>NC_061511.1:213889099-213956850 GCF_022539505.1 Lolium rigidum | reverse complement strand
TGAAGGAGTAAGGGCATTAAACCTAAACCTTGTTTATCCAAACCTTAGAGTAACCCTAGCTAGCCAATAAAACATAATCAAAGCTTATGTTCATATCTTAATTATTGGTTGTGTATCAATTGAGTAATCACAACTAAAACCCTAGATCACCTTTGCATTTCAATCCAAGTATCACTTTGGATTATAAGTAAAACCCTGCCATGCCTCATGCCTATTTTATACTTCAATTAGTGAAGTATCCCCAAAACCCTAAACCTTTTCACATAGGACTCAATTCACATAAAATCATGAACCAATTCCATTTCCTTTACCATTTGCTAAACCCTAGCCATAATTAAAATATGTAAACAATTCATATTACTAAGTACTAGTAAAACCTAATCATGAGTTTATCATGCAGAGGTTATAAATTTTCAAACCATTGGAATATATTTGGTTTATAAATAAAAGTAATTGAGACAAACACTTAACCAATATAAACTTGAAATATTGAATACCTTTCACAACAAAACAAATTTAATCAAATACTAAATGTTTGTTTAAACAACAACATTATACAGTAAGCATGAATATCAAATTATTTTGATATTCAAATAATTTAGAACCTGCAAAACAAAGTAGAAATCAATTTGAATTCAAATCTCAAATCCAAACCAGAAAATATAAAACGTAAATAGAGAAAAGAGAGGGAAAAGCTTACCTGGCCGTGCAACCCAAGCAGCAGCCCATGTCATTGGCCCGACAGAAGACCGAGAGCAGCCCAGCCCAAAGCCGGATACCGTTTCGGTTGCTTTAGAATTCGTGCAAGGGAGAAACGTCGTCGTCGTCTTCTTCTCCGAGGCCGACACCGCGACAACGCCGGTAGACGCCGACCTCGTCGACGATAAGGACGCCTCGGACGTCGCAGAAGGTTCTAGAGCTCCACACTATCGCCCTCGCGTCCGAGTCTATCCATCCGCATCAAGATTCACGCCCGAATGCAGCTCATCGTCGCCAGTGCATCTCGGCCAGTACCGCCGGCGAGCCGACGAACCAGACCTCGCCTCGCCCTATAAATATGCCTGGAGCTTCTCCAGGAAACCCTAGAACCTCGCCGCCCCTCCATTTCTTCTCAGTCATTCTCTATCTCTCGCGTTCATCCACCCACAGTCGTCGGAGTCGAAGATGAAGCCGTCGACTGGAGCCACCCCGGAGCTCGTAGCTTGGTCGAGGAGGAGCGCCTCGTCGAGAGGAGCATCCGGGCTCAAGCAATCGTCAAGGGAGCTCGGACAACGTCAATTTCGGTTTTCCCTTTCTCAGTACATCGTCGGTAATGGCGAGATTGAGCTCAACTCCGGCGGCCAACGTCGTCGTCGACCACACCGTCGTATTCACGGTAAGCTTGCGCATCATTTGGACCTACCTTTGCTTCCTGGAACCATCTGTAGCTCTCAATCGATCATTCGCCGGAGAGCACCGCCGTGGGACATTGTCGCCGGCGTAACTCCGATGATCCCCTTGCCAAACCAACACCACCATCGTGTTCAGTAGCTCGAGGGGAGTCGGAAAAACCTAGTAGTCCGTCCTGGGGGGCACTAAATCGGCGGCGCCACCGTGTACTGTCCGCCGGCGTTTAAACGCCGGTGATGCCAACGTGGCAGGTGGGGTCTCTTGGCATCATTGACTGGTCTTTGCCCGCGTGGCAATTGACCTAGTCAATGGACCCACTAGTCAGTCTCTGCGGGTATAAATGAATCGGTACACCTAGTGTTTTTGCTTTATTTCAAATTCCAGAAAATCACTGAAACTTTGCAAAATTGTATAAAATTCATTTAAACTCAGAAAATTATGAATAATATATCAAAATGCTCACAAAAATAAACTCTATTCAAATAAAATATAAAACAAAAATGTGTGTCAAAATAAAATTTCACTTATTCTTAACCTTATTAATTATGCCATTTCAATTATTCAAAATACAATTTGAATTCAATAATTAATTAATTAGTGAAGTTATAAAAATTAAATTTTAACTATTTAGTAACTAAGTAAAATGTTAGAATTAATTTTATTTATCATATTTACATTAACTCAATTATTAGTGGTAATTCATAAACCTTAATTTGCAAATTACCATTTTCTATTTTCTCTAAATAGTAATACCTCAAGAAAATATTATAAGTCAATATTATTTTGGTAATTCAAAACTTGTTTATTTAAACATCTTTAGTTACCAAGTTAAGTATTTTAAAAACCTAATAACAATTGTTAAACCCTGATTTCTAAATTAAACCTAAACATGAGTTACCCTAATTATTAATTCTTGTGAACATGAATAAAATGCTAAAACCATTATTAATGTTGTTTCAAAGTAATTAGTAACCACACCTATATTTCCAAACATCATTTTAGGAGTTGTACCATAACTTAGAAACCCTAGTTTCAATTTAGTAATACTTTGATTTCATTATTTCATGTGTTCATCCATAGTAGTTGCAAACCTAAAACCCTAAGGATTTAACCCATGTGATATTTACACTTTAGTAGTAACTCTAAAACCCTAGTTGCTTATCACATGTGATCATGTGAGGTTCATCTATACCTATAGAACCCTAGTAAGAAACCAATGAATGCATGCTTATGATCCATTAGCATAAACCAAGTCACATGAGATTATCATTTCATGTTCCTATTCTTAATTAAAACCTATATGATTCACTAGTATCGCCTAGGTATAAACCTTAACTTGTTAATATGTTAGCACCATTGATCACCATACCAGACCATTAAGATCAACCATCAAACCCTAGTTAAACCATGATGATAAACCCTAATACCAACCTTGTGTAGCAATTCACAACACATGCTCCTATCCAACTAAACCCTATTTAAGAAGTAATAAACCATCTAGTTTGGAAGCCATTAGAGGTTACTTAGTGAAGAAAATGTGAAACCATAGTAGACCCTAATAGCTAACTTATAGAACCATCTTGATAACTATCCTTTGATATGATGCTTAGAAGAAACCATAATAATAAACCTGCCAATACTTGCTACATATAGATCAATACAACTTAAGAACCAACTAGTTCCTATTAGTAAACTAAATGAACCCATTAATAGACCCTAGAAGCCCATAGCTCCTACTCATAGTAGTTCTTGTTCTTATTTAACCTGTTCTTCAAAAGTTATTCTTTTGAAGTACAAATGTCAATCAAGCCATAGAAACCATAGTTCTTATTTGAAATACTCATTATTTCTTAATTAACATGTTCTTCAAAAGTTATTCTTTTGAAGTATAGTATAAGTAATCATCAACCATGTTCTGTAGAACTTAAAATTGACAACTGTTCTTTACATATTATTTCATCACTATTCTTTATGTTTATGATTGTTATGATGTCCTATATCACTTGGTTATGATGCTATTATAACCAAACCCTAATAAGAACCTTGTTTGAGAACCATTCTAAAAGTGCAACCAATCCTAAAGAAATATTTACAACTCATACATCCTAAATCATCGAGATTAGGTTACGCACGGGACGATTGCATCTCATATTATGCATTATAGCATCTTTGCCAGTTCTTTAAACATTGTCCTTACCGGACGATGATGGTATTTCAGCATTTGGAGTTCTCACGTATCGAAGCTTTTGCCTGCATAATCTTGCAGTCAAGAAAGGCAAGTTCATCGCTTGCTCATGTCATTTGATTATTTTTATCAAACTATATGCAAAGTACTATACTTATCACTCATGCATTGAAAAGCAAAGTATTATTTTTACAATTATGAATATGACTATGTGGTGGGCAATGGAACCATGGTATGTGTTGATTGGTGGAGGTTCCATTGCACGGGTACTATTCATATAGGACTAAGCACCAATGCCGTCCAGGTGATTCTAGCGCCGTACATATCGCGTTAACCATAAGATCTATAATGGCTCGGGGAAGTCAGCTGTATCTTTTCCCTCTCGCATGCCAACGGATCTGGTGATAAGGGTTGCCCGGATCGGTCTATCTTTGGTAAAGGTGGGGACATGTGGTCCTGCACGGTCTACCATTAGATACAGGAGAGGGTAGACTTATTATTGGTCTATGAAGGATTGTAAGGGTTGTCCGGATCGGTCTATCTATGGTGTATAGGACAGGGCATATTAATTGTTCGGAACGGTCTACCTTATTGGTAAAGGTGAGAACAAAGGCACGGGTCGGTCTACCCATAGATATAGGAGAGGACAGACTTACAAAAGGGTGGGTCTGCGAGGTCGCGGAGAAGGCGGTGTGGACTTGGATCTTACACCTGGCCTCACACCAAGGAAGTGTGGACGGGAAAGTTAACGCCTGGTTGGCAACAAGGATAAGGTCTCTTATGGGAAAAGTAACGCACCTCTGCAGAGGATACTGAATTGTGACTATCACTCCCTGTTCCGGGAAGGGAACTGCGAACGCGGCAGGAAAGGAACTCCACGAAGTTCTGGTCAACCTGTGAAGACTGACGGGCATAGTTTTCAGAATAAAATAAACCTTTTGAAGAAATGTTTATGAAAACTTGCATTCGCCTATGACTTTCTGGTCTATGGCTGTAGCTAGTGCATGATACACATATTTCCTAATATGAACTTGCTGAGTACGCTCGTACTCATTCTATCCCATTTGAACCCCCTTCTTAGATCAAAGTACCGAAGGAGAAACTACCGTGGAACTCGAAGACAAAGGAGTCAACTGCAACAAGATGAAGAATCCAATCAAAGAAGTCAATGGAGTCAGCTTCTGCATCAGCTATAATGGAAACCTAGACTAATAATAGAAGGGAACCTTTCCCTAATCCTAGCACCTAAGTAGCTAGAGTTCTATAGCAAGCCAATTAGCTCTTAAACTTGAGTTAGCAATAAGATAGACTTCGAGTCGTTCTTCTGGAGCTTATTTGAAGTTTTACCTCACTGTAAAGTAGGAGGCTGTGTGGATCTTATGTAAACAGTTCGTGTATACTTCTATAGACATACCTTGGACTCGCATATGTTTCTGTTGTACCACTCTGAGAGATGTAATATGAGTGGAACGGTGTTTCACTTGTGTTATGTCAACGACTTGTGTACTACACCATGCAGTGGTACGCTGGGTCATCACATATTCTCTATCCATCGGATCCCGACAAACACAACATAGAGTATTACAGATAGATGATCTTGATCATGTTAGGCATCTCACAAGATCCAACAATGAAGCACAATGAGGAGAAGACAACCATCTAGCTACTGCTATGGACCCATAGTCCAGGGGTGAACTACTCACTCATCACTCCGGAGGCGACCATGGCGGTGTAGAGTCCTCCGGGAGATGAATCCCCTCTCCGGCAGGGTGCCGGAGGAGATCTCCGAATCCCCCGAGATGGGATCGGCGGCGGCGGCGTCTCGTAAGGTTTTCCGTATCGTGGTTTTTCGCATCGGGGGTTTCGCGACGGAGGCTTTAAGTAGGCGGAAGGGCAGAGTCGGGGGCCCGACGAGGGGCCCACACCATAGGCGGCGCGGGCCCCTCCTTGGCCGCGCCGCCTTGTGGTGTCGCCACCTCGTGGCCCCACTTCGTATGCTCTTCGGTCTTCCGGAAGCTCCGTGGAAAAATAGGCCCCTGGGTCTTCGTTTCGTCCAATTCCGAGAATATTTCGTTACTAGGATTTCGAAACCAAAAACAGCAGAAAACAGAACCGGCACTTCGGCATCTTGTTAATAGGTTAGTTCCAGAAAATGCACGAATATGACATAAAGTGTGCTTAAAACATGTAGGTATCATCAATAATATGGCATAGAACATAAGAAATTATCGATACGTCGGAGACGTATCAAGCATCCCCAAGCTTAGTTCTGCTCGTCCCGAGCAGGTAAAACGATAACAAAGATAATTTCTGAAGTGATATGCCATCATAACCTTGATCATACTATTTGTAAACATATGTAGTGGATGCAGCGATCAAAACAATGGTAATGACATGAGTAAACAGGTGAATCATAAAGCAAAGACTTTTCATGAATAGTACTTCAAGACAAGTATTAATAAGTCTTGCATAAGAGTTAACTCATAAATCAATAAATCAAAGTAAAGGTATTGAAGCAACACAAAGGAAGATTAAGTTTCAGCAGTTGCTTTCAACTTGTAACATGTATATCTCATGGATAATTGTCAACATAGAGTTATATAACAAGTACAATATGCAAATATGTAGGAATCAATGCACAGTTCACACAAGTGTTTGCTTCTTGAGGTGGAGAGAGATAGGTGAACTGACTCAACATAAAAGTAAAGAGAATGGTCCTTCAAAGAGGAAAGCATCGATTGCTATATTTGTGCTAGAGCTTTTATTTTGAAAACATGAAACAATTTTGTCAACGGTAGTAATAAAGCATATGAGTTATGTACATTATATCTTACAAGTTGCAAGCCTCATGCATAGTATACTAATAGTGCCCGCACCTTGTCCTAATTAGCTTGGACTACCGGATCTTTGCAATGCACATGTTTTGACCAAGTGTCACAATGGGGTACCTCCATGCCGCCTGTACAAAGGTCTAAGGAGAAAGCTCGCATTTTGGATTTCTCGCTTTTGATTATTCTCAACTTAGACATCCATACCAGGACAACATGGACAACGAGATAATGGACTCCTCTTTAATGCATAAGCATGTGGCAACAATTATTATTCTCATATGAGATTGAGGATATATGTCCAAGACTCGAAACTTCCACCATGAATCATGGCTTTAGTTAGCGGCCCAAAGTTCTTCTCTAACAATATGCATGCTCCAACCATGAAGGTGGTAGATCTCTCTTGCTTCGGACAAGACGGACATGCATAGCAACTCACATGATATTCAACAAAGAATAGTTGATGGCGTCCCCGAAGCATGGTTATCGCACAACAAGCAACTTAATAAGAGATAAAGTGCATAAGTACATATTCAATACCACAATAGTTTTTAAGCTATTTGTCCCATGAGCTATATATTGCAAAGGTGAATGATGGAATTTTAAAGGTAGCACTCAAGCAATTTACTTTGGAATGGCGGATAAATACCATATAGTAGGTAGGTATGGTGGACACGAATGGCATAGTGGTTGGCTCAAGTATTTGGGATGCATGAGAAGTATTCCCTCTCGATACAAGGTTTAGGCTAGCAAGGTTATTTGAAACAAACACAAGGATGAACGGTACAGCAAAACTCACATAAAAGACATATGGTAAACATTATAAGACTCCATACCGTCTTCCTTGTTGTTCAAAACTCAATACTAGATGTTATCTAGACTCTAGAGAAACCAAATATGCAAACCAAATTAGCAAGCTCTAAGTATTTCTTCATTAATGGGTGCAAAGTATATGATGCAAGAGCTTAAACATGAGCACAACAATTGCCAAGTATCAAATTATCCAAGACATTTTAGAGTTACTACATGTAGCATTTTCCAATTCCAACCATATAACAATTTAACGAAGAAGAAACTTCGCCATGAATACTATGAGTAGAGCCTAAGGACATATTTGTCCATATGCTACAGCGGAGCGTGTCTCTCTCCCATAAAGTGAATGCAAGGATCCATTTTATTCAAACAAAACAAAAACAAAAACAAACCGACGCTCCAAGCAAAGTACATAAGATGTGACGGAATAAAAATATAGTTTCGGGGAGGAACCTGATAATGTTGTCGATGAAGAAGGGGATGCCTTGGGCATCCCCAAGCTTAGACGCTTGAGTCTTCTTAGAATATGCAGGGGTGAACCACCGGGCATCCCCAAGCTTAGAGCTTTCACTCTCCTTGATCATATTGCATCATACTCCTCTCTTGATCCTTGAAAACTTCCTCCACACCAAACTCGAAACAACTCATTAGAGGGTTAGTGCATAATAAAAATTCACATGTTCAGAGGTGACACAATCATTCTTAACACTTCTGGACATTGCATAAAGCTACTGGACATTAGTGGATCAAAGAAATTCATCCAACATAGCAAAAGAGGCAATGCGAAATAAAAGACAGAATCTGTCAAAACAGAACAGTCCGTAAAGATGGATTTTATTACGGCACCAGACTTGCTCAAATGAAAATGCCCAAATTGAATGAAAGTTGCGTACATATCTGAGGATCACTCAAGTAAATTGGCTTAATTTTCTGAGTTTCCTACAGAGAATTAGACCCAGATTCGTGACAGCAAAGAAATTTGTTTCTGCGCAGTAATCCAAACCTAGTATTTACTTTACTATCAAAGACTTTACTTGGCACAACAAAACATAAAACTAAGATAAGGAGAGGTTGCTACAGTAGTAAACAACTTCCAAGACTCAAATATAAAATAGAGGTACTGTAGCAAAATAAACACATGGGTTATCTCCCAAGAAGTTCTTTCTTTATAGCCATTAAGATGGGCTCAGCAGTTTTAATGATGCACTCGCAAGAAATAGTATTTGAAGCAAAAGAGAGCATCAAGAGGCAAATTCAAAACATATTTAAGTCTAACATGCTTCCTATGCATAGGAATCTTGTAAATAAACAAGTTCATGAAGAGCAAAGTAACAAGCATAGGAAGATAAAACAAGTATAGCTTCAAAAATTTCAGCACATAGAGAGGTGTTTTAGTAACATGAAAATTTCTACAACCATATTTTCCTCTCTCATAATAATTTTCAGTAGCATCATGAGCAAACTCAACAATGTACCTATCACATAAAGCATTCTTATCATGAGTCTCATGCATAAAATTATTACTCTCCACGTAAGCATAATCAATTTTATTAGTTGTAGTGGGAGCAAATTCAACAAAGTGGCTATCATCATATATAGGAGGCATATTGTAATCATAAAAGAAAATTTTCTCCTCAATGCTTGGGGGACTAAAAGATCCTGCTCATCGAGCCAGCTTCCCCAAGCTTAGAATTTTCCATAGCATTAGCAACAATGGTGGTCAAAGCATCCATAGTAATAACATTCCCATTAGCATGCATATAAAGTTCCATGGGTTTTTTAATTCTCTCTTCAAACACATCATGTCCTAATTCAAGATAAAGTTCATAAAGATCTCTCATATTTTTGTTGTTTTCCATTATGCTTAACTAGTGAAATAAAAACATGCATGATATTAAGTAAAGTAAAACAAGTAACTAATTTTTTTTGTGTTTTTGATATAGCAAACAAGATAGCAAATAAAGTAAAACTAGCAACTAATTTTTTTGTGTTTTGATATAAGTGCAGCAAACAAAGTAGTAAATAAAATTAAGCAAGACAAAAACAAAGTAAAGAGATTGGGAAGTGGAGACTCCCCTTGCAGTGTGTCTTGATCTCCCCGGCAACGGCGCCAGAAAAAGAGCTTGATGGCGTGTATTTCACACGTTCGTTGGGCAACCCCAAGAGGAAGGTATGATGCGCACAGCAGCAAGTTTTCCCTCGAAAAGAAACCAAGGTTTATCGAACCAGGAGGAGCCAAGAAGCACGTTGAAGGTTGATGGCGGCGGGATGTAGTGCGGCGCAACACCGGGGATTCCGGCGCCAACGTGGAACCTGCACAACACAGCCAAAGTACTTTGCCCCAACGAAACAGTGAGGTTGTCAATCTCACCGGCTTGCTGTAACAAAGGATTAACCATATTGTGTGGAAGATGATTGTTTGCAGAGAAAACAGTAAAAACAAGTATTGCAGCAGATTTGTATTTCAGTATTAAAGAATGGACCGGGGTCCACAGTTCACTAGAGGTGTCTCTCCCATAAGATAAAAGCATGTTGGGTGAACAAATTACAGTCGGGCAATTGACAAATAGAGAGGGCATAACAATGCACATACATGACATGATAAGTATAGTGAGATTTAATTGGGTATTACGACAAAGTACATAGACCGCCATCCAACCGCATCTATGCCTAAAAAGTCCACCTTCGAGGTTATCATCCGAACCCCTCCAGTATTAAGTTGCAAAGCAACGGACAATTGCATTAAGTATGGTGCGTAATGTAATCAACAACTACATCCTCGGACATAGCGCCAATGTTTTATCCCTAGTGGCAACAAGCACAACACAACCTTAGAACTTTCTCATCATCGTCCCAGGTGTCAATGCGAGCATGAACCCACTATCGAGCATAAATACTCCCTCTTGGAGTTAAAAGCAAAAACTTGGCCAGAGCCTCTACTAGTAACGGAGAGCATGCAAGATCATAAACAACACATATGTAATAACTTGATAATTAACATGACATGGTATTCTCTATCCATCGGATCCCGACAAACACAACATAGAGTATTACGGATAGATGATCTTGATCATGTTAGGCAGCTCACAAGATCCAACAATGAAGCACAATGAGGAGAAGACAACCATCTAGCTACTGCTATGGACCCATAGTCCAGGGGTGAACTACTCACTCATCACTCCGGAGGCGACCATGGCGGTGTAGAGTCCTCCGGGAGATGAATCCCCTCTCCGGCGGGGTGCCGGAGGAGATCTCCGAGAATCCCCCGAGATGGGATCGGCGGCGGCGGCGTCTCGGTAAGGTTTTCCGTATCGTGGTTTTTCGCATCGGGGTTTCGCGACGGAGGCTTTAAGTAGGCGGAAGGGCGAGTCGGGGCCCGACGAGGGGCCCACACCATAGGGCGGCGCGGGCCCCTCCTTGGCCGCGCCGCCTTGTGGTGTCGCCACCTCGTGGCCCCACTTCGTATGCTCTTCGGTCTTCCGGAAGCTCCGTGGAAAAATAGGCCCCTGGGTCTTCGTTTCGTCCAATTCCGAGAATATTTCGTTACTAGGATTTCGAAACCAAAAACAGCAGAAAACAGGAACCGGCACTTCGGCATCTTGTTAATAGGTTAGTTCCAGAAAATGCACGAATATGACATAAAGTGTGCATAAAACATGTAGGTATCATCAATAATATGGCATAGAACATAAGAAATTATCGATACGTCGGAGACGTATCAAGTATATGATGCAAGAGCTTAAACATGAGCACAACAATTGCCAAGTATCAAATTATTCAAGACATTTTAGAATTACTACATGTAGCATTTCCCGATTCCAACCATATAACAATTTAACGAAGAAGATTCAACCTTCGCCATGAATACTATGAGTAAAGCCTAAGGACATATTTGTCCATATGCAACAACGGAGCGTGTCTCTCTCCCACACAATGAATGCTAGGATCCATTTTATTCAAACAAAACAAAAACAAAAACAAACCGACGCTCCAAGCAAAGCACATAAGATGTGATGGAATAAAAATATAGTTCCGGGGAGGAACTCGATAATGTTGTCGATGAAGAAGGGGATGCCTTGGGCATCCCCAAGCTTAGACGCTTGAGTCTTCTTGAAATATGCAGGGGTGAACCACCGGGGCATCCCCAAGCTTAGAGCTTTCACTCTCCTTGATCATATTGTATCATCCTCCTCTCTTGATCCTTGAAAACTTCCTCCACACCAAACTCAAAACAACTCATTAGAGGGTTAGTGCACAATTAAAATTTACATGTTCAGAGGTGACATAATCATTCTTAACACTTCGGACATTGCACAAAGCTACTGAAAGTCAATGGAATAGAAAACTCCATCAAGCATATCAAAACAGGCAATGCGAAATAAAAGACAGAATCTGTCAAAACAGTAACGAGTTCGTAAAGACGAATTTTATTGAGGCACCAGACTTGCTCAGATGAAAATGCTCAAATTGAATGAAAGTTGCGTACATATCCGAGGATCACTCACGTAAATTGGCATAATTTTCTGAGTTACCTACAGAGAATTAGGCCCAGATTCGTGACAGCAAAGAAATCTGTTTCTGCGCAGTAATCCAAATCTAGTATGAACCTTACTATCAACAACTTTACTTGGCACAACAATGCACAAAACTAAGATAAGGAGAGGTTGCTACAGTAGTAACAACTTCCAAGAATCAAATATAAAACAAAATTGCTGTAGTAAAATAAAGACATGGGTTATCTCCCATGAAGTGCTTTCTTTATAGCCATTAAGATGGGCTCAGCAGTTTTAATGATGCACTCGCAAGAAATAAGAGTTGAAGAGAAAGAGAGCATCAAGAAGCAAATTCAAAACAAATTTAAGCCTAACCCACTTCATATGGAAAGGAATCTTGTAAATAAACAAATTCATGAAGCATAATGCAACAAGCATAGAAAGATAAAACAAGTGTAACTTAAAAAATTTCAGCATATAGAGAGGTGTTTTAGTAACAAGAAAACTTCTACAACCATATTTTCCTCTCTCATAATAACTTTCAGTGGCATCATGAGCAAACTCAACAATATAACTATCACATAAAGCATTCTTATCATGAGTCTCATGCATAAAATAATTACTACTCCCAACATAAGCATAGTCATTCTTATTAATTGTAGTGGGAGCAAATTCAACAAAGTAGCTATTATTATTATTCTCATCATCAAATATAGGAGGCATATTGTAATCATAATTAAATTTACTCTCCATAGTAGGCGGCACTAGAAGACCACTATCATTATAATCATCATAAATAGGAGGCAAAGTATCATCAAAGAAAATTTTCTCCTCAATGCTTGGGGGACTAAAAATATCACACTCATCAAAACCAGCTTCCCCAAGCTTAGAATTTTCCATGGCATTAGCAACAATGGTGTTCAAAGCATTCATAGTAATAACATTCCCATTAGCATGCATATAAAGTTCCATGGGTTTTTTAATTCTCTCTTCAAACACATCATGTCCTAATTCAAGATAAAGTTCATAAAGATCTCTCATATTTTTGTTGTTTTCCATTAAGCCTAATTAGTGAAATCACACAACTTAGTATTCTCAACAGTACCCATTTTAGCAGTAGTAAATAAATAAAGCAAACTAGATGAAGTAAATGCAAGTAACTAATTTTTGTGTGTTTTTGATATAGAGAACAAGACAGTAAATAAAGTAAAGCTAGCAACTAATTTTTATGTGTTTTGATATAATGCAGCAAACAAGAAAGTAAATAAAATAAAGCAAGACAAAAACAAAGTAAAGAGATTGGATTGTGGAGACTCCCCTTGCAGCGTGTCTTGATCTCCCCGGCAACGGCGCCAGAAAAAGAGCTTGATACGCGTACGAGCATGCGTCCGTTGGGAACCCCAAGAGGAAGGTGTGATGCGTACAGCGGCAAGTTTTCCCTCGGTAAGAAACCAAGGTTTATCGAACCAGTAGGGAGCCAAGAAGCACGTCGAAGGTTGATGGCGGTGGGATGTAGTGCGGCGCAACACCGGGGATTCCGGCGCCAACGTGGAACCTGCACAACACAACCAAAGTACTTTTCCCCAACGAAACAGATGAAGTTGTCAATCTCACCGGCTTGTCTGTAACAAAGGATTAGATGTATAGTGTGGATGATGATTGTTTGCATAAAACAAGTAGAACAAGTATTGCGATGAGATTGTATTCAATGTAAAAGAATGGACCGGGGTCCATAGTTCACTAGAGGTGTCTCTCCCATAAGATAAATAGCATGTTGGGTGAACAAATTACAGTCGGGCAATTGACAAATAGAGGGGGCATGACCATGCACATACATGATATGATGAGTATTGTGAGATTTAATGGGCATTACGACAAAGTACATAGACCGCTATCCAGCATGCATCTATGCCTAAAAAGTCCACCTTCAGGTTATCATCCGAACCCAGTATTAAGTTGCAAACAATAGACAATTGCATTAAGTATGGTGCGTAATGTAATCAATAACTACATTCTCGGACATAGCATCAATGTTTTATCCCTAGTGGCAACAGCACATCCACAACCTTAGAACTTTCTGTCACTGTCCCAGATTTAATGGAGGCATGAACCCACTATCGAGCATAAATACTCCCTCTTGGAGTTAAGAGTAAAAACTTGACGAGAGCCTCTACTAATAACGAAGAGCATGCAAGATCATAAACAACACATAGGTAATAGATTGATAATCAACATAACATAGTATTCTCTATCCATCGGATCCCGACAAACACAACATATAGCATTACAGATAGATGATCTTGATCATGTTAGGCAGCTCACAAGATCCGACAATGAAGCACATTAGGAGAAGACGACCATCTAGATACTACTATGGACCCATAGTCCAGGGGTGAACTACTCACTCATCACTCCGGAGGCGACCATGGCGGTGAAGAGTCCTCCGGGAGATGATTCCCCTCTCCGGTAGGGTGCCGGAGGCGATCTCCTGAATCCCCAAGATGGGATTGGCGGCGGCGGCGTCTCTGGAAGGTTTTCCGTATCGTGGCTCTCGGTACTGGGGGTTTCGCGACGAAGACTATATGTAGGCGGAAGGGCAGGTCAAGAGGCGACGCGAGGGGCCCACACAACAGGGTCGCGCGGCCAAGGGCCAGGCCATGCCGCCCTGGTGTGTCACCACCTCGTGGCCCCACTTCGTTTCCCTTTCGGTCTTCTGGAAGCTTCGTGGAAAAATAGGCCCCTGGGCGTTGATTTCGTCCGATTCCGAGAATATTTCCTTACTAGGATTTCGAAACCAAAAACAGCAGAAAACAACGAATCGGCTCTTCGGCATCTCGTTAATAGGTTAGTGCCAGAAAATGCATAAATATGACATAAAGTATGCATAAAACATGTAGATATCATCAATAATGTGGCATGGAACATAAGAAATTATCGATACGTCGGAGACGTATCACACATTCATAACCATCCTCTGAGATGATCCCTATAATCAACCATAGTAATAAACCTGCCAATACGTGTTGCATATAGATCCATCCAAGTTAAGAACCAATAGTCCCTAATAATGAACTAAATGAACTCAATTGCAAACCCTAGCAGCACTTAGCTTCTATTAATAGTAGTTCTTATTTTTATTTAACCTGTTCTTCAAAAGTTATTCTTTTGAAGTGTTAATGTCAATCAAACCATAGAAGCCCTAGTCTTATTTGAAATACTTATTATTTCTTAATTAATCCGTTCATCAAAAGTTATTCTTTTGAAGTATAATATAAGTAATCATCAACCATGTCCTGTAGAACTTAAAACTGACAACTACTCTTGACTTGTTATGCAACCACCATTCCTTTGCATGTATGATTGTTATGATGCATTATATAACTTGTTTATGATACCAATATAACCAAACCCTAATAAGAACTTTGTTTGAGAACCATCCTAAAGGTGCAACACACCCTAAAGAAATCGTTACAACTCATCCATCTTAAATCATCGAGGTTAGGTTACGCTCGGGACGATTGCATCTCATACTATGCATTATAGCATCTTTGCCAGTTCTCTAAATATTGTCCTTACCGGACATGATAGTATTTCAGAATTTGGAGTTCTCACGTATCGAAGCTTTTGCCTGCATAATCCTGCAGTCAAGAAAGGCAAGTTCATCGCTTGCTCATGTCATTTGATTATTTTTATCAAACTATATGCAAAGTACTATACTTATCACTCCTGCATTGAAAATCAAAATATTATTTTACAATTATGAATATGACTATGTGGTGGGCAATGGAACCATGGTATGTGATTGATTAGTGGAGGTTCCATTACAAGGGTATTACTCATCTAGGACTAAGTACCAATGTCGTCCAGTGATTCTAGCGCCGTACATATCGCGTTAACCATGAGATCTATAATGGCTCTGGGGAAGTCAGCTGTATCTTTTCCCTCTTGCATATCAAATTACTTGATAGGGCCATGCTGGGTGTTGGGGATAACACTGCAGTAGGTTGGGAAATCCTTTAAAATCCCCATCCGTGTGGATGAGAGGCTATATCATCTATGAGGGATTGTCCATAGTACACCGGGGGTAAAGCCGTATGATCGGGAGATGTCTACCGGGGGTGTACGGATGGACAAAAGGGTGGGTATGCAGGGGCGCGGAGAAGGCAGTGATTGGCTTGATTCTTATACCTAGCCTCACACAACAAAAGTGTGGACGGGAAAGATGTCACCTAGTTGGCAACAAGGATAAGTTCTCTTATGGGAAAAGTAACGCACCTCTGCAGAGTGTATTAAATTGTGGCTGTCACTCCCTGTTCCGGGAAGGGAACTACGAACGTGGCATGAAAGGAACTCCATGAAGTTCTGTTCAACCTGTGAAGACTGACGGGCATAGTTTTTAGAATAAAATAAACCTTTTGAAGAAATGTTTATGAAAACTTGCATTTGCCTATGACTTCCTGGTCTATGGCTGTAGCTAGTGCATGATACACCTATTTCCTAATATGAACTTGCTGAGTACGCTCGTACTCATTCCCTCCCATTGGAACCCCCTTCTTAGATCAAGGCACCGAAGGAGAAACTACCGTGGAACTCGAAGACAAAGGAGTCAACTGCAACAATTTGAAGAATCCAATCGAAGAAGTCAATGGGGTCAACTTCTGCATCAGCTATAATGGAAACCTAGACTAGTAATAGAAGGGAATCTTTTCCCTAATCCTAGCACCTAAGTAGCTAGAGTTCTATAGCAAGCCAGTATCTCTAAAAGCTAGGATTAGCAATAAGTTAGACTACGAGTCGTTCTTCTAGAGGTTTATTTGAAGTTTTACCTCACTGTAAAATAGGAGGATGTGTTGATCTTCTGTAAACAGTTCGTGTATACTTATATAGACATGCCTTGGACTCGCATATGTTTCTGTTGTACCACTTTGAGGGATGTAATATGAGTGGAACGGTGTTTCACATGTGTTATATCAACGACTTGTGTACTACACCATGCAGTGGTACGCTGGGTCACCACACTAGATGGTTGTCTTCTCCAATTTGTGCTTCATGTATAGATCTTGTGAGCTGCCCTACATGATCAAGATCATCCTTATGTAATCCTACATGTTGTGTTTGCTGAGATCCGATGAATATGGTATACTATGTTGAGGTCGATTATATATTCATGCCATATGTTATTTGTGATCTTGCATGCTAGATGCTTGTGACTACAAGAGGGGGTATTTATGCTCGATAGTAGGTTCATGCCTCTAGTTTTCTGGAAGAGGGACAATAACTTCTAAGATTGTAGATGTGCTTTTGCTACTAGGGAGAAAACAACAATATTTTATACAAGGGTAATTCTATTGTTTACTTTACACACATTGCTTAATGTGATAATCTGTTGCTTGCAACTTAATACTGAAAGGGGTTCGGACGATAACTGGAAGGTGAATTATTAGTCATATACACAGTTGGATTACGGTTTATGTATTATGTTGTAATGCCCAAACAAATCTCATAGTAATCATCTTGTCATGTATGGTCGATATTTTGTCAATTGCCCAGTTGTAATTTGTTCACCCAACATGCTATTTATCTTTATGGAGAGACACCTATAGTGAACTGTGGACCCCGGTCCTTTCCTTTACACTGATAAATTCATCTACTGCAATCCTGTTCTGTTTACTTTCCGCAAGCTCTGTTCTCTATAATTACTGCAAACATCTCCTTCCACTCGATACATTTAATCCTTTGTGTTCAGCAAAACCGATGGGATGGACAACCTCACTGTAAGTTGGGGCAAAGTATTTTGGTTGTGCTGTGTGCAAGTTCCACGTTGTTGCTGACGCCGGTAGTGCGCCCTGCCACTAGTCAGCTAGCAACACCTTCAGAAGTCACGCCTTTCTCCTACTGGTCGATTAAACCTTGGTTTCTTACTGAGGGAAAACTTGCTACTGTGTTCATCATACCTCCCTCTTGGGGTTCCCCAACAGTGTGAAATCGGCGTTACGATAAGCACCATCAAAAGGAAAATGCTTTAGCACAAAACAAAAGCATAAAACCAACCGTCCGTTCCCTCAAAACTTCTCCCCCATTGGCACAAATTGCCGAAATGGGTGAAAAATGTAGAAAGCCAATATATTTAGAGTTGGTCCTGATACGTCCAAATTGCATCACTATTTTATATCATAATTTACTGTTATTCATTGATATATTTCATATTTAGAGATGATACTTATGTTATTTCATCTATTTTTGCATGTTTGATGATTATTGGAGAATTAACTGTCGGAGTCAGCATTCTGCTGGAAAAAGGACCGTCAAGATACCATATTTCTAAAGAACAACAATTCCCAGAAAATACCCGAAAACTCCTACTTGCCAGATGCTGGAGGAAGCCAGAAGGGGAGCATGAGGTGGACCAGGAGGGCCCCACACCACCCTAGGCGCGGGCCACCCCCTGGCCACACCTAGGCATGGTGTGGTGGCCCTGGCCCACCACTGACATCGTGCCTTCGCGTATTTCATCCCCCGAGAACCCTAAACAGAGGGGGAGCGAATAGAGAAATATTCCGCCGCTGCTACAGGGCGGAAAACGACAGAGAGAGAAAAGTTCTCCGGCAGGCAGAAATCTGCCGGGGAAATTCCTTCTCGGAGGGGGGAAATCGTCGCCATCGTAACTGTCATCGAGCTGACTTCATCAGGATCATCATCATCATCTCCATCACCAGCACCATCATCACCACCATATCCACTCCCCCGCCGTAACATTTTGGGTTTGATTCTTGTCTAGTTCATAGGGGAAACTTTCCCGGTGTTGATTACTCCTTGTAGTTGATGCTATTGAGTGAAACCATTGGATTAAGGTTTATGTCCAGATTGTTATTCATCATTATATCACCTCTAATCATGATCCATATGATGTCTTGTGAGTAGTTCGTTTAGTTCTTGAGGACATGGGAGAAATTAAGATGTTAGTTGTGGAACTATGTTGAGTAATATTTAATGGTTTGATATTTGGGATTTCTATTTTCGTGCCCTCGGGTCCTTAGTTGTGCTCAGTTTTCCCCAGCCGCTTAGTTTTTCCTCAGTTTTATCCAAGCCCTTGTCTGAAACCCTCACAAGGAGCTCGGACGGGAGGAATCCCTTTTGGTTGACCGTTGGTTGGTGCTAGCAAGTGGGGCCGCTGTTGGTGCCCCGCAGTGGACATGTCTCCACTTATCCAGATCATCGTAGGACGCACAACTTGTCCATGTTAGCGCGCTGGACCCACAGCTTACCCAGCTGACCGTTGCTAAATGGGAGCCCGATCCAGCCCCGCGCCCGTGCCCGTGCCATTGCTTCCCCTTTCTTTCCCCGCGCCCCATTGTTCTTCTTCTTCGCCAACGGCAGCCCTGCTCCGGTAGGCGGGTGATGTCTAGTTTCTCTTCGACCTCCCGTTCTTCATGGCCGCAGTATGGACCCGTGCCTTTGACAAGATGCCCTGACTGCCCACGCCAGGAGCCTCTGAAGCGGTCGATCTGTAAGACGGACGACAACGGCAAACGTGGACGTGAGTTCCTTGCATGCGAGAGCTTGCCATATAGAGAGGGGTATAAGGTTAGATCTCGCTCCAATTGCTCTGTTTTCTCTCGATTTTCTTGTTATTCCCTTGAATTTGGGATTTAGGGTTCACGTTGTTGTTTTCAGATCCTGAAGAAATGCAGGCATTTCGAGTGGATCGATGTGTTCGTTTAGAGGCTTCAATTGCAGGAATCAATTTGCGCTATTGGGGAGCGCAATTTGGGAGGGGGTACTTGCTGTAGAGAATGCGACGAAGAGAGGAGCCGTTCCGATTATGCCTAATGCTCCTAAGGCAGAACTGGTGGAAGTGAAGAGAGAACTGAAGAAAATGAACAAGCAGTTAATGCAGCTGACCGAGTTGAAGAAGCAAGCTAATCTGATGGCTGGTTTTTTGTTGTTGTATAATTGCGATCGGATTCTTATCATTGCTCATCAGGCGCTACAAGTTGTTACAAGGGAACCCATGTTACAAATCCATTAATCAGTTACATGTACTTGTAGTTGTTTTCAAAGTTAGTGTGTGCATTCACCGAAATTACCAAAAAAAATAAGTGTTAGGGAATATATGAATGCTAAAGATAGTTGATAATTGTTAGAGGGGTGACAAATAATGCATTCATCAAAATCCCACAAATATGTATGTCTCATGTTTATACCAAAATTATACCACTTTTGGGACGTTTCAAATAACCAAAACTATATCCCAAAGTATATTCCCTAAAAGAAAGGGAATGCTAAAGATAGTTGATAATTGTTAGAGGGGTGACAAATAATCCTTTCACCGAAACCCCTCAAATATGTATGCCTCATGTTTATACCAAAATTATACCACTTTTGGGCCGTTTCAAATTACCAAAACTATATCCAAAACTATATTCCCTAAAAGAAAAGGAACGCTAAAGATAGTTGATAATTGTTAGAGGGGTGATAAATAATCCATTCACTGAGATCCCTCAAATATGTATGCCTCATGTTTATACCAAAATTATACCACTTTTGGGACGTTTCAAATAACCAAAACTATATCCCAAACTATATTCTCTAAAAGAAAAGGAATGCTAAAGAAAGTTAATAATTGTTAGATGGGTGATAAATAATCCATTCACCGAAATCTCCCAAATATGCCAAATATGTATGTCTCATGTTTCTACCAAAATTATACCACTTTTGGGACGTTTCAAATTACCAAAACTACATTCCCTAAAAGAAAATGAATGCTAAAGATAGTTGATAATTGTTAGAGGGGTGATAAATAATCCATTCACCGAAACCCCTCAAATATGTATGCCTCATGTTTATACCAAAATTATACCACTTTTGGGCCGTTTCAAATTACCAAAACTGTATCCCAAACTATATTCCCTAAAAGAAAAGGAATGCTAAAGAGAGTTGATAATTTTTAGAGGGGTGATAAATAATGCATTCACCGAAATCTAGTTTTTGCGTGAAAAGTAATGGCTACAAAAAAATCGGTGATGGTTTATCATTTTTTGCGTGAAAAGTAATGCCTAAAAGAGTTTATAATATTTAGCTCGTGAAAAATAATACAGAAAACCAAACTTGCTGAATCCGGTGGCAAACTGGGTATTTAGCATACATAGAGGGTGGAAGCTAGCCGCCGATAGAGAGAGAGAGGGTGGTGACCCCGATCAGAGAGAGAGGGGTTATCCTGCCCGTTAGATCATACGATCAATGGTCGGCGGGCACGATCCGCGTGATAAGGGCTAGACCAATCAGGGCAAGGTTGGGCGTCTGTGAGAATTTGTGAAGGGAGAGGGCAAAACTGAGTAGTATCAAGAAACCAAGGGCACGTGACTAGTAAACAGACTAAGGGATTCAAATATGAGATTTAAAAAATGAAAAATGTGTGTTTGGTACAATGAAACCCACTTTGGCCTACCTCAAACTATTTGCAATACAAATATACATGAGTGTGAAAATTGTGGCCTCATTCAGACAAAGTATGTTTTGGGGAAAGCTGTTTTGGGAAGAGCTTATTGTGGAAATCCATGCACCTTCATAGCTACTAGGTGATTTGAGAAATGACAATTTGTGGTAAAACTTGATTTATCTATGATTGTTATGGTTCCCAACGTGGTAGGTCGCGTAAGAAGACTCCATGAGTAAGTGCCACTATGGCTTTATCTTTTTTGGAATTTTTTGCACATTAAATGACTCATTTAACTAGCTTAATCCCATTTGTTGACTCTCTATTGACCATCCACTTGAGGGTAAAACTGAGTATATTGCACTAGTCAGTATTAGCACTCAAGGGAAAAACTGAGCACACAAAAATGGTAGTATAAGACTCGAGGGTATACCTGAGTATATCTAAATTTCCAGGGTTAGACTCGAGGACGCGTGTTGCGGTGCAGAAGTGGAAGACGTGCAATTGTTGACGCGTAGGACGCGGGTCGCGGTGCAAAAGTTGAAGACGTGCAATCGTGGACGCGTGTCGTGGTGCAGAAGTCGAAGACGTGCAATAGTGGACGCGTAGGACGCGGGTCACATTTAGGGCCCCTCGCCTTTATAGATGCCTCTCCCTGTTCGCCTCCTCGCATTATCACTGTCACTCTCACTCCCGCACGCAACACCGCCTCTCCCGTCCCATCATCTTCTCCACAACCGAAGAAAAAACCCCGAAGAAAACCGCCGGCGATGGAGAAGAATGAGATGCCCATTGTCGGTGCTTCCGATGTAGCCGCCTGCGCATCGGCCGCCGCCCCGGTCCAGGCCCCTGTCACTGCTTCCAATGTAGCCGTCGGCGCATCGGCCGCCGCCCCCGTCCAGGCCCTCGTCGCTGCTTCGAACGTAACCGCCGGAGCATCGGCCGCCGCCCCCATCCAGGCCCCCGTTGCTGCTTCCAACGTAGCCGCCAGCGCATCAGCCGCTGGCGCATCGGCTGCCACCCCCGTCCAGGCCCCTATCGCTTGGGACCCGTACGAACCAATGCCGTACGTCGCACCGGAGAACCCCTACGACACCAGCATCATCGACGATGAGCAGGAGGTAACCCTTTGTTCCCTTGTTCTTATCCCATTTCAATCCTTTTGTGCTATATCTAGCGTCATTAGGGTTCGTGTGTTACTAGTTCAATCCCTTTGTGTTAGATCTTGTGTTATTAGGTTAATTTGTGCCGGTGATGATGAATATTTGGGCACAAATTGATTCAGGGTTTGGTCAGTGAACAATTGGTGTGTACAAATTTGTTGTGCATGATCTTTGGTTCACTGACTCAAATCCTGGATATAAGTGTGTCCAATGTAACTGAGGCTACCTCGTTTTTTCGTGCCCATATTATCATGCATGATCTTTTGTTCACTCTCTGTTCCATCATCGTTGCAATTGACTCAGTGTTTTTTGCACGATCTTTGGTACTACGTGACAGGTGCAAAACAACGACGTCGACAACGACGACGAGTCCTTCCACACCAAGACTCGTCACGTCCTCAGGAGGCTGCAGTCCGGCCATTACGATGGCCACTTTGCTCGATGCGTTTACAGGTGCCCCTTCTGGAACAGGAAGCTCCGCGCCACCGACTTCAACTGCCTGGTGAACCATGCTGAATCCATTGGCAGATGCGGCGCTAGAGTTGGAACGGCCATGAACGTGCATGCGTTCATGGCCCAACACAAAGCACTTGGGATTCACTTGCGCAACCTCCAAGCGAGTCACAGGCGCTACCTGGAGGCGTTGAACGTGCCTACTGCACTCTCTGTATGTGACTGCTCTTTCTGTAGAGCAACTTAAATTCATGTAAAATGTAGCTTATGTTGGATCTATCGGTAGTACCGTTGGATCTGTCGTGAATATATCTATGCTATGTTGGCTGCTGTATGCAGCTTATCCTATATTTTCTCTGGATTTGTGCCCTAGATTTCCTACCTGATTGGGTAAAAACGAAGGATAAAGAAATGAATGGCGTTAAATAACTGAAGGAGAAGCTGCTCTAGATTTGCTACCAA
Source organism: Lolium rigidum (assembly GCF_022539505.1). NCBI lineage: Eukaryota > Viridiplantae > Streptophyta > Magnoliopsida > Poales > Poaceae > Lolium > Lolium rigidum. The sequence goes on along the minus strand of NC_061511.1, from coordinate 213,933,628 downwards.
TTTGAGCAATCAACATTGAATGAGATCGAGCAAGAGAGAGGAAATGTGCATTGAAAACTGCTAATCTGGGCAAAAGATTAGAAACCACTCGTGCCCACGTCCTGGACCCACACGGCTCCACACGGTACGGCCCCCGCTCGCTCGTATGACCAAACACGGTCTCGCCCTGTCCCACGCGGTCCCTTTCCACCAGCCACACGCAACACGGCCCTACACGTCAGCACAAAACGATCAACTAAACGGGAATCCTTCCGTCCGAGCTCCTTCTGCGGGTTTCAGACAAGGGCTTGGGAAAAACTGAGGAAAAACTAAGGAGCTGGGGAAAACTGAGTACAACTAAGGACCCGAGGGCATGAAAATAGAAATCCCTTGATATTTAAGTTGTGGTGTTATTCTTCTAGTGGTGTCATGTGAACATCGACACATGATACTTCACCTTTATGGGCCTAGTGGAAGGCATCGTGTATTTGGCTACTAATTGCATGTGGGGTTGCGGGAGTGACAGAAACCTAAACCCCTGTCGGGAAACCAGTGACAGAGTGTAGGATCTCAAAGTTCAAGACTGTGGTTAGATTTATCTTAATTACTTTCTTGTAGTTATGAATGCTTGCAAGGGGTATAATCACAAGTATACATGCATTAGTCTAAGTTGGGGGTAGTGCATTAGCATAGGTTCACCCACACAACACCTACCAAACCGATAAAAATTATTCAACCGCGTGAAGCAAAAGCACTTGACGAAATTCACGTGTGTCCTCGGGAACGTTTAGTCATCATAAGTAAAACAACCGGTTTGTCCTTTGCTCTAGAAAGGATTGGACCACTCGCTACAATTATTATTACTATCTTTTATTTACTCGTACTTTATTTATTTGCAATATCGAATACCCCTGAAAACCTATTTGTCCTTGATCAAAACTGGTTGTCAACACCTTCTGCTCCTTGTTGGGTTCGACACTCTTATTTATCGAGAGTACTATGATACACCCCCTATACTTTGGGTCATTGATGGCGTGTAACTCACACGTTCGTTGGGAACCCCAAGAGGAAGGTATGATGCGCACAGCAGCAAGTTTTCCCTCAGAAAGAAACCAAGGTTTATCGAACCAGGAGGAGCCAAGAAGCACGTTGAAGGTTGATGGCGGCGGGATGTAGTGCGGCGCAACACCGCAGATTCCGGCGCCAACGTGGAACCCGCACAACACAACAAAAGTACTTTGCCCCAACGAAACAAAGTGAGGTTGTCAATCTCACCGGCTTGCTGTAACAAAGGATTAACCGTATTGTGTGGAAGATGATTGTTTGCAGAGAAAACAAGTAAAAACAAGTATTGCAAGCAGATTTGTATTTCAAGTATAAAAGAATGGACCGGGGTCCACAGCTCACTAGAGGTGTCTCTCCCATAAGATAAAAGCATGTTGGGTGAACAAATTACAGTCGGGCAATTGACAAATAGAGAGAGCATAACAATGCACATACATGTCATGATAAGTACAAGTGAGATTTAATTGGGCATTACGACAAAGTACATAGACCGCCATCCAACCGCATCTATGCCTAAAAAGTCCACCTTCAGAGTTATCATCCGAACCCCTTCCAGTATTAAGTTGCAAAGCAACGGACAATTGCATTAAGTATGGTGCGTAATGTAATCAACAACTACATCCTTAGACATAGCATCAATGTTTTATCCCTAGTGGCAACAAGACAACACAACCTTAGAACTTTCTCGTCATCGTCCAGGTATCAATGTAGGCATGAACCCACTATCGAGCATAAATACTCCCTCTTGGAGTTAAGAGCAAAAACTTGGCCAGAACCTCTACTAATAACGGAGAGCATGCAAGATCATAAACAACACATAGGTAATAACTTGATAATTAACATAACATGGTATTCTCTATCCATCGGATCCCGACAAACACAACATATAGCATTACGGATAGATGATCTTGATCATGTTAGGCAGCTCACAAGATCCAACAATGAAGCACAATGAGGAGAAGACAACCATCTAGCTACTGCTATGGACCCATAGTCCAGGGGTGAACTACTCACTCATCACTCCGGAGGCGACCATGGCGGTGAAGAGTCCTCCGGGAGATGAATCCCCTCTCCGGCAGGTGCCGGAGGAGATCTCCGTAATCCCCCGAGATGGGATTGGCGGCGGCGGCGTCTCTGGAAGGTTTTCCGTATCGTGGTTCTTCGTATTGGGGTTTTCGCGACGGAGGCTTTAAGTAGGCGGAAGGGCAACGTGGGGGGCCACACGAGGGCCCCACACCATAGGTCGGCACGGCCAGGGCCTGGGCCGCGCCGCCCTATGGTGGCGGCGCCTCGTGGCCCCACTTCGACTCCTCTTCGGTCTTCCGGAAGCTTCGTGACAAAATAGGACCCTGGGCGTTGATTTCGTCCAATTCCAAGAATATTTCGTTACTAGGATTTCTAAACCAAAAACAGCAGAAAACAAGAATCGGCTCTTCGGCATCTTGTTAATAGGTTAGTTCCGGAAAATGCACGAATATGACATAAAGTGTGCATAAAACATGTAGGTATCATCAATAATATGGCATGGATCATAAGAAATTATCGATACGTCGGAGACGTATCAGCATCCCCAAGCTTAGTTCCGCTCGTCCCGAGCGAGTAAAACGATAACAAAGATAATTTCTGAAGTGACATGCCATCATAACCTTGACCATACTATTTGTAAATATATGTAATGAATGCAGCGATCAAAACAATGGTAATGACATGAGTAAACAAGTGAATCATAAAGCAAAGACTTTTCATGAATAGTACTTCAAGACAAGCATCAATAAGTCTCGCATAAGAGTTAACTCATAAAGCAATAAATCAAAGTAAAGGTATTGAAGCAACACAAAGGAAGATTAAGTTTCAGCGGTTGCTTTCAACTTGTAACATGTATATCTCATGGATAATTGTCAACATAGAGTAATATAACAAGTGCAATATGCAAGTATGTAGGAATCAATGCTCAGTTCACACAAGTGTTTGCTTCTTGAGATGGAGAGAAATAGGTGAACTGACTCAACATAAAAGTAAAAAGAATGGTCCTTCAAAGAGGAAAGCATCGATTGCTATATTTGTGCTAGAGCTTTTATTTTGAAAACATGAAACAATTTTGTCAACGGTAGTAATAAAGCATATGAGTTATGAAAATTATATCTTACAAATTGCAAGCCTCATGCATAGTATACTAATAGTGCCCGCACCTTGTCCTAATTAGCTTGGACTACCGGATCATTGCAATACACATGTTTTAACCAAGTGTCACAATGGGGTACCTCCATGCCGCCTGTACAAAGGTCTAAGGAGAAAGTTCGCATTTTGGATTTCTCGCTTTTGATTATTCTCAACTTAGACATCCCTACCGAGACAACATGGACAACAGATAATGGACTCCTCTTTAATGCATAAGCATGTGGCAACAATTATTATTCTCATATGAGATTGAGGATATATGTACAAAACTGAAACTTCCACCATGAATCATGGCTTTAGTTAGCGGCCCAATGTTCTTCTCTAACAAAATGTATGCTCCAACCATTAAGGTGGTAGATCTCTCTTACTTCAGACAAGACGGACATGCATAGCAACTCACATGATATTCAACAAAGAATAGTTGATGGCGTCCCCAGAAGCATGGTTATCGTACAACAAGCAACTTAATAAGAGATAAAGTGCATAAGTACATATTCAATACCACAATAGTTTTTAAGCTATTTGTCCCATGAGCTATATATTGTAAAGGTGAATGATGGAATTTTAAAGGTAGCACTCAAGCAATTTACTTTGGAATGGCGGATAAATACCATGTAGTAGGTAGGTATGGTGGACACAAATGGCATAGTGGTTGGCTCAAGGATTTTGGATGCATGAGAAATATTCCCTCTCGATACAAGGTTTAGGCTAGCAAGGTTATTTGAAACAAACACAAGGATGAACGGTGCAGCAAAACTCACATAAAAGACATATTGTAAACATTATAAGACTCTACACCGTCTTCCTTGTTGTTCAAAACTCAATACTAGATATTATCTAGGCTCTAGAGAAACCAAATATGCAAACCAAATTAGCAAGCTCTAAGTGTTTCTTCATTAATGGGTGCAAAGTATATGATGCAAGAGCTTAAACATGAGCACAACAATTGCCAAGTATCAAATTATCCAAGACATTTTAGAGTTACTACATGTAGCATTTTCCAATTCCAACCATATAACAATTTAACGAAGAAGAAACTTCGCCATGAATACTATGAGTAGAGCCTAAGGACATACTTGTCCATATGCTACAGCGGAGCGTGTCTCTCTCCCACAAAGTGAATGATAGGATCCATTTTATTCAAACAAAACAAAAACAAAAACAAACCGACGCTCCAAGCAAAGTGCATAAGATGTGACGGAATAAAAATATAGTTTCGGGGGAGAAACCCGATAATGTTGTCGATGAAGAAGGGGATGCCTTGGGCATCCCCAAGCTTAGACGCTTGAGTCTTCTTAGAATATGCAGGGGTGAACCACCGGGGCATCCCCAAGCTTAGAGCTTTCACTCTCCTTGATCATATTGCATCATACTCCTCTCTTGATCCTTGAAAACTTCCTCCACACCAAACTCGAAACAACTCATTAGAGGGTTAGTGCACAATAAAAATTAACATGTTCAGAGGTGACACAATCATTCTTAACACTTCTGGACATTGCATAAAGCTACTGGACATTAATGGATCAAAGAAATTCATCCAACATAGCAAAAGAGGCAATGCAAAATAAAAGGCAGAATCTGTCAAAACAGAACAGTCCGTAAAGATGGATTTTATTAGGGCACCAGACTTGCTCAGATGAAAATGCTCAAATTGAATGAAAGTTGCGTACATATCTGAGGATCACTCACGTAAATTGTCTTAATTTTCTGAGTTACCTACAGAGAATTAGACCCAGATTCGTGACAGCAAAGAAATCTGTTTCTGCGCAGTAATCCAAATCTAGCATTTACTTTACTGTCAAAGACTTTACTTGGCACAACAAAACTCAAAACTAAGATAAGGAGAGGTTGCTACAGTAGTAAAAAACTTCCAAGACTCAAATATAAAACAAAAATACTGTAGTAAAAACATGGGTTGTCTCCCATAAGCGCTTTTCTTTAACGCCTTTCAGCTAGGCGCAGAAAGTGTAACTCAAGTAACATCAAGAGACGAAGCATCGATATCATAATTTGTTCTAATAATAGAATCATAAGGTAACTTCATTCTCTTTCTAGGGAAGTGTTCCATACCTTTCTTGAGAGGAAATTGATATTTAATATTACCTTCCTTCATATCAATAGTAACACCAACGGTTCAAAGAAAAGGTCTTCCCAATATAATGGGACAAGATGCATTGCATTCAATATCCAAGACAACAAAATCAACGGGGACAAGGTTATTGTTAACCATAATATTAACATTATCAATTCTCCCCAAAGGTTTCTTTTTAGCATTATCAGCGAGATTAACATCCAAATAACAATTTTTCAATGGTGGCAAGTCAAGCATATCATAGACTTTTTTAGGCATAACGGAAATACTTGCACCAAGATCACATAAAGCATTACAATCAAAATCTTTGATCCTCATTTTAATGATGGGCTCCCAACCATCCTCTAGCTTTCTAGGAATAGAAGTTTCAAGTTTTAGTTTCTCTTCTCTAGCTTTTATGAGAACATTTGTAATATGTTTTGTGAAAGCCAAGTTTACAGACGCTAGCATTGGGACTCTTAGCAAGTTTTTGTAAGAACTTTATAACTTCAGAGATGTGGCAATCATCAAAATCTAAATCATTACAATCTAAAGCAATGGGATTATCATCCCCAAGGTTGGAAAAAATTTCAGCAGTTTTATCACGGGCAGTTTCAGCAGTTTTAGCAGTTTCAGGTAATTTTGCGCGCTTTGCACTAGGAGTAGAAACATTGCCAGCACCAATTATTTTACCATTAATAGTAGGAGGTGCAGCAACATGTGAATCATTAGCATTGCTAGTGGTGGTAATAGTCCAAACTTTAGCTACATTTTTCTCTTTAGCTAGTTTTTCATTTTCTTCTCTATCCCACCTAGCACGCAGTTCAGTTATTAATCTTATATTCTCATTAATTCTAACTTGGATGGCATTTGCTGTAGTAACAATTTTATTTTCAATATCCCTATTAGGCATAACTTTCGATTTCAAGAGATCAACATCAGAGGCAAGACTATCAACCTTAGAAGCAAGAATATCAATTTTATTGAGCTTTTCCTCAACAGATTTGTTAAAGGCAGTTTGTGTACTAATAAATTCTTTAAGCATAGCTTCAAGTCCAGGGGGTGTATTCCTATTATTGTTGTAACAATTCCCATAAGAATTAGCATAACCGTTACCATTATTATAAGGATATGGCCTATAGTTATTACTAGAATTGTTCCGATAAGCATTGTTGTTGAAATTATTATTTTTAATGAAGTTTACATCAACATGTTCTTCTTGGGCAACCAATGAAGCTAACGGAACATTATTAGGATCAACATTAGTCCTATCATTCGCAAGCATAGGCATAATAGCATCAACCTTATCATTCAAGGAAGAGGATTCTTCAACAGAATTTACCTTCTTACCTTGTGGAGCTCTTTCCGTGTGCCATTCAGAGTAATTAATCATCATATTATCAAGGGTCTTTGTTGCTTCACCAAGAGTGATGGGCATAAAGGTACCTCCAGCAGCTGAATCCAATAAATTCCGCGAAGAAAAATTTAGTCCTGCATAGAAGGTTTGGATGATCATCCAAGTAGTCGATCCATGGGTTGGGCAATTTTTAACCAAAGATTTCATTCTTTCCCAAGCTTGAGCAACATGTTCATTATCCAATTGTTTAAAATTCATTATGCTACTCCTCAAAGATATAATTTTAGCAGGGGGATAATATCTACCAATAAAAGCATCCTTGCATTTAGTCCAGGAATCAATACTATTCTTAGGCAGAGATAGCAACCAATCTTTAGCTCTTCCTCTTAATGAGAAAGGAAACAATTTTAATTTTATAATGTCACCATTACATCTTTATACTTTTGCATTTCACATAGTTCAACAAAATTATTGAGATGGGCAGCAGCATCATCAGAACTAACACTGGAAAATTGCTCTCGCATAACAAGATTCGAGTAAAGCGGGTTTAATTTCAAAGAATTCCATTGTAGTAGCAGGTGGAGCAATAGGTGTGCATAAGAAATCATTATTATTTGTGGTTGTGAAGTCACACAACTTAGTATTTTCAGGGGTGGCCATTTTAGCAGTAGTAAATAAAGCAAACTAGATAAAGTAAATGCAAGTATACTAATTTTTTTGTGTTTTTGATATAGCAAACAAGACAGTAAATAAAGTAAAGCTAGCAACTAATTTTTTTTTGTGTTTTGATATAATGCAGCAAACAAAGTAGTAAATAAAATAAAGCAAGACAAAAACAAAGTAAAGAGATTGAGAAGTGGAGACTCCCCTTGCAGCGTGTCTTGATCTCCCCGGCAACGGCGCCGAGAAAAGAGCCGTTGACGTGGGAGTTGAAAATCTTTGTGGTGTAACTTTTCTTCGTTCCCCGGCAACGGCGCCGGAAAAAGAGCTTGATGGCGTGTAACTCACACGTTCGTTGGGAACCCCAAGAGGAAGGTATGATGCGCACAAGCAGCAAGTTTTCCCTCGTAAAGAAACCAAGGTTTATCGAACCGGGAGGAGCCAAGAAGCACGTTGAAGGTTGATGGCGGCGGGATGTAGTGCGGCGCAACACCGCAGATTCCGGCGCCAACGTGGAACCCGCACAACACAACCAAAGTACTTTGCCCCAACGAAACAAGTGAGGTTGTCAATCTCACCGGTTTGCTGTAACAAAGGATTAACCGTATTGTGTGGAAGATGATTGTTTGCGGAGAAAACAGTAAAAACAAGTATTGCAGACAGATTTGTATTTCAAGTATAAAAGAATGGACCGGGGTCCACAGTTCACTAGAGGTGTCTCTCCCATAAGATAAAAGCATGTTGGGTGAACAAATTACAGTCGGGCAATTGACAAATAGAGAGAGCATAACAATGCACATACATGTCATGATAAGTACAAGTGAGATTTAATTGGGCATTACGACAAAGTACATAGACCGCCATCCAACCGCATCTATGCCTAAAAAGTCCACCTTCAGAGTTATCATCCGAACCCCTTCCAGTATTAAGTTGCAAAGCAACGGACAATTGCATTAAGTATGATGCGTAATGTAATCAACAACTACATCCTTAGACATAGCATCAATGTTTTATCCCTAGTGGCAACAAGCACAACACAACCTTAGAACTTTCCGTCACTCGTCCCAGGTATCAATGTAGGCATGAACCCACTATCGAGCATAAATACTCCCTCTTGGAGTTAAGAGCAAAAACTTGGCCGTAAACTCTACTAATAACGGAGAGCATGCAAGATCATAAACAACACATAGGTAATAACTTGATAATTAACATAACATGGTATTCTCTATCCATCGGATCCCGACAAACACAACATATAGCATTACGGATAGATGATCTTGATCATGTTAGGCAGCTCACAAGATCCAACAATGAAGCACAATGAGGAGAAGACAACCATCTAGCTACTGCTATGGACCCATAGTCCAGGGGTGAACTACTCACTCATCACTCCGGAGGCGACCATGGCGGTGAAGAGTCCTCCGGGAGATGAATCCCCTCTCCGGCAGGGTGCCGGAGGAGATCTCCAGAATCCCCCGAGATGGGATTGGCGGCGGCGGTGTCTCTGGAAGGTTTTCCGTATCGTGGTTCTTCGTATTGGGGTTTTCGCGACGGAGGCTTTAAGTAGGCGGAAGGGCAACGTGGGGGCCACACGAGGGCCCCACACCATAGGTCGGCGCGGCCAGGGCCTGGGCCGCGCCGCCCTATGGTGGCGGCGCCTCGTGGCCCCACTTCGACTCCTCTTCGGTCTTCCGGAAGCTTCGTGGCAAAATAGGACCCTGGGCGTTGATTTCGTCCAATTCCGAGAATATTTCGTTACTAGGATTTCTGAAACCAAAAACAGCAGAAAACAGCAACTGGCTCTTCGGCATCTTGTTAATAGGTTAGTTCCAGAAAATGCACGAATATGACATAAAGTATGCATAAAACATGTAGGTATCATCAATAATGTGGCATGGATCATAAGAAATTATCGATACGTCGGAGACGTATCAGTCATCAGGTCCATAAGGTGTGCATTTCTCACAATGTGAGTGGAATCAAATGCATGTATCCAATGATAAACACTCGGAGGAAATCAAACTATGTTGATGATCAAAGATAAAAATGGTGAAAAATCTTCAACGAACAAAGCAAGTAATAAAATTAACCAACGAATCAAATTAAAGAAACATAATACTATGATAAGATCAAGAAGAGTGCTTTAAACAACTAGCAAACGGAGGCGCGGCGGCACGCCGCGCCGGAGTCTCGTAATAGTGAGGTAAGTGGTATTTGTTATTGCTGTTTTCCATGTTTTTTAAGCTCAAATGAGTGGTATTTGTTATTGCTGTTTTCCATGTTTTTTAAGCTCAAATGAGATGCAACGGAGCTAGTACTGGATGTATTTGTTGGTTTCTGTCTAAGATAGCCGATGCATAAATAATATTAAGGTTGAATGTAACATGTGTAATTGAAGTTTTTTTGTGTTTTTTTGTGTGATATATCTAGCATTCTAGCATCAGTTTCTTTGTGTGCTTGAAGCTGCAGTCAATCGGAAGGGCCAGAAGAAATAGTGAGGATGAAATGAGTGCTTGGTTGGCGATAGTAAGCTGATCAGTAGGGAGAATCGATGTTACCTGCCATATTTTCTCCTTCCCTTTTACAATCTATACAACATATTGGTGTGGCTCTCGACTGACGATCTCTAGCTGATGGTTCTATGCTGACAACATGAGTAGGCTGCATTTGGCGATGACATTCGGTGAGTGTTTTGCTGCCACTGAGGATTGTGAAGGAGGTGCAGTTTGGAGTTACTGTCTTGGATTTACATGCATGTGGATCAGAATCAAGACTTTACAGTAGCAGTAGCACAAATAATCTGGAATATATTGCACCTAAAATATCAGTAGATAGTTTTCTTTAGTTATAGTTGACAACTTCACACTGGCAACTCAAAATTTAAATTTTTTAAAAATGTCTTGAAGTTAAATTTCCAAATTTTGTGTTGAAAATGAGAATGGTAATAATTTGTCGCGGACAACACTACTCACTATATTAGCAGACTATCAAAGAGCATCTAAACATGGATAATCTTCCAAGGCGCTCAGTCTTTGTCTTTGGTGCTTCATTCCTTCTCTGCCTTGGATTTTTCAGCTAAGCTGGCCCGTTTTTGGCTGACTTTTGCTGCTAAATGGAAAAGTAGACTAAAATTAGCATTTTCTTGGCAACGGTGTTGCAGCTCTTCAAATTCTATGGAAATCTGGTGTTTACCTATCGTCCGAAGAGCTCTTTGTTGATGTGCTTCTTGCTGGGTGCTGTGTAGAGAGTTTCCTGTGTAGGAGCCAATGCTTTGGCCTACCTTTTTTTTCCCAGAGGTGAGCCGGCATGCTTAAGTGAGCAGAATTGCAGATGATTAGATAGGCCTCGTGCAGGAAATGTATACTATTTAAGCTTTTTCTCTGAAAATTCGAAGTAATAAGTAGCCTATGTTCTTTGTGTACTACCTAAGGTAATATCCATTGAAAAGGACAGTGAAAGACAGGCAGTGTAAGCTCATTGTATACAAACAGGGAATGTTTCGGGACAATTTCATTCACCTTTGTGCGCTGAGTAAATTTGAATCTATATTGTTGATCTGCTGTCCTGTATTTCTTGCGTGCATCTGCAAAGATGAAGCTCTCTATGGTATATAACCTTCTTTTAGAGGGTCCTTGAACTGATCTATACGGTTGCCCGGTATGTGTCCTTCCATTATGTTTCCCTACGATGAAGAAGAAAACTGTAGTATTAGCTGGTGAAAAGAAAAAAGGCTTTTCTGAACATTCATGTACATTATGCCCTCTGATAAATAATATAGTAGCTAGTACAAAGTGTATGCAAACTGTAATTCAAGAGATTATGTATATTCATGAATTAGTATGTGAGAATTATTCCTAAGTAGGATTGCTAGGTAGAATAAATCATACATTTTAGAAACATGAGCTTGAAGGTGGTGGCATGACAAATAATTTTGATATGAAGGGATAATTTCAGTTACTGGGGCATCTATTTATTTTTGTCTACAAAGGGAATACTCCAGAACATATAAAAACTATTTCTTAGTGTGATCATCCATTGCAGAGCTAATAAGAAGTGCATGCAAAGTATAACTCAAAGGGTTAGGTATACATATGGATTAGAATGCATGAAAACTATTCCTTGGTAATTAAGATTGTGAGGTAAAATAAGTTGAGATACAGGGACGTGATAAATGTGTTTGTTCGGCAGGGAGTAGTTGAGATAGAGGGGCATCCATTGCTCCTTAATATGAAGTGTATGCAAAGTATAGTTCTAAAGGCGAGGCATATCTACAAATCAGTACATATGGAACTCGAGTTCGAATGAACTGTGCAAAATAGAACACATGAGCATAGGTGTACTGGCATGACAAATCATGGACAAAAAAGGGAAAATATCATCGGAGGTGCCCTCTGCAATGCAACACAGCGCAATGTACTGATGTCTACGAATCACTCTATATGAAACTCGAGTTCGAATGAACTATGCAAAATAGAAAACATGAGAGTATGTGTAATGGCGTGAAAAATCGTGGAACAGAAAAGGGAAAATATCATTGGAGGTTTCCTGTGCATGGCAAGACAGTGCAATGTACTGATAAATAGACAAATGAAGAGATAGAAATTTATGCAGCTCACCATTTTGAGTTTTTGTTTCCAATTACCAACTGATAGTTCGAACAGGGAGACGTTTCCGTGTGAGAGAGACCTCCGCTCACCGATAAACCTTTTAAAATTGCTTAGCCAATACCTGCAACTTTTTTGCTTAGCCAATACCTTTTGATGTAGCTAGCAATTGACATCCATAGAAACAACAGGCAATAGACAAATTATGTTGAGTATCTGTAACGAAATAGAAAAACTGTAACATTAATTCATAATTTAATAGTACTGAACCATTTGCTATCTCGAATGCCTTAAGTTGATTATCTGAGCGAAAAGAAGGAACACATCTTCATACATAAATGGGTTACCTTAATTCCTCAAGCAATCAATTAAATTTGACTCTGCACACTTGGTTGAATTGTTACAGTATCTACCTCTAACAGAAAGTTGTGTACATTTCGAAGTTTTCCATTTTGAAAAATACTTGATGTGCATGCCAGCACTGTAGGACCCTAAAAATAAAATTAAAAAGTACTCATGCATCTTTTTGAATCCATCAAATGGTTATGTGCCAGCAAAGTTGCAGCAATTAGATCTGAAGGAAAAACATGAAGGACTCTATTACGAAAGGAACTAATAGATGAAGAATCAGAAAAAATGGCTACCTCAAGTCTAAATCTGGAGGAACTGCATGTGTTTAGTCATGCCAGTCAGGATTTAGATCAGTAGATGCACGTGTTAACACAGTCAAGCAAGTATCAGTTTAGGATGCATGTATTCACTTAAGCCAATAGGAACTCTCAAGTTTAGGATGCAAAGATATGTACCAGATTTAGCTACATGGTTTCATACCAGTGAGCGCATTCAATCATCTATACACATACTCTGAATTGGCAGAATAATCAAGAGCTCATCTGCAGGAGATATATTTGTTTTGAACCTGTGCAGGAGATATATTGTAGTGGTAAAGCAATCATAGTATGTTAAATTATATAGAATAGTCTAAATCATGAAAAAGTTAGTTCATATTTGCATTACTACAACCTGTTCTGTTCCAGTAAGGCCATGTAATCAGGTTATTTGATATGGTAATCTTTGCATGACGTATACTGGATTGACAGGGAGCAGTAAATACACATAGCCTTTTCACATAGCTATTTCTGTAGCTCTTCCTAGTAATTATTTATTTGCAGATATTTCTGCACTATTGGTATGAAGAATCAGATAGGGACCAGCTTGTGTCTTTATATTCTGTACTGACCAATCTGTTTGAGCAGATCGCTGTGTTTAGTAAGAAAAAAAAACTAATAGCAATGCATTTGTACATGCGACTAAGGCTGGACTGAGATGTAGATGAAAAATGTACAACTGAAAATCACCAACGAATGGTGAAGTGAGCAGATTCCAGGATGTGTCGCAGAAAAAGGGAAATAAATGCAGGATGTGAGGTGTACGTACGCAGTAAAGCAAACACCCAATTCGGCATAAGTAGGTGGACGCCAGCATATACTCCTTGGCCCATATGATGTTGGCCTCGTCGAAGTACATGGCCGACTCGGCGGCGTGCTGCAGCGGGCGCGCCGCCGCGAATAGCTGCTGCGGGGAGACCATGAAGAAGTGGATGCTCCGGTCAGATGGTCAGCCAACGCCGCCAGCACCACCGGCCTCTCGCGGCTCCTTGGCGCGGGGTACAGTGGCGCTGCTTCGGACATGTGCGGGCGCCCTCTGTCCGCTTCCACGTTTGCCTCCAAGACATGCGTACAGGGGCTAGGTGTAGTACAGTGGCGCTCGCCCCCGACCTCGTCGCTGCGTCGCCGACGGCAGCGTCGGGAGCCGCTGTGGAGAGTACCGGAGCAGGGGACCATGCCCAGATCGAACTCCACATCGCAAGGTCCGCCATCCCGCCGCCAGATGCGTCGATGGAAGCAAACCCCGACCCCCAAAATTGCTGTCAATCGCAGGGGTGTGGCACGCAACGGCGGTGCTCATGTCGGACCCACGCCGGCTTCACCTCCTGGCCGCACCCTGCTCGTTGTCCCGTCTCCATGCCGACGACCGCCGGCCCGCGCCGCGCCGCGCATCGCTTTCTGGGAGAGGTTGAGCGCGCGACGGAGGGAGGCAATGATGCTGCAGAGGCTTCAATTGGAGAGATCCAGCCTCGCCACCCTCCCGAGGTCACAAGAGATGCCCGTCCAAGCGTAGCTCGACCTGCCGCCGTCGGCCCCCCACCAGAGCGGACCGGTGACTTTACCGTACAGATCTCCGGCGAAGGCCCGCAGCGCTGCGTTGCACGGCAGGCCGCCATCTTCTGCAAGCGGCGGCGGCGGAACTGCCGGGGCGACGCTCGGAAACCTGGGAGCGAGCAGCCGTGACCGACATCCTCGCCGGGGTGTCGGCCGCCCATCTCGCTGGTCGCTTTGAGTCGCGAGGAACGGCCCCATCCCGACCTCCACGGCACCGCCGGAGCCTCGTCGTCCTCGCTGTGTTGCCGGCAGGTGAGCATCTCGAACTTGGCGGAACGTCCCGGATGGAGGCAAGAGGAAGCGGCGGCCGAGAGGAAATCAAGCGGGTACAGACCGCCAAGGGCTACGGCGGCGAGCGGCGATACAGGGGCAGAAGGTGGAGCAGGCTGTGTGGCGAAGGAAGGAAGAGTAGAGGAGGCGAAAATATTTTTCTAGATGGTAGAATGATAGTTAAAGCGGTGGTACACGCCTGGAAAAGGAGACAATCCCTGAGCACACCGCCTGAACAAACCATTGGGTCCCACAAGCGGTCAGGTGGGGAAAAAGCTAGACGAACCCAAAGAGACCCCAAAGCAAAACGAAACAGAAACAACCAGCCCGGTCAAACAGCAAAGAAAATAGAAAGAAACCCCAGAAGTACACACGGAATAAATTCATCCATTTAAAAACACGTGTCAGTACGGAAAATAGTGACGGGAAAAAGTGTAAAATCTGAGAAAAATCGAAGTTGATCATTCTTAGTATAGTAGTTATATGAGGAGCTCCCCAAGGTTTGTGCATAAAATAGACAATTTTTATTGGATTATAAGGTGGACCGTCATGGAATCATCACTCCAACATTATCATTCAAAAAAAATGATACTAAGTGAAAAAATATGATAACCGCAAAAGAGTGCTTTAAATAAAATAAGAAATCTTCCCAAGGTAGGTGGACCTAAAGTACATGAAATATTGGATAAGTTTGCAAATATATTTCTACCACCACTGGGACTGCCCCCAAGCGAGATTGTGACCACTGATACGTCTCCGACGTATCGATAATTTCTTATGTTCTATGCCATATTATTGATGATACCTACATGTTTTATGCACACTTTATGTCATATTCGTGCATTTTCTGGAACTAACCTATTAACAAGATGCCGAAGTGCCGATTCGTTGTTCTAGCTGTTTTTGGTTTCGTAAATCCTAGTAACGAAATATTCTCGGAATTGGACGAAATCAAGACCCAGGGTCCTATTTTTCCCGGAGCCTTCCGGAACACCCGAGAGCCGCCGGAGGAAGCCCCGGGGGCCCCACACCACACCCGGCGCGGCCGGAGGGGGGGCGCCGCCCTATGGTGTGGGCCCCCGAGCCCCCTCCGAGGCTGCCCTTCCGCCTATTTAAAGCCTCCGTCGCGAAAACCCCGATGCGAAAAACCACGATACGGAAAACCTTCCGCAGCCGCCGCCATCGCGAAGCCAAGATCCGGGGACAGGAGTCTCCGTTCCGGCACGCCGCCGGAGCGGGGAAGTGCCCCCGAAAGGCTTCTCCATCGACACCGCTGCCATCTCCACCGCCATCTTCATCACCGCCGTCTGCTCCCATGAGGAGGGAGTAGTTCTCCATCGAGGCTCGGGGCCGTACCGGTAGCTATGTGGTTAATCTCTCTCCTATGTACTTCAATACAATAATCTCATGAGCTGCCTTACATGATTGAGATTCATATGATGATGCTTGTAATCTAGATGTCATTATGCTAGTCAAGTGAGTTTTACTCATGTGATCTCCGGAGACTCCTTGTCCCACGTGTGTAAAGGTGACAAGTGTGTGCACCGTGTGGGTCTCTTAGGCTATATTTCACAGAATACTTATTCACCGTTATGAATGGCATAGTGAAGTGCTTATTTATATCTCTTTATGATTGCAATGTATTTTGTATCACAATTTATCTATGTGCTACTCTAGCAATGTTATTAAAGTAGTTTTATTCCTCCCGCACGGTGTAATGGTGACAAGTGTGTGCATCCGTGTTAGTACTTGGCGTAGGCTATGATTATGATCTCTTGTAGATTATGAAGTTAACTATTGCTATGATGGTATTGATGTGATCTATTCCTCCTACATGGTGTGAAGGTGACAGTGTGCATGCTATGTTAGTACTTGGTTTAGTCGTGTTGATCTTTCATGCACTCTAAGGTTATTTAAATATGAACATTGAATATTGTGGAGCTTGTTAACTCCGGCATTGAGGGTTCGTGTAATCCTACGCAATTAGTGGTGTTCATCATCCAACAAGAGAGTGTAGAGTATGCATTTATCTATTCTGTTATGTGATCAAAGTTGAGAGTGTCCACTAGTGGAAGTCTAATCCTTATGCCTTGTTCCTAAATACTGCTATCGCTGCTTGTTTACTGTTTTACTGCGTTACTACTGCTGCGTTACTACTGCTTGTTTACTGTCCTGGGCAAAACACTTTTCTGGTGCCGTTGCTACTGCTTATATACATTCATACCACACGTATTTCACTATCTCTTCGCCGAACTAGTGCACCTATTAGGTGTGTTGGGGACACAAGAGACTTCTTGCTTTGTGGTTGCAGGGTTGCATGAGAGGGATATCTTTGACCTCTTCCTCCCTGAGTTCGATAAACCTTGGGTGATCCACTTAAGGGAAACTTGCTGCTGTTCTACAAACCTCTGCTCTTGGAGGCCCAACACTGTCTACAAGAATAGAAGCACCCGTAGACATCAACCACCAAATTGTCTTGATGGAAGGCACTTCTCCTGCTAACATCAGACCATATAGGATGCCTCATAAACAAAAAACATATAGTGGAAGAACTCACACGAGAGATGTTGCAAAACAAGGAAATTCGACATATTAGTCAGATTCCCTAGCTATTCTTCACCAGCAATCATTGTCACCAAGAAAGACAAGAGTGGGAGACTTTGCTAAGATTTCCCAACATTTGAATGCAATATCTGATAAAGATAAGTACCCTATTCCTATCATAGAGGATGTATTGGACGAATTTCAAAGAGCTACAATCTTTTCCAAGATTGACTTGAGATCTGTGTATCACCAAATCCGAATACATGAAAAGGACATTATGAAAACTGCATTCCGAACTCACTGAGGGAATTATGAGTACTTGGTCATGCCATTTGTGCTGACAAATGCTCCTACCACATTCCAGGAGTTAATAAATAATATATTTGCCCCATGTGTCTCAAAAAATCCGTCTTGGTATTTTTTGATGACATCCTTATTTACAGACAAAATGAGGATGAACATTGTAGACACTCGAGAACTATTTTGTCCATTTTGCAAGCTAACAATCTCAAAGCAAAAAAATGTCAAAGTTCATTTTCTTCTCAACTCAAGTGGAATATTTTGGACACATCATCTCAGGTTCTGGTGTAACTACTGATCCCACAAAAATATCAGATATGTTCAGCTGGAAATCACCTTCTACTATAACTCATCTAAGATGATTTCTTGGTCCGACTGGCTATGACGGAAGATATGTTGAAGTTTATGCTACTATCTGCAAGCCCCTCCATCAAGGGTTAAAGAAAAAAATCCTTTACTTGGACTAGCATTTAAGAAAAAGCATTCCAATTGCTCAAATATGCCATGACACGGCCACATGTTCTAGCTTTACCTAATTTCAACTTACCCAGCTTTACCATTTAGACTGGTGCATCTGGGTTTGGTTTGGGAGCAGTGTTAGTGCAACAATGAAGGCCAATTGCTTTCTTGAGCAAAAGTTTGGGAACTAAATCATTTACCTTATCTATTTATGAAAAGGAGGCCTTAGCAATTCTCGAAGCCCTAAGGAAATGGAGGCATTATTCTGGGAAATCAACTCATTATTAGATCTGATCAAAAGAGCTTGAAATACTTGGCCAACCATAGATTATCGGAAGAAATTCAACACAAGCTAATGTTAAAACTACTAAAATACAATTACTCTACTGAGTACAAGAAGGGTAAGTAAAATTTTATAGCAGATGCTTTAACCAGAAAAGAGGAACTCAAAAGCAATGACACTTTCTCTGCTATATTTGTAGTCATACCCAAATGGATTGAAGAGGTGGAAGCAACTTACTTCAATGACGTAAAGTGTGTTAAACTTCTACATGAACTGTTTCTAGACCCTGCAAGTAACCCCAAATATTTCTTAGTTGTTGGCATCTTAAGATATATGTACATAATATTAATTTGTGAACCCACAAAACTAGTGACCAATGTTTTTGAAGCATTTCACTCATCCAGTTTTGGGGGACATTTAGGACAGAGAGTAGCAATGCATAGTTGAAGCATTTATTCTACTGACCATACACCAGTTTGTTAAATCTCCAAAACAGAGCATGTGCACTACCCTGAACTTTTGGATCCTCTCAATATTCCTAAAATAAAATGGTCAGAGATAAGTATGGATTTGATTGAAGGGATTTCTTAATCCAAAGGCAAGGATGTAATTGTGGTTATGGTGGATAGGCTGACAAAATGTGCCCACTTTATCCCTTTAGCTCGCCCTTACAATGTCCACCAAGTGTCCCATTTATTCATGGAAAATATTCACAAATTACATGGATTCCATAAAGTCATAATTACTGACCGAGATAGGGTATTCACAAGAAAATTGTGGTAGGAGGTGTTTACAACTCTTAAGGTGGAACTGTATTTCAATTGCGCTCTCAAGCTCACTTCAAAATATTATTGCCCCTTTAGAATCCTTGCTAAAGTGGGCAGAGTTGCATATAAATTGCAGTTACCTGAAGGAACCAAGCTTCATGATGTGTTCCATGTTAATGAACTCATGAAGCATCTCAGACCTGCGGCCGTGCCTAATCCACAACTATCCCTGCTCACTCCTAAAGGTAGAATCAAAACCTTCCCCTTTGCAGGTGTTGCAGCGACACCAAGCACCTCGTTCTCCTAGCGCTTATGATGTTGCAGTAGCATAATGACTAATTCACTGAGAAAATTTGTCCGGAGAGGAAGCTACTTGGGAAGATGCGAAGTTCATCGAAGGAACATTTCCATCGTTCAAGCCTTGAAGTCTTGATTCAAGTGGCAGACAATGTCAGGACCTCCTGTGTTTTCAGTCGCTGATCGCGTACCTCCTTAAGGCGTGAGGTAGATCTCATTCGAGGATCCTGATTCAAACTTCCTACTTCTGGCAATGCTTCCCGGCTAATTGTAATAAATTGGTTTAACCATGATAGCTTAAGGCTTAATTGCAAATTTCTGCAATACTAAAACTTATGTCGAGGCTTAGGTCAATGTTAGGCCTTTCATAATGGGTAACACTTAGCACGGGATCATAAGCAAAATGCCTACATGGCACTATAGTTAATGAAGAGAGATAATGATGCTGTATGAATTGCACGTCGAGGCAAAATACAATCCTAGCCAAATCACATGTCGCAAAAATCATGTATGTAGATACAATACTTAATAAACCATGCATTGAAATAATGCTATATCTTACCTAGGATAATGCGCTAACAGGCACAATGCATCGTGAAAGGCCTAAGGCGTGAGAGGGGCGGATGGGAAGCTCGAATAAGAAAAAACCGTAAATCACTACTTTATCCCTATTTGTTCTATACATTTTTGCTTCCTATCTTAGATTTATCTGCCTAGATTTATCATTCCAGTCTAAAATTCATAGCTGTAGCTTCTCTTCATCAAGGGTGGTGGAGTCCAGCCTCAAGCCCTCAACTCCCCCTCAGATCCCGAGGACGGACGCGAGTCCACCTCGAGCCTGCCTCTCCCGTGGACGGTGGCGAGTTCCAGATCGAGCCGGCATTGGAGGCCGCGAGATCCGCCTCGCCGCCCGTCGGCCAAGGTTGAGCCGGCCCACCCTCTACCTCGCAGCCGCGCCGGCCTCCTCCTCCTCCGGCCGTCCACCTCCCTCTCTTCCACGGTGACCACGTCGGACCCGAGCAGCAGCAGCAGCCAGCTCGCCGGCGCCGCACTCCCGCTGTTCATCGACCAAGGCCAAATGTAGTTGAGTGCATTCGGCAGAAAGTCAAAAGTCAACACGCAGGAACCTCGTGGAGAAGCAATCCCGCACTTTGCAAGCCGTGTCCTCAACTCAACACCAACTACTTTTCAAGGTGCTGGCCGCAAAAATGTACCCAGTCGCCTCAGAAAACTCTGCTCCGACCGTTGCCCACCTTCCCCGCTAGCCCCCTCCGCCGTCACCTCGCCGCCGGCGACCGGCCTCCACCGCCGCCCGCACCGCCACCTCCTCCTCGAAACCGGTAAGCTTCGAACGATCGCCCCCGCCTCTCGCCCCAACCTGCGCCGCCCCTTCTCCCCACACCCCGCTTCGGATCCACGCCCACTGCTCCGCCGGCTAGTCCGTGAGCGCGCGCTCCAGCAAGTCAGCAGCTACTCCAAAACCTAGATCTCACCACGCCCCCTCCTTATCCGTGCTGCAGCGCCGCGGGATGGAGAATGGGGAGATCGAGGCCGCCGAGGACGGGCTGCCGGTGCCAGCGCCGCCCATCGGGCGACGGTACCGACCCGTGGGATCCGAGGACAGCGCCGTCATCCAGATGACATCCATGGACGGCTCCTCCACCTCCACCTCCGCCACTGCCGTTGCGGGCGTCACTCCCCAGCCGCCAAGGTGATGCAGACCTCGCTCTCAAATTTGTACCCAGTATTAAGGGTTCCGGGTTCAGTACAGGTTGCTTCTTCTGCGCGTATTACTACTAGCATAGTTGCTGCGTATCCTTGTGTGCATTGTCTTGACCATGATTTGCTTAGCCAAATGGAGTGTTTAGTTCCGATTAGGAGGGTAGTCTTGCCGGTGTTTGGAGCTAATGAGAAGCAGTATGTATCGGACAAGAGCTTATCTGAAGTTTTAACTACATACTGGTTGTGGAGCGTTTGAGAACTGCCATTACTATTTTTAGGCTTATAGCCTTTTGGGCTTGCTTCTTCCATTTAGGGCTCAGGCCCCAGGGCATTAGGAGCAAGACTGTGAAACTCACACAAATTTTGTGTGTTTCTAGAATATCTGCAATGTAATGCTATCTCATCCACTTCTGAAATTTGGCGATGATACTGTAGTTTCCTTTGGCTTGAGGAAATTTAAATGGCTGTGAGCAGTAGGAATTTGTGTAGTCATATGTTTTTTTTGTATGTACTCATTTATCGATATTTGATGTCTAGCTTCTGTAGTTAGTGTTAGTCTATTGATGCCACACCTGTCACTACTCGAAGCAGTTGATGTTTTTTTTTCCTTTTGGCAATCAGTTAGTATTATTCTTGATCTTGGTTGTTTGGTTTGGATATTACTTGACATTAGATTACCATATTCTTCATGAATGTACATTTTTTTTGTACCTTACTGGCTTTCCCTGCTCCGTTTACTATTCTGGCATATTCCATGGTACATAATTAGGCATAATTTCTCCATATTTCCTTTCATTATTTATTTCGATGTCATTATAATTAGCAAACTTACTAGCTGCAAATTTATGAACTATCTCACGTTTTCTTTTATATATATTACAGGAACCTTAAGCCTGGCGCTAATCTAACTATCAATCCAAGCATGCAAGAAGGTTCTAGTGATCAGGCTACATCCAGTGGATCTCAAAGGGATTCAAAGCTAGAGCTTTTTGGCTTTGATTCACTTGTAAATATTTTGGGCCTCAAGAGGTATGATCCATCTTTCTATCATTTTATTTAGGTTGACTAAAAACTTGAGAGCCATGTTGTTTTGTGAAGCGTGCATAGTTCTGACCTAATATGTTAAGCATGTGATCCCCAAAGAAATAGTTTAAACTATTGATTTTTCTTTGTGACTTCATCATCTGATTGAATCTGAACAGCATGACAGGAGAACAGGTCCAAGCTCCTTCGAGTCCTAGAGAGGGGGAGGATGTAGCAATTACCATTGGACGCCCGAAGGTTGTCTCCGGTTCCAACATTTAGGATGAGTTCCACTGGCTTGATGCTTCATCACACTTTTCCTAGTTAATGGTGAATAACTATGAGTTAGTATATTTGGACTTAGTTCACATGAAACAGTAGTACTTCAGTTAGAATTGGGACTCAACTCATTTGCTATGCCTTCATCTATCGTATTGACGATTTTTACACCCCTAAATATATTTACTCAACTATAGGTTGCCGATTTGTACATTTGAGTTTTCATGCCTATGTCCAAAGTTCATTGAATGTTTCATTCATTTTGATTGACCAGTTCTCTTTCTGTTTATTTAGTTTGTCATTTCAATATATGAGTATTTCTAAAAACTATATTATTTACTCCATTGATTTTATATGTTTAGCAGGAAACTGGACCTAAGTTCGGTACAATGATGGGGGTCTTTGTGCCATGCTTGCAGAATATATTGGGAATCATTTATTATATCCGTTTTACTTGGTGAGTATTGGTATTGTGTACACTTGTTTTTGCTACTGCATGTTTCATTCCTATTTTGTTTCTGCATGCTGCCATGGTGGTCATCATAGAGTTATTTTCATTCTTTGGTAGAAGGCCACCTGTAATATTTCAATTCCTAGTTGTATGAGCTTTCCCACTTATAGAACCAAGTTAAAGTAACTGCAAAGTCTGTAAAGGAATTGTTATCCTTGTGTGGGCATATTTGATTACTCTTGCAGTATTAATCCCTTGGGTACCTTCGACACTTTTTTACCCTAGTTGGAGGCGGTACTTCAGAAATTGTGATGCATGTCTTTCTTCATAGCCCTAGTTCATTTTGGGTTATACAACACTGACAAATAAGTTTTTTGCTTTCTATAGGATTGTAGGTATGGCAGGCATATGGCAGTCGCTTGTTTTGGTGTCATTCTGTGGTGCATGTACATTTTTAACCGGCTTGTCATTAAGTGCCATTGCAACGAATGGGGCAATGAAGGTATGCTGAACATTTGCTGGTGATGAGTTCATGTACCTTATTTTTGCTGGCTGATTGTCTTCATTTCATATATGAAACCTGGTGCCAGACATGGTCAAATTCCATTTTTATGGTTAAAGTCCATCTAGACTCATTGCCAGGAATACTTTGAGAGCTTCGCTTGATGTTTGGTGCTGCTACCTCCATAAACTTAAATACCAGTTAGCTGATATACATTTTGTATAATCCATAGGGTGGTGGACCATATTATCTCATCGGCCGTGCGCTTGGTCCTGAAGTTGGAGTTAGTATTGGATTGTGTTTCTTTCTTGGAAATGCAGTTGCTGGATCCATGTGAGTATACACTGAAATAGCCAAGTACTCATAGTTCTCCTTTCAAAATTCATTTATCTTTTCCTTGTCTGGATGAAGTTATGAGAATATTTATTTCTGCACCTGCTGCTTGGAAGCTGGCATCGTATGAGTGGCCTCATGTGAGCTGTTCAAGTCAGTATGTGAGGAGTGGAATGGTTTATATTAGAATAAGAAGTGTGAAATTGAAGCTTTTTGTGCTATACTTTGATACTTGTTAGCCTGTCTTGCTACCAATGAATGGTTGGTTTGCAGAGGTTCCAAAGGCTGGTTATTTATAAATTTTCAATATATCTACATTTAAGCCATCATGTTAGAAAGAGAAATGTCTGGAGTGGAAATAATGGTAGAAACAGCTGAATTAGAAATATGAACTCTCAACTCTTTGGCCCATTGGATTTCAGATTGTACAATTACTTGTTAGTTTGAAATGTATCCATGTTTGGTGGTTGCTCCCAAACCCTCACTCCCAACTTACCTGTCATTTCAGGTATGTTCTGGGTGCTGTAGAAACCTTTTTGGATGCCGTTCCTTCTGCGGGATTGTTTCAAGGTAAGTTACTAGTGAATACTAGTCAGGAAGTTCTGTTTATTGCGATTTACGAGTGATGAGTAGAAATGTTGAGTTATTTCCAAATTTCCAATGTGTAGACCCCTGTACTTCAAACCTTTTTGTTAGGGCATAGAGAATGCCTATATTTAACTTGGCCTAATTCCATTTAATTTGATTTGCATTGCTATCTTGGGTGCCTTCTTTGTGAGTAAAGGAAGCGTAGCTGTACTAGACAAGTAGACAAACACTTAATACTTTCTTAACTTGTAATGTTAGTTTCTATTTTTATTTTACTAACTTATAGTTTTTAATAATGCAGAGAGTGTAACAGTGGTCAACAATACACTATTAAACGGCACAGCAATAGCCGGCACAGCAACTATATCGACACCCAGCTTGCATGACCTTCAAGTATATGGTGTTATTGTGACCATACTGCTCTGTTTTATTGTATTTGGTGGTGTCAAAATCATCAATAAGGTCGCACCTGCCTTTTTAATTCCAGTACTCTTTTCACTGCTGTGCATTTATCTTGGTGTCTTCATTGCACCAAGACACAATGCTCCAAGTAAGTACCTTGTTGCTTATAAATTGGATAATCATCATTATGCATTTATGTGTTCAATTTTAACGTCGGTTTTCCTACCTAGAGGGGATCACCGGGTTGAGTCTAACCTCACTCAGAGACAACTGGGGTTCAGAATATCAACGTACAAACAATGCTGGAGTTCCTGATCCAAATGGTTCTATATATTGGAATTTCAAGTAAGCTTATAGCATCTCCAAAACTTAAAATTCTCTATCATTCCATGTAAATTTATGATGAATCTCAAGGATACTCTAGTCACTACACAATTTTCACTTTACCCTTTGAGCAATCATGACAATGACTGCACTCCCACTATTTAGTTTTAATAAGATCAAGGCTAAGGAGCAGTATGAGTTTCCTCACAATCATATTCATTCTTCTAGATAAAATTGCAACGTGTCCTGAAATTTATAGAGTAATTTATACTTCGCACCCATCATACTGTCATTTGTTCACATTTGCACCACATTTTACAAGAGTATTCACTTCGCATTAGGTCTGACACAATAATTTTGCACTAGGTCCTGTAGAAAAGCATATTTGAAAACACCTTAATAAGTTCGTACATGTGTATCATAGGATGAAATATATATCTATAGATTTTAGAATAAATCCAAGCTTAAAAGGGCCTAAGTGAAAAGTTCTGAATGAGTTTAGGGACCTGTTGTCTAACCTCGTGAGGTTGAAGGCTGGAGATGAATCAAACCCTATTATTGAAAAAAGTAGGTTTATGGTCCTGCAGGGCAATTTGTAATTTTTTTATGTCTGTGCAAATGCAACCTCCCAACATATTTTGTGTACTTTTCAGTGCTTTGGTCGGTCTCTTTTTCCCAGCAGTCACTGGAATCATGGCTGGCTCAAACCGATCTGCATCACTGAAAGATACACAACGTTCAATACCAATTGGAACATTATTCGCAACTCTTACAACAACTGCTATGTACTTGTTTTCTGTGCTTCTATTTGGAGCCTTGTCCACAAGAGAAGAGCTTCTAACTGATAGGTACGCGTTTTTTGATGCTGCAAGTTATTATTGCCCCCACTATAGAATTGTAGATAATGTGTTCTCTAGGGTTTGAATAATTTCTTTGTAGATAATATTGATTCATTGCTTGTAGAAGAACATGTTTCTTATCTGTAGCTATCAGAAAGTTCTATAGACTAATCTACTGTATATGGTCAATATTCATGCTTTATACAATGCACATATTTGCTGAATCTGTTTTTGTCTCTACATTGTTTTATCAAACAAATTTGTTCTGACAGCATGGATGTAAGCTATTGTGTAGTTCTATCCTAGCCCCTTAAGCGGCTACATTACCGAGTTATTTTGTGGTAAGCTCATAAATATCCTTGATACTTGCAGGCTTCTTACTGCTACAGTGGCATGGCCTGCTCCAGTAGTGATTTACATTGGTATTATCCTGTCCACTTTAGGTGCAGCATTACAGAGTTTGACAGGGGCCCCAAGGTTACTAGCAGCGATAGCAAATGATGACATCCTTCCAGTTCTTAATTACTTCAAGGTTTCTGAAGGAGGCGAGCCTCATGCAGCAACTTTATTCACAGCATTAATTTGTATTGGATGTGTTATTATCGGGAACTTAGATTTAATCACACCCACTATCACTATGTTTTTTCTGCTGTGCTATGCTGGTGTGAACCTGTCATGCTTTCTGCTTGACTTACTTGATGCTCCTAGTTGGCGCCCTCGATGGAAATTGCACCACTGGAGTCTTTCACTTGTTGGTGCATTGCTTTGCGTTGGTATGCCTTTTGACTCTTTAGCATTTTACTTTGTCATTCATGACATCCATCCTGAGCTGCCTGTAATACTTGTACTGAATATATATTGATTTATGTACGTTAAAATGTTTAGTTGATTTAGACATTATTGATTTTTTTTGTTCACATGTATGCTTTTCATCCAACGAACTTCTCCTAACCTGCACTAAGTATTGTTTACCTCATATTTTTTGATGGCCCATGGCTAGTTAAAATGCATCCTTTCATTGTGCTCATAGTAATGCTTTCCACTTACATGTATCTTTCTCTCAAATTTCAGTTATCATGTTTTTGATCTCTTGGTCTTTCACTGTTATCTCACTTGCCCTTGCAAGCCTCATCTATTACTATGTGAGTATACAAGGGAAGGCTGGAGACTGGGGAGATGGGTTCAAGAGTGCATATTTTCAGTTGGCACTTCGAAGTCTCAGATCGTTAGGAGGTATATGGCTTCTTGCATAGCAAAGAAATAGTCATAAGCAAACTATACAGATCCCCCCCCCCCCCCCCATCGTTCTAACACTCACTGTTCTTGTTGCAGCAAACCAAGTTCATCCTAAGAATTGGTACCCCATTCCTCTGATATTATGCCGCCCTTGGGGTAAACTTCCAGAAAATGTCCCTTGTCATCCAAAACTTGCAGATTTTGCTAATTGTATGAAGAAAAAAGGCCGCGGTATGTCAATATTTGTCTCAACAATTGATGGTGATTATCATGAACTGGCTGAGGATGCTAAGACAGCCTGTCATCAGCTGGAAGCCTACATTGAGTACAAACGTTGTGAGGGTGTTGCGGAGATCATTGTAGCACCTTCAATGGCCGAGGGCTTCCGCAGCATTGTTCAGACGATGGGGCTAGGTAACTTGAAGCCGAATATTGTTGTGTTGCGGTACCCTGAGATCTGGCGCCGTGAGAATCTGACAGAGATACCATCAACATTTGTGAGTATAATAAATGATTGCATCATTGCTAACAAGGCAGTTGTTATTGTCAAGGGACTTGATGAGTGGCCTAATGAGTTCCAGAGACAGTATGGGACTATTGACCTCTACTGGATTGTGAGAGATGGAGGATTGATGCTTCTTCTGTCTCAGCTCCTGCTCACGAAAGAGACCTTTGAAAGCTGCAAGATCCAAGTCTTTTGCATAGCTGAAGAGGACACTGATGCTGAAGAGCTGAAAACTGATGTCAAAAAGTTCTTGTATGATCTTAGGATGCATGCCGAGGTCATTGTTGTGACAATGAAGTCATGGGAATCTCACTTGGAGAGCAGTAGCAGTGGCGGTCAGCCAGATGATTCCCATGAGGCTTATGCTAGTGCACAGCGAAGGATCAGCACATACCTTTCCGAGATGAAAGAAACCACACAAAGAGAAGGGCGACCACAAATGGAGCATGGGAAGCAAGTGGTTGTGAACGAACAAAAGGTGGATAAATTCCTCTATACAATGTTGAAGTTAAACTCCACGATACTCAGGTACTCCAGAATGGCAGCTGTGGTGCTAGTGAGTCTCCCTCCACCACCGCTGAATCACCCTGCATATTTCTACATGGAGTACATGGATCTTCTTGTAGAGAACGTTCCACGCATGTTGATAGTTAGGGGATACAGAAGGGATGTTGTCACATTTTTCACATGATTACATGTAATACTTTTGGAACACCGAGCTCTGGTTGGTTGTTGTACCATCATAGCAGAATGAACACGCAGATCTGTGCAGATTCAGTGCCTGAAGTTTGAAGCCCTCACCTTGAAGGCTACCTTGAGATGAGATGCGCTGGGCTGCTATTCTCTAGGTGCCTGAATTGTAGTATCTTCATTCTTTTCTTGGGCACGACAGATGAATACTTGATACATTACGAATTTTGTACCCATGTGACCATGTTCACCATACTTAGCAGTTTAGAAACACAAAATAGTAGCAATAGTGATCTTATTTGTGCCAGCTGATGCCTCCATGGAAGAGCAAATGCCGCAGAAAACATGGTCGGGGTTTTTATAATTAGAGAACATTTTGTTAATGCCAGATGTCAAAGCATTTCTGTGGATACATGTGAAACATTAGCTGATATGATGGGTTTTTTATAATTTTGACACTATCAAGACATATCATACATCGCACTGCTGTTGTCCTCTGGACAGGTGTCTGAAGTTTATGTCGAATGTGTACTTCTCATGAATTTATTAGCGTGAACTCTTGGTGGGGTACCTGAGGTGTTTTATCCTGTTATGTTTTGAGAATATGTAATGTTTTATGTTTTATCCTGTTATTACATGTATTTATTGTGGCCCTGCGATAAGTTCCCAGTATGCTTATCTGTTTGAACATGTGTACTCTTCTAGGCGTCTAGGCTTAGCTCTCATTGTTCTCATTGAGATGATAGGTTGCTGTGCTATTTTGTTTTAAGAATGATGCTTTCTACCAGGTCGGATTCACTAGCCAGAGTATAATGCCAAGGCGGTTATACTCTGAATTTTACTTTCTGAGATTTGATCTTACAATTTGTGGAATGCAATTGCTATGATGGCTGCGCCTGCCCTAGCAAATCATTCTTATACGTATTATCTACAAAGAACAGTAGAACGTTTGAATGGAAGCTGGCGGTCAAAGGTCAAGCTGTGTGTTGCGGTATAATTCAGTGAAACGGTTACTAAAAGCTCCACCAAGTTGGTGTGTGGTTGATGTCGCTGTGCAGCTCGAGCAACTGTTGGTTTGGCGCCACTCCATGGAATGGGGATACCATTGCAGTAGAGTTTGTTTGACGACAGTTGGGTAGGGAACCACAGTTTATCAGGAGTTCCTGATGGGATTGGGCATTTGAGTTTGCAGTGCAGTCTAGTAGTATTGGCACATCCTCAAAAATCATCACCATCGTCTGTTCTGAATGTGTGGAGGACGGAAATGTGTTCTGAAGGTACTCCTCTGTGCCTCGACGTTTGGTTAGCGTGTATGTGTATCTGGCCATTGCGTTCATTTCAGGTGTGTACAGTGTCAGAGCGTTACATCACTCAAAGTTGCTAGAAAAGGAAATTATTTCAAAATGTAATGAGACTTTCTTCGAGAAAACAAATGCAGTTCTTTTTAGGGTTCAAAAATACGGGGAACTAACGATATGGACTTGGGCTGAATGTTCTCGCGAAAAAAAGAATGTAGTACTTTGAGTTACTAGACCAGGCCCACAGACAGTGGGCCTGGAATGGACTGGAACCCTCGGCCCATCCATACACGGGCTTTGGAAGACCAGCCCCTCGTCTCTATAAAAGCAGCGTCGACGGGCGGCCATCGCCCCAAACCCTAACCCTTCCTCCGCCGCCGCCGAACCCCCAAGCACCGGTGAGGAACACGAATCCCTGCGCTTCTCCTACGGCCTTCCTCGCGCCGCCTCTCATCCATCCTCTGAATCTTTTGCGTTCGTCTTGTGATTCGCAGGAGCAGCAGCAGCAGCAGAAGGGATCGGAGATGGCCAAGTCGAAGAACCACACGGCGCACAACCAGTCGTACAAGGCGCACAGGAACGGCATCAAGAAGCCCAAGCGCCAGCGCCAGGCCTCCACCAAGGGGGTACGTTCCTCCTGCTTTGCTAGCTATTTCCCTAGATCTGAAACTATCCTCTCATCTGTGATTCGGTACTCGAAAGTTCATGTTTGCGGCTTTAGCAATGTTTGTTGTTTGGGCGCGAACTGTTTCGTAGATTTGCTAGTTTTTCATCTGCAAGTATCATTAGGCGTGCTAGAAATGCGATGCTATTAAGGACCAGATTATATTGTAAAACTAAATCTGACATTGGTTGTAGACTCTATAATATGCATACGTTGTATGCTAGGGCATGTCACAGTTGGTTGTTAAAACTGCACTTGGATGATACTATTTTGAAATTGCTTGGATGATACTATGTCCAGATTGCTTGGATGAGGCTGTAATATGTGCAAATCGCCAGGACATAACATCTAGTTTCATGCTGTAGTTTTTTCTTAGTGCCGAAATGTGATATGGACGAGAGCTGCTGTTCCTTCTCATCGTCGTGCCGAATAGCCTCAGGATACGAATGTGGTTATAGGATGATCCATATTGCTTAGATTCTCCCGTTTATGATGTTTGTACCCTAGGACTAGGTCTTTCAGCTTGTACTTTATATTAGGTCATTCAGTTTCGTACCAAGAATTTTCGGCCTGTGTTTCACTTGTATTCTTTCCTCATTAATAGAAAACATGAACACATTTTGTTTGTTTTTTAAGGCGAGTAGTCTGCATTTTATTTTGATCCATCATCTGTAACTTACCATGTGCACTAAGGATCGTTTTAACTGCAGAGGTTATTCACTCAGATATTTTCAACGAGTATTAGCTTAGTTTGATGATTGTTGGTTCATGAATACTACTGACCTGTGCATATGCACTTTTTGCGTGCAGATGGACCCGAAGTTCCTGAGGAACCTGAGGTACTCCAGGAAGCACAACAAGAAGGGTGGTGAGGAGGTTCAGGACTAAGCTGGACGAGTTACTGGTGATGGATATGTCTCCTGTATCGCTAGGATAATCCAATTTGAACTTCAATCAATGTTCTGTATGATCAAGGATATCTATGTTGGTACCTAAGTTTTGTCATGCTGTTGGATTGGAAATGCTATTTGCAGCTTTGTGATAATTACTTTATCTGTGTGTTATCCTGCCGTTTCTGCCTGCATCGTTTTTTTGGCGATCATTTTTGTGTGTCATTATTACAAGTTAGTGATGTGTCTACTTTGTGCTGTCCTGTGATTCTCATGGTCCGCTCATTAGATTGAACTGGGTGTAATCTATTTCTAAGTTTCTGGTCATGAACTGTTGTTTTTTATCTATCAAGAGTTTGCAGTCATAAGTGCCGATGTGTAGTACATCCAGACCTACCTGATCAAGAAATATTTTTACCTTCTCTGTTGGTCACTGTAAGATAAGTTTGTAATCTGCCTATGGTATAATCTAGTTCTAAGTTTCTGGTCGTGAACTGTTATCTTTTATCTACCATGAGTTTGCAGTCAGCAGTAGCGGTGTGTTTTACATTAGAACTACCTGATCAAGTAATATTTTTACCTTCTCTTTTGATCATTCTAAGATAAGTTGTAATGTACTTTCCTGAGATTTAAGTTTGTAATGATTTTTGCATAACTTCTTCTGACATCTGGGACTAGATACTCCTCTGTTCACAACCTTGCGTTCTAGGTTTAGTAGATTCAAAATTTAAAAAGTTTGACTACAATTATAGAAGAATATATTAATATATAAAATATAAAATTAGTACCATTCTAATCATCTTGAAATGTATTTTTATCATGTATTATAGATTATAGATGTTAATTTTTTTGCTATATCTTTGATCAAATTTTAGAAACTTAGACTTCGGTTAAAGCCAAAACGTAGGGTAAATAAAAACAGGTTTTTGTCTATCACATCCATTGCTTCCTCCTGGACAGCCTATACTAGCATCAACAAGAGCCATGACCCCATACATTCTGCTTATATAGGATACCCACCATCTATTGTGGTCATTGAGGATCACTAAAATGAAGTATAGATATTATGGCTCGCTTTTGAAGCATGTTATGCACTGTTTCTACGGTTGATCATAGTCCTAGCGTCGAGTACTAATAGTATGGAAAATATCAGAACGGGTAGAGGACGGTAAAAAGAAATATAAATGATTGGAATGTTGCTGGTGATTTGGTTCCTCATAGGATTGCATGAAAATCAACAATTTATGTGTCTAAATCTCAGTTCACTTTTTTTTCTCTCTCTGTTTTTATAAACAAAGATAAAAGTTTGACGTATCCATTAATTAAGAAAAAGGTGTCCATGTAGTTAGCAGGAAACCAGGCTAAAACCATACAGGAATGCCAACACCACGGGTCACACCTACACTCCACTTGCCACGGGCTAAGACCAACACCCAGGAACAACAAAGCTTAAACTCGAAAAAAACCCACTCCGTAAATAAACAGATGACCATTCACCACCGTTGGAGAGAAGACATTGTGACTGTTATGAAAGGAGCAGGCACGAGACGCTCAAACGTAGGTGAAGAAGCCGACCCTATGAGGAGCCCTCAACACTGCTAAAGCTTCGGGGCCGCCGCTCAACATCCAGCTGCTTTGCCACGCCAGGCGAACAGCTAACACCACCTTCCAGGATCGCCTTCCGGATTTACCGCCGCTCGCACTTGAGCCACGGCACCGCACGACAGCCACTTGGAACCCAAGATGCACATGATAAACCACTCGCAGACCACGGCCGTTGTGGCAGCATCCGGGGCCGCCGCCTCCTCTAAGGCGCGTCGACTGATCCAACAATCTCGTTGCACTCGCGACACAAGATTCTCACTCAAGAAATGTGAGCTGCTGCTCCGCCCCATGAAGCTTCTCTCTGCCATGAATCTTGAGGCCGCCGCCTCGACAGTCAACCACCATCTAGATCCGCTTCCCCTGCTTCCACCGACCACAACTCGAGAGAAGTGTGCAACACAATGATGCCTCCATGGAGGGAAACGACGTCCGTAGATGCCGCCATCATCGGCACTGACCCAAGGGTTAGGGAAGAGCTTTCACCTAGATCTACTCCTTTCAAAGAGAAAGGCTCGCTAGGCAAGGAACACTCGAGAATGCCCAAGGCCGCCGAGCATAGCAAAACGTGACACACTTCTCCGCTATCGACCAACATACTCCTCGAAGCGGCGTCCAAAGCAGCACCTCACTCCACGTAGAAACATCGTCACACATCCAGCGGCCACCAACACGCCACCGCCATGTCGTCATCCTCTTCCACAGCACACTGCCATCACCACGGATCTGCATTTGCCGGACGAAGCAGATGCGCCCCAACCAGCCTGCCTCATGCAGTGGTCTACCGCGATCACCACAGAGACCATTGGATCAGGCCCGAAAGCCAAATCCGTGACCTCCATGCAGGTCCCACTCCAGGGATCTGCTTGCCGGCATCCGCCAATGCATTTTCGGGGTCGTTGCCCTGGCTTGCCTGCCCCGATGAGCCGTCGTCGTTGCCCAGGCCAGCGCCTCAGCCCGCCCCATCGCCCGAAGAAGCAGCTAGCCGCTGTAATGCCGCCGAGACCGCCCAACAGCTAGCTTCTTCCCCTTTCCAAGTCCACGTCGTGCTCCACCTGTACCCGTTGGCTCGTCGCAGCTGAAGTCCCGTTGTCGCCCCGCGTCCACCGCGGCCCCTCCCCGCACCGCCTCTGGATGTCGGGGCTGCCGCTACCATGGCAAGGCTGGTGGTAGCAGGAGAGGAGAACTGGCAAACAAGATCAAGCCCGTGGCGTGCTAGGGTTCCCCCGCATCGCTCCGCTCTTTGCTCGAGCGGAGCGACGTGTGGTCAAGGCTCTAATCTTCTCTCTTTGTTTTGGTTTCCATTTATTTTTGTTGGATTATATATCTAGGGTTTCTGACAGCTGGTTTCCTAACTTTGTGGCGTTGATGAGGGATCGATGCTCTACCCTGAACAACGCATATCTTTTCGTGGAATGTGACATGACAGCCGCCTCAAGAGCATGCAACCTCCTGGTGAGTTTCTCCTTAAAATAGGCTTTCGCCCCGCTATATTAATATAGCAACCACTGATACATCGAGAACGCTAGGGTAACATCACAACTAAGCCCAAAAGAAAAGACAAAGAAAGGTAAGAGAAACAAGTGCCGACACCAGTAGATCGACAAAAAAACGAGGATGACCCGCCACCGCTGCACCCTCCGGAGAAGTCCCACCACACTCCTAGAACACCGAATCGCCGCGTAGCAAGAACCACCTTCAACAAGGAATACGCCGACGATGCCGCTGCTGCCCGTAATAGTCCTAGGGTTTCCCCCGGTATGCGGAGGAGGGTAAGGAGGGGGTACACCCGACGCCCTCCAGGAAGGAAAGATGGCGCCCGCAGGCGTCGCCGCGATGGTGCCGGACGAACCAACAAGGATTTCTCCCAACCCCCACCAACACCACCCCGAACGATTCAAAGTACTCCACCCAACCTGCCAGCCACCAGCATGCGCCACCACGGTCTTGGCTCCATCCTCGCCATCTCAATATGGACGTGTTGCGAGGCCTAGAGGAAAGAAAAGGGGACAACAGGGTCAGGGGTAGCAACACCGTAGCCATGCGGGAGGGAACTACCTCCACCGCCTTCGCGGTAGCAGATCGAACGTGGCAGCAGAGACACACCAGGCCCGTACTGGCCCGGTCGGGCAAACTGGCACGCAAAGTCTCCGCCGCCGCGCTGAAGCAGGCCGGCTGACAGGGCCGTCACCACCCATCCCCGCCGAAGCACCTCGTCTTCCTACAGGGGCGTCGCCAACGCGCTTGGGGTGGCCCGCCCAGACCAAGATGGGGCCCGACGGGCCCAGATCTGGGCCGGGAAGGCGCTGCCGGGCACACACCGGCGACCAGCCGGCCGCCCCCAAGCTACACGCCGCCCCACCTCCAAGAGGCTGCGCCATCGCCACCGAAGCCACCTGGCCGCGCCAGACCATCGTCTTCCGAAGAACACCGCCATGGGCCGCCGCACGCCGCGCCACAGCTCCACGCTCGTGGGGAATGGCCAGCCGCCGCCGCCGGCACCGCACAGGCAACGCCCGGCGGCTCGCACCGGCGGTGGCGGTGAGGAGAGTGCAAGAAGGGGACGAGAAGAGGCAGCGGTAGGGTTCGCCCCGCTCGCCCATGCGAGGGGGGGGGGGGGCGAGAGGAGCGGGTCGCGAAGCGTTTTTTCGACTGCCCCTCTCAGTCCAACCAAATATAAAGTAACACCTCACACTGTTGTCGGCAATACTTTACAAATACCCTAACCACATTTTCATTTCTTGGCACTTTCTGGAAAGAAATCTTTCGGGCATGTACAATGGTAAAGAAGAAGTTGTGCATTCTTTTAAACCTACACGTCATCATTTAGAGAAAACGAGAAAAAAATAGACATAAGTTATACAATGTATTATCTCTTATTGCTAGATCTACAATTTAATGATAATTAATTAATTAATAGAAATAATCAATTTTCTAAGAAAAGACAAATGGTACAATGCATAAAATAGTCATCCTTAGCTAAGTGAAGATAAACTTTTTCTTTCTCATTTCTCTCTCCTCCAACAAATAAAAAACTGGCAACTATAAGGAAAGACTTACATCACCTTATTGTACATGCCCTTATGCAGTTCAATAAACTTGGTGCTAGTACAGTCTTCTGGGTTGGGCATGTACAAAGGTAGAGAGACATGTCTTCCTTATTTCTCCACGTCATCTAGACAAGACAATAGCTATAACATGTATTGCATTACATCTTATTATCATCCCTTACAATTAAAGTGGATTAATTAAATTTTGGTAAAAAATGATGTTGCTAAGACATGTGATACAATGATGAAACTTGTCTTCTCTTATTAAGGGATCATTCGTTAGCTAGGGGAAGGCAATCTTCTATTTTCTATTCTCTCTCTTCCAACTGAGCAAAAATTCTACGTGTGGTAGTTCTAAGAGAAGACTGATGCCAGTCCATTGTACATGATATTGACACCGTAATATGATCGAATCAATTCTGCACATATTTTCTGTTATTGTGGAATCATGCGAATAATATCAATCCCTATCTAATCTCCTGACCACTGGAATTCCGGAAGAAGAATGTCAGAGGATTGCCAGCTGAATGGACGTGTTGGTGTAGCTGATAAGTTGTGAGCCATTCTATTTCAATCCCTTTGGCACATGGAACTGGTCGATCTTTTTTTTATGCTAACCTTTGTGTTCACGGTAAGAAAAACATATCGGCAACTACATGTGAAAGCATATGTTTGTTTTTTACTATATATTACAAACAAGAGTTGTAAGGCACGGTTCATTCACAGTTTACACGAACCTGTTTTTCATATTCACTTCAGATGGATCATTACAAACACATGTACACAGGCTCGCGCACACGAACACAAAGTAGCAACAGTCTCACAAGTCACATGACAGACATCACAACGCACGACACCACCAAGAGCAAACCACACCACAGCACCGACCAGATGGCCGGCGCCTGTTCCTTTATTCACACGATGTCACACGGCACGATCACCACAAGCGCATCGACCGCTTGCATCTTAGCAGTTGCAAGGGTTGCACTTGCAGTTGGCGCCGCAGCTGCAGCCATGGCCGGCCTCACCGGACTCGGCGGCCTCCTCGAACTGTGCCTTCGCTGGCCCGGCGCCGAGGACGACGATGGTGGCGGCGCTCTTGTCCTCCAAGTCAGGGTACATCTTGCTGGAACAGGAAAATTAATTTTCCAATATACAATCAGCTGAAGAAATTACTAAGATGATTATTTGTATTTGTAAGAACGAGGCACGCATACCCGCAGTTGCAGTTTGAGCCGCAGCCGCAGCTTGATCCACAGTTGCAAGACATCCTTAGTCTTGAACTCTTGATGCAAGCTCAAATGCTTAAGATGAAAGAGTAAGAAGCGCTTTGGTTTGGAATGGTGAGCACAATGCTTAGGCTCGACTTCTGCACCGCTATTTATAGGAGAAAAGTGTGTTCAGAATGGGCGTTGTGCCGTTGTTGCGTGTACACGATGCCTTCATGCTTCCCTAGAATTGGTCGCTACGAGTCATCTTCCCCTCCAATGGCAATTTTAAATCCAACGTGTTAATTTCAAAGTACGGTTCTATTGAGATATGGTTGCTTTCTAGGAAAGCAACAGTGCGTAGTTGACTTTGCTTCCTTTCTGACTATGCAAGTAATTAGTGAATGATATAAAGATCGAGTAATTCCAATAGTGTAGCCAACTGCTGGCTATAAGCCAAGTGACATATCATCTATAGCCAATTTAGAGCTAATATATACAATAATGAGCTATAAAAATGTAGTACTTTATCAATGTATAACACACATTTCACTCTCACAAAATGCCTCGGAGCACGTGCTAGAGCTAGCTCTTGCATAAGAGCCCACTCTTCTTCTCTCTTCTCCACCTAAGAGCAAGAACAATAACATAGCTAGCCGCTGGCTACATACAGGTGACATGTCACTTAAAGCCTTTATAAACAACCGATCATACAATAAGCTGGCTATTATGTGGGCTCTATACAATATTTAAGTATCAAATGCATGCAACTGCATTTAATGACATGCAAGACACACATAATGCAAGGAGCCAGCGTTAGAGCCAGCAAGAGGCTGCATGCAGGCTATAAGTCATCGATTTTGGTGTTGTAGCCGGGCTACATGTGAAGAGCCGGCTCTCTTCTCTCTCATTCTTTCTCTCTCCTCCACATGTGATTTTGCTGATGTGTACTACCTTGTAGCCAGCTGAGTAGGATCTATTGTACTTGCTCTAAGCAATAATATACTCCCTCCGTCCCAGTTCATAGGGCTTACGCGTGTCCCTAGATCGTAAATTTGACAATGATAATGCAACATATGTCTTACAAAATATATATTATTAGAAAGCTTAGATGTTCTACTTTCTAATAATATAATTTTTATATTATACAAATGATATTATGTTGGTCAAATTGACAATCTAGAGATACGCGCAAGCCCTATGAACTAGGACGGAGGGAGTACTATTTTAATCATTATAATCAGCTGACTAGAATTTGTTGTACTTGCTCTAAGAAGAACACTATTTTAAGTCATTTTTGTATCTATTGACTACGGCATCTGCCTGCCGGCAAGAAATGGGCCTTCTTTGTTTGGCATCGTAATTTATTTTGCCTCAAAGGAACTAGTAGCTTCCAGATAAACAAACGTTTTTTTATTTGACATACATTTACATATGAGGAAAAAAACAGTGCAATCTGCAGTGTAGCGTGATGGAGCAACATCGATATATTTTGGAAAGATTTTTTAGAGTGAAATATTTTGATATCTGTGTTTTTTCTTCTCTGATTATTTAGTCATTTACTGGGCCTTGAGAGTTTTGCCTCCTGGAGCAACCTAGGAAAAAAACAGGCCCGGGCCCACAGGAGTGCGGCCCGTGCGGTCGCACAGGGCCCCAAATTTTTAGGGGCCCATAATTTCTTATTTTCATTATATAGGTTATACTTCAGAACATATTAACGAAATAGTTTTAGCTAAGTTGGTACTCCTCGGCAAGCCTTCCCTGCTAATGTTTGTTCTTTTTTTGCTACTCTGGCTGATGCCTATGAGGCAAAATATAGTTGATTTAGTTATTAATAGCATTTAATACAACTCGGACAAGGGACCACGAAGGTTTTCTAGACATATAAAATACACTATAGTTGCCCTTGAAACAAAATTTTACTTTTATGTCTAAACATATGAGAAAAATACAACGACATACCATGAATTCTTAGATTGAATTAAATGATTAATCACTGCGGTTTTTATTTATAAATTGTGAGGTAAGTTTGTTATAGTGTTATTGTATTCATCTCACGGGATTGTTCTCATAATGTGTTTATCTATGTAGACGTGCTTGTTGGCTCGAATAGCTTTACATCCTATAAGCCTTTGAGATTTTGAATGTATTTCCTTATTTTTAAAAGCTAAATAGTTCAAATGTATCAAAACAGTTAAATGTAGTCCTCTGGTTTAAACTATGTATATGTGTTTCCTTTCAGAATAGTTTTTAAAACGATTTTACCATAGGTTCAAAATTTAGAGGTGACATATATAAATTATATTTTGTATTAGTATACTAATTAAGTAGGGCCCATTTCAAAATTCCGCACAGGGCCCCGGAATTTGCCAGCCCGGCCCTGGAAAAAAAACCCGTGAGTAGTTGCTCACATGAGAATGTTTTGATGGTAACACAAATCTGTCCTACCAATTTTCCTGTCATGAACAAAATATTGGTCTTGTGTTGAGTGAATGTCAATTTCTCAGGACACTCTTTTCTTTCCAAAATTGGTCAATTCATAGACGCCAAAACCTTGGCCACATTTTAAGTAGGTAAACATATAGCAAAACCAGGCATGAGCTCAATTCAAACATATGAAACAAGTCCGTGTGGATGACAACCATTTGTGGTTATGATTAGCCAGTATATATGTGGCATGATCGTTAGAAGACACAACTGTTGAGGTAAGATGATATTTTTTCTTTGTCCATAATAGTTGTATTTGATTATCAGAAGGAAATACGGGAGCACACGAACTTCTTATTTATTGATCTCCTTCATAATCTACAGAGTAGGTTTGTATTTTATTAGCAGAAGGTGTACTTTGAAAAGGTATATGCTGCAAGGATATGTCCAATGACAGTGCAATTATGTAAACTGCATGTAAAATATTGCTAGTGTAGCATTGGCTATTTACAAGTATTTGAGAGTGCTCATTAACTTATGAGCTCTCCTTTCTGTTGTTAGATATGTGTACCACCAAAAATTTATTAGTATTTCTACTCCAAGGCTCTACGACGATAAGGTTTGTGTGGCTCCAATGAAGGAGGGGCGGGGATGGCGTCGTGCCTTCGGCTCGTTCGAGTGCTTATAGTCTTTGCTAGGTGATATAAAGATATTTTTCCATTTTTGAGTTTTTTATTGTACTGTTGTTGAAGATTATGAATAGATCGGTCGACTTTCCGCATACAAAAAGAAGAAGATAAGTACACAAGAATACTTAATTTCATGTAACAATTGTCAATAGGCTCGACTGCCAACCTGTCTGTTTTAGGTGTTTTAGTTTAGACCGAGACAACAATAAAGTATCACATGCAAGTCATGAGTACAAAAGCAAATCAATTGTTCCGGTACACTGAAAATGTCCAGGTGCAACAAAGAATTATTTTCACTTTTTTGGCAGAAAATCCTTGGAAACGTGTCGTAGCATGGCAAGATAATGAGAAGCAGCCAATCTCCACAGCGAAAAACATCTGATCTTCAGCAAGGCCCACCCAGTTTGGACAGGAAAGCTTCTTATCTTCGTTTGGAATATGGTCCGTGTTCACATCATCAAATGAACTTATATCTTAGATGCAACCTGTTTACTCTAGTAATTGCTTCCCTTATTAGGGTGTGTTTGGTTTCCCTGGGCCGCATCCAAGATTTTCTTCGTGCACTACCGCGGGGCTGATGGATATTGCTCGCTAACTGGATTAGACAGCCTATTGAATGCAGTTGTCAGTGAGCCACTCAAACTACCAAGTTAGCAATCCATCGTGCGCTATTTCATCAGAGAAATAAGGATTCCAAGGATTATATCCTCGTACGGATGAAGCACATCGTATAGAGTTATAGACTTCCTGCTCATCTTGCACTGTTGCAAACAATTACTTTGTCGTGCACAAAATCAAGACCCTCCTCTACAGATAATTGGTAAGTTGAGTCCCGAAGGATTTTTTTTTTGTTCAGATCAATCATGAACGATATTTATAGTTCAGTATTCCTGCAAAAGAAAAGATATTTATAGTTCAGTTATCATTGTATCTTTGGGTGCTGCTCTGTTGCAATGTTTTGTTTTTTGCTAAAATACTATAAATGAATCTCTCCCCACATTACTCTTTTATGTTTTATATACCGAATAAGAACTTGTTTGGCAGGGGCAGATGCAAGAAATTTGGTTTGGGTGTAAAGAGATAGGGGATTAGATTTTTTAAATTTTTTTTTGAAATGGGGCGATCCCGGCGCACACAACCTTATTTATTTATACCATAGTTTTAAAGATTCAAAAAGTTTACAATTCATGGATCAGAGCGGGTTGAGACATGTATCAACCATCTAAAGATGAAAAGCAACATAAATCTATCCATTCTGAAGCCTATTAATATGACGCCACCCAGTAACCTGGAAATAACAATCATGTGTAACCGTTAGCAGACGGTTGCATTCAGTAACCATACTCTCCCGCTGATCCACTGGGAGAAGGTAGGCCCATTGTTGTATCCAATGCGCTGTTCGCCTGATAACCTGCAAAAAAATTGTATCCTTATGTCTATTAAAAATAATGTCATTTCTACTAGTCCAAATGGACCAGCATAAAGCTGATACACCTATCCGTATCCGAGGTTTATCATCCCTTTTTACCCCATTAAGCTAATTACCAAACATATTAGTAATATTAGCAGGCGGTGTTATGTTGTAAGTAAAGTATATCATGCGCCAAACGATTTTAGCAAAATGACATGAAAGGAACAAGTGTTGCACAGTCTCTAAAGAATAAAAAAAACAACACTTTTGATACCCATTCCAATTGCGTTTTGCCAAATTATCTTTAGTAAGCAACACCTTATTATTAAGAAGTCACAAGAAGATCTTAATTTTTAGAGGGATTTTTAACTTCCACAAATATTTACGTAAATATCTAACTTGACCATTCATTAAGTCAAGATACATAGATTTAACCGTAAAATTCCCTGACTCTGTGAGTTTCCAAACAAATTTGTCCGGGTTATCTGATAAATGTACCTCCATAAGACGCTGGCATAAGTGAGCTATGTTTTAAGTGATAAATGTACCTCCAAACAAATTTTACTAATTAATTATGAGATTAACTTATGGCTGTGAGCTATGTTTTAATACAAATTTATATAAAACTTACACATACTTTATCTTCTAAAAAAAAGTAATGTGTGTACATTTGAGACTGTTTGAATTTCTAATTCTCCGCTTAGAAGATGGTAGACGTATGAGATAAATTCTGGGAGAAAGAATATTGATTATTTTTAGGGATTTTCTAGTTCTCAGCTAGCCTACGTGCTAAGTCAAATCCTATATCATTTAATTTGCATCGTGATTCGTGCTAATCATTAGTTGCAACATAATTTGATGACATTGACTGAGAACGAGTCGACTAAGAAATAGTCACACCCTTATGTTTACAGATTACATGACCCTATTTGAGAGACCTGGGCCTGCAGAAGTTTATACGAACCTGTTTGTCATATTCAATTCAGATGGGCCATTACAAATATACATGCACACACCACACAGGCTCGCGCACACCAAACACAGTTTACATGACAGAAATCACAACGTAGGACACCAAGAGCAAAACACACCACATCATCAACAAGATGGC
Organism: Lolium rigidum; assembly: GCF_022539505.1. Lineage (NCBI taxonomy): Eukaryota > Viridiplantae > Streptophyta > Magnoliopsida > Poales > Poaceae > Lolium > Lolium rigidum. Next base: position 213,891,328 of record NC_061511.1, on the reverse strand, counting down.
CAGCGCCGGTTCCTTTATTCACTCCATCACACACGGCACGATCACCGCAAGCGCATCGACCGCTTGCATCTTAGCAGTTGCAAGGGTTGCACTTGCAGTTGGCACCGCAGCTGCAACCATGGCCAGCCTCGACGGACTCGGCGGCCTCCTCAAACTGCGCCTTGGCAGGCCCAGCGCCGAGGACGACGACGGTGGCCTGCATGGTGGCGCCCCTCTTCTCTTCCAAGTCAGGGTACATCTTGCTGCAATTGGCAAAATCAAACTAATCAGAGCAGTCAATTATTCAGCAGAAACTTAATGTAGCTAGCAGGAACCTTTTGTATTTGAAAGAGAGAAGCAAATGCATACCCGCAGTTGCAGTTTGAGCCGCAGCCGCAGCTTGATCCACAGTTGCAAGACATCCTTACCTTTGCTGTAAGCTCACTGCTCTGGATGAAAGGTTTAGACTTGCTTTGCTTTGGGATGGTGAGCACAATGCTTAGGCTCTACTTCTGCACCGCTATTTGTAGGCGAACAAGTGTGTTCGGAATGGGCATTGTTGCATGTACACGATTCCTAGAATTGGTCATCTTCCCTCCAATGGCAATTTTAAATCCAACGTGTTACTTTTAAAGTATAGTTCAGTTGAGATATGGTTGCTTTCTGGTAAAGCAACAATGCGTAGTCGACTTCTCTTCCTTTCTAACTATGCAACTAATTAGTGAATGATATAAAGACCTAATAAATACACTATTTTAAGTCTTATTTTTGTATCTATTGACTACGGCATCTGCGTGCCAGCAAGAAATGGGCCTTCTTTGGTTGTCATCTTAATTTATTTTGCCTCAAAGGAACTAGTAGCTTCTAGATAAACTTAGGGTTAATTATTGGTTTGCCACTACAGCCCGCGCAACACTCAGTTTTGCCACTAGCAGAATGGTGCTCAGTTTTGCCACCGCTTCTGGTGCAACTGCTCTGTCGAGGCCAAACGGCCAGGTTTCAAACGTTTTCGTCCCGTGCCGTTACTGAAAGTGGGGCCGGATCTTACAGGTAGGACCGTGCAATGACAAATTGGTGAAGACCGAATTACCCCTGCTCCCGCCACACAGCCACACACCGATCCGCTGCACCCACCACCACTCGCGCCCCTGCCGGCACCACCTGCGACGCCACCACCTGCGCCGCCGCGCGGCCGTCCCACGTGGACACCTGCTCCACCGCCACCTGCTCCACCGCCACCTGCTCTGCCCCCACCGTCTTGCGGCGTAGTCGCTCGTTCCGCCACTGCGCCCTCCACCTGCTCGACGAAATGGCTAGTGGCGGCGACGACCTTGGCGAGGCAGGCGTCGGGCCGGAGACCCGCCGCGTCCACGACTGGGTTCCCGAGGGGTAAGCCTTGTTCCTATTGAGCTTTCTTGTGCAGTGCAATAGTCGATTTGACATGGAGTGCTCATTGCGTTTAATTTTGCTTTTGGTGTGCTCATTGCCTCTCTGTTTTTGGTTGATTAGGATGGAATTGCGGTTTGCTTTCTTGGTGAATATTAGAAGGGAGCGATTCATTGTGGATGCAAAGGATCAAAAGAAATTCCAAGGAGGGTTTGATTATCGGTTGCCAATGGATTGTAATTGGAGTTTTAGACAATTTGGGGAGGTAATTAGCGGCCCATATCCTTGGGGTATGCATGATGAAGTGAAATTCAGATACTACGATGGGGGAAGTGATTGGGTGAAAGTTAGTAATGATGAAGAGCTCGCTACCATGTTTGCTAAGCATAGGGAGAAAGAGCAATTTCATGTGAGGCTGCAAAATGATGTGGTTGTGCTGGCAGTTGGACCTTCTCGGACAAATTCATGTCGTCGTAATAGCAGCTCTAGCCAGAACAGTTCAGTTAGGGGAGCTTCAGTTAGTGCACGACGACGTGGTGGCTCGTCAAACATGGGCACCGGCAGGGTCCCAAGAGTAGTGGAGCCTGAATACATCGATGATGAAGAGAGGCGATATTCTGATGTTGTGCAGAATTTAAGACGGCCATGTCGGGCTGAAAACCGAGATGAGTCTGACAATGAGGCTTTTGTGATTGATGATGAGGAGGTTGAGGACGAAGACCTTCCAGCTATTGAATGGGACCCTGCAAACCCTCAGATGGAAGAAGGTACCATCTTTGCGTCCATGAGTGAGTGTAGAAATGCACTTGTGACATACTGCATCAAGGCAGAGCGTACATTTGAAGTTGACAAGAGCGACAGTCG
>NC_061511.1:213766644-213888999 GCF_022539505.1 Lolium rigidum | reverse complement strand
AATAGGTTAGTTCCACAAAATGCACGAATATGACATAAAGTGTGCATAAAACATGTAGGTATCATCAATAATATGGCATAGAACATAAGAAATTATCGATACGTCGGAGACGTATCAAGCATCCCCAAGCTTAGTTCTACTCGTCCCGAGCGGGTAAAACGATAACAAAGATAATTTCGAAGTGACATGCCATCATAACCTTGATCATACTATTTGTAAACATATGTAGTGGATGCAGCGATCAAAACAATGGTAATGACATGAGTAAACAAGTGAATCATAAAGCAAAGACTTTTCATGAATAGTACTTCAAGACAAGCATCAATAAGTCTTGCATAAGAGTTAACTCATAAAGCAATAAATCAAAGTAAAGGCACTCGAAGCAACACAAAGGAAGATTAAGTTTCAGCGGTTGCTTTCAACTTGTAACATGTATATCTCATGGATAATTGTCAACATAGAGTAATATAACAAGTACAATATGCAAGTATGTAGGAATCAATGCACAGTTCACACAAGTGTTTGCTTCTTGAGGTGGAGAGAGATAGGTGAACTGACTCAACATAAAAGTAAAGAGAATGGTCGTTCAAAGAGGAAAGCATCGATTGCTATATTTGTGCTAGAGCTTTTATTTTGAAAACATGAAACAATTTTGTCAACGGTAGTAATAAAGCATATGAGTTATGAAAGTTATATCTTACAAGTTGCAAGCCTCATGCATAGTATACTAATAGTGCCCGCACCTTGTCCTAATTAGCTTGGACTACCGGATCTTTGCAATGCACATGTTTTAACCAAGTGTCACAATGGGGTACCTCCATGCCGCCTCGTACAAAGGTCTAAGGAGAAAGCTCGCATTTTGGATTTCTCGCTTTTGATTATTCTCAACTTAGACATCCATACCGGGACAACATGGACAACAGATAATGGACTCCTATTTAATGCATAAGCATGTGGCAACAATTATTATTCTCATATGAGATTGAGGATATATGTCCAAAACCGAAACTTCCACCATGAATCATGGCTTTAGTTAGCGGCCCAATGTTCTTCTCTAACAATATGCATGCTCCAACCATTAAGGTGGTAGATCTCTCTTACTTCGGAAAAGACGGACATGCATAGCAACTCACATGATATTCAACAAAGAATAGTTGATGACGTCCCCGTAAAACATGGTTATCGCACAACAAGCAACTTAATAAGAGATAAAGTGCATAAGTACATATTCAATACCACAATAGTTTTTAAGCTATTTGTCCCATGAGCTATATATTGCAAAGGTGAATGATGGAATTTTAAAGGTAGCACTCAAGCAATTTACTTTGGAATGGCGGATAAATACCATGTAGTAGGTAGGTATGGTGGACACAAATGGCATAGTGGTTGGCTCAAGTATTTTGGATGCATGAGAAGTATTCCCTCTCGATACAAGGTTTAGGCTAGCAAGGTTATTTGAAACAAACACAAGGATGAACGGTGCAGCAAAACTCACATAAAAGACATATTGTAAACATTATAAGACTCTACACCGTCTTCCTTGTTGTTCAAAACTCAATACTAGATATTATCTAGACTCTAGAGAATCCAAATATGCAAACCAAATTAGCAAGCTCTAAGTGTTTCTTCATTAATGGGTGCAAAGTATATGATGCAAGAGCTTAAACATGAGCACAACAATTGCCAAGTATCAAATTATCCAAGACATTTTAGAATTACTACATGTAGCATTTTCCAATTCCAACCATATAACAATTTAACGAAGAAGAAACTTCGCCATGAATACTATGAGTAGAGCCTAAGGACATACTTGTCCATATGCTACAGCGGAGCGTGTCTCTCTCCCATAAAGTGAATGCTAGGATCCATTTTATTCAAACAAAACAAAAAACAAAAACAAACCGACGCTCCAAGCAAAGTGCATAAGATGTGACGGAATAAAAATATAGTTTCAGGGGAGGAACCTGATAATGTTGTCGATGAAGAAGGGGATGCCTTGGGCATCCCCAAGCTTAGACGCTTGAGTATTCTTATAATATGAAGGGGTGAACCACCAGGGCATCCCCAAGCTTAGAGCTTTCACTCTCCTTGATCATATTGCATCATACTCCTCTCTTGATCCTTGAAAACTTCCTCCACACTAAACTCGAAACAACTCATTAGAGGGTTAGTGCACAATAAAAATTAACATGTTCAGAGGTGACACAATCATTCTTAACACTTCTGGACATTGCATAAAGCTACTGGACATTAATGGATCAAAGAAATTCATCCAACATAGCAAAAGAGGCAATGCAAAATAAAAGGCAGAATCTGTCAAAACAGAACAGTCCGTAAAGATGGATTTTATTAGGCCACCAGACTTGCTCAAATGAAAATGCTCAAATTGAATGAAAGTTGCGTACATATCTGAGGATCATGCTCGTAAATTGGCTTAATTGTCTGAGCTACCTACAGGGAGGTAGACCCAGATTCGTGACAGAAAAGAAATCTGGAACTGCGCAGTAATCCAAATCTAGTACTTACTTTACTATCAAAGACTTCACTTGGCACAACAAAACATAAAACTAAGATAAGGAGAGGTTGCTACAGTAGTAAACAACTGCCAAGACACAAATATAAAACAAAAATACTGTAGTAAAAACATGGGTTGTCTCCCATAAGCGCTTTTCTTTAACGCCTTTCGCCTAGGCGCGAAAGTGTAAATCAAGTAACATCGAGAGATGAAGCATCAACATCATAATTTGTTCTAATAATAGAATCATAAGGTAACTTCATTCTCTTTCAAGGGAAGTGTTCCATACCTTTCTTGAGAGGAAATTGATATTTAATATTACCTTCCTTCATATCAATAGTAGCACCAACGGTTCGAAGAAAAGGTCTTCCCAATATAATGGGGCAAGATGCATTGCATTCAATATCCAAGACAACAAAATCAACGGGGACAAGGTTATTGTTAACCATAATATGAACATTATCAACTTTCCCCAAAGGTTTCTTTTTAGCATTATCAGCGAGATTAACATCCAGATAACAGTTTTTCAATGGTGGCAAGTCAAGCATATCATAGACTTTTTTAGGCATAACAGAAATACTTGCACCAAGATCACATAAAGCATTATAATCAAAATCTTTGACTCTCATTTTAATGATGGGCTCCCAACCATCCTCTAGCTTTCTAGGAATAGAAGTTTCAAGTTTTAGTTTCTCTTCTCTAGCTTTTATGAGAGCATTTGTAATATGTTTTGTGAAAGCCAAGTTTACGAGCGCTAGCATTGGGACTCTTAGCAAGTTTTTGCAAGAACTTTATAACTTCAGAGATGTGGCAATCATCAAAATCTAAATCATTACAATCTAAAGCAATGGGATTATCATCCCCAAGGTTGGAAAAAATTTCAGCAGTTTTATCACAAGCAGTTTCAGCAGTTTTAGCAGTTTCAGGTATTTTTGCGCGCTTTGCACTAGGAGTAGAAGCATTGCCAACACCAATTATTTTACCATTGATAGTAGGAGGTGCAGAAACATGTGAATCATTAGCATTGCTAGTGCTGGTAATAGTCCAAACTTTGGCTACATTTTTCTCTTTAGCTAGTTTTTCATTTTCTTCTCTATCCCACCTAGCACGCAGTTCAGCCATTAATCTTATATTCTCATTAATTCTAACTTGGATGGCATTTGCTGTAGTAACAATTTTATTTTCAATATCCTCAGGTTTAGCAGCCATTTTATTAATTAAAGAAGATTGTGACGCAGACATGTATGAGATTCGGTCTTCAGCATTTGCAAGTTTAGTTTGCAACCCAGAAATCTCCATATTCAAATTTTCAAGTTGATTTTCTATATTATTCAACAAGGTAGATTGCTCATTCATAGTTTTAGTAAACAATTTATTTTGCTCATATTGTGATTGCATAAAGCTCTTGGTGGATCTTTCAATTTCTAACATCTTTTCCTCATTAGGCGAAACATATCTACCATAAGAATTACCATTAGCAGGATATGGCCTAGGATTTTGAGCAACCAATGAAGCTAACGGAACATTATTAGGATCAACATTAGTCCTACCATTCATAAGCATAGACATAATAGCATCAATCTTATCACTCAAGGAAGAGGTTTCTTCAACAGAATTTACCTTCTTACCTTGTGGAGCTCTTTCCGTGTGCCATTCAGAGTAATTAACCATCATATTATCAAGAAGCTTTGTTGCTTCACCAAGAGTGATGGACATAAAGGTACCTCCAGCAGCTGAATCCAATAAATTCCGCGAAGAAAAATTTAGTCCTGCATAGAAGGTTTGGATGATCACCCAAGTAGTCAGTCCATGGGTTGGGCAATTTTTAACCAGAGATTTCATTCTTTCCCAAGCTTGAGCAACATGTTCATTATCCAATTGTTTAAAATTCATTATGCTACTCCTCAAAGATATAATTTTAGCAGGGGGATAATATCTACCAATAAAAGCATCCTTGCATTTAGTCCAGGAATCAATACTATTCTTAGGCAGAGATAGCAACCAATCTTTAGCTCTTCCTCTTAATGAGAAAGGGAACAATTTTAATTTTATAATGTCACCATCTACATCTTTATATTTTTGCATTTCACATAGTTCAACAAAATTATTGAGATGGGCAGCAGCATCATCGGAACTAACACTCAGAAAATTGCTCTCGCATAACAAGATTAAGTAAAGCGGGTTTAATTTCAAAGAATTCTCGCTGTAGTAGCAGGTGGAGCAATAGGTGTGCATAGGAAATCATTATTATTTGTGCTAGTGAAGTCACACAACTTAGTATTTTCGGGGGTGGCCATTTTAGCAGTAGTAAATAAAGCAAACTAGATAAAGTAAATGCAAGTAAACTAATTTTTTGTGTTTTTGATATAGAGTGTAAGACAGTAAATAAAGTAAAACTAGCAACTAATTTTTTTGTGTTTTGATATAATGCAGCAAACAAAGTAGTAAATAAAATAAAGCAAGACAAAAACAAAGTAAAGAGGTTGAGAAGTGGAGACTCCCCTTGCAGCGGGTCTTGATCTCCCCGGCGACGGCGCCGGAAAAAGAGCTTGATGGCGTGTATTTCACACGTTCGTTGGGCAACCCCAAGAGGAAGGTATGATGCGCACAGCAGCAAGTTTTCCCTCAGAAAGAAACCAAGGTTTATCGAACCAGGAGGAGCCAAGAAGCACGTTGAAGGTTGATGGCGGCGGGATGTAGTGCGGCGCAACACCAGGGATTCCAGCGCCAACGTGGAACCTGCACAACACAACCAAAGTACTTTGCCCCAACGAAACAGTGAGGTTGTCAATCTCACCGGCTTGCTGTAACAAAGGATTAACCGAATTGTGTGGAAGATGATTGTTTGCAGAGAAAACAGTAAAAACAAGTATTGCAACAGATTTGTATTTCAGTATTAAAAGAATGGACCGGGGTCCACAGTTCACTAGAGGTGTCTCTCCCATAAGATAAAAGCATGTTGGGTGAACAAATTATAGTCGGGCAATTGACAAATAGAGAGGGCATAACAATGCACATACATGTCATGATAAGTACGAGTGAGATTTAATTGGGCATTACGACAAAGTACATAGACCGCCATCCAACCGCATCTATGCCTAAAAAGTCCACCTTCAGAGTTATCGTCCGAACCCCTTCCAAGTATTAAGTTGCAAAGCAACGGACAATTGCATTAAGTATGGTGCGTAATGTAATCAATAACTACATCCTCGGACATAGCATCAATGTTTTATCCCTAGTGGCAACAAGCACAACACAACCTTAGAACTTTCTCGTCATCGTCCCGGTGTCAATGCAGGCATGAACCCACTATCGAGCATAAATACTCCCTCTTGGAGTTACTAGCATCAACTTGGCCAGAGCCTCTACTAATAACGGAGAGCATGCAAGATCATAAACAACACATATGTAATAACTTGATAATTAACATAACATGGTATTCTCTATCCATCGGATCCCGACAAACACAACATAGAGTATGACAGATAGATGATCTTGATCATGTTAGGCAGCTCACAAGATCCAACAATGAAGCACAATGAGGAGAAGACAACCATCTAGCTACTGCTATGGACCCATAGTCTAGGGGTGAACTACTCACTCATCACTCCGGAGGCGACCATGGCGGTGTAGAGTCCTCCGGGAGATGAATCCCCTCTCCGGCAGGGTGCCGGAGGAGATCTCCAGAATCCCCCGAGATGGGATTGGCGGCGGCGTCTCTGGAAGGTTTTCCGTATCATGGTTTTTTCGCATCAGGGGTTTCGCGACGGAGGCTTTAAGTAGGCGGAAGGGCAGAGTCGGGGGGCTGACGAGGGGCCCACACCACAGGGCGGCGCGGGCCCCCCCTTGGCCGCGCCGCCTTGTGGTTTGGCCACCTCGTGGCCCCACTTCGTATGCTCTTTGGTCTTCGTTTCGTCCAATTCCGAGAATATTTCGTTACTAGGATTTCTGAAACCAAAAACAGCAGAAAACAGCAACTGGCACTTCGGCATCTTGTTAATAGGTTAGTTCCACAAAATGCACGAATATGACATAAAGTGTGCATAAAACATGTAGGTATCATCAATAATATGGCATAGAACATAAGAAATTATCGATACGTCGGAGACGTATCAGTGAACTGACTCAACATAAAAGTAAAAAGAATGGTCCTTCAAAGAGGAAAGCATCGATTGCTATATTTGTGCTAGAGCTTTTATTTTGAAAACATGAAACAATTTTGTCAACGGTAGTAATAAAGCATATGAGTTATGTAAATTATATCTTACAAGTTGCAAGCCTCATGCATAGTATACTAATAGTGCCCGCACCTTGTCCTAATTAGCTTGGACTACCGGATCATCACAATACACATGTTTTAACCAAGTGTCACAAAGGGGTACCTTCATGCCGCCTGTACAAAGGTCTAAGGAGAAAGCTCGCATTTTTGATTTCTCGCTTTTTATTATTCTCAACTTAGACATCCATACCGGGACAACATGGACAACAGATAATGGACTCCTCTTTAATGCATAAGCATGTGGCAACAATTATTATTCTCATATGAGATTGAGGATTTATGTCCAAAACTGAAACTTCCACCATGAATCATGGCTTTAGTTAGCGGCCCAATGTTCTTCTCTAACAATATGCATGCTCCAACCATTAAGGTGGTAGATCTCTCTTACTTCAGACAAGACGGACATGCATAGCAACTCACATGATATTCAACAAAGAGTAGTTGATGGCGTCCCCAGAAACATGGTTATTGCACAACAAGCAACTTAATAAGAGATAAAGTGCATAAGTACATATTCAATTCCACAATAGTTTTTAAGCTATTTGTCCCATGAGCTATATATTGCAAAGGCGAATGATGGAATTTAAAGGTAGCACTCAAGCAATTTACTTTGGAATGGCGGATAAATACCATGTAGTAGGTAGGTATGGTGGACACAAATGGCATAGTGGTTGGCTCAAGTATTTTGGATGCATGAGAAGTATTCCCTCTCGATACAAGGTTTAGGCTAGCAAGGTTATTTGAAACAAACACAAGGATGAACGGTGCAGCAAAACTCACATAAAAGACATATTGTAAACATTATAAGAATCTACACCGTCTTCCTTGTTGTTCAAAACTCAATACTAGATATTATCTAGACTCTAGAGAAACCAAATATGCAAACCAAATTAGCAAGCTCTAAGTGTTTCTTCATTAATGGGTGCAAAGTACATGATGCAAGAGCTTAAACATGAGCACAACAATTGCCAAGTATCAAATTATCCAAGACATTTTAGAGTTACTACATGTAGTATTTTCCAATTCCAACCATATAACAATTTAACGAAGAAGAAACTTCGCCATGAATACTATGAGTAGAGCCTAAGGACATACTTGTCCATATGCTACAGCGGAGCGTGTCTCTCTCCCACAAAGTGAATGCTAGGATCCATTTTATTCAAACAAAACAAAAACAAAAACAAACCGACGCTCCAAGCAAAGTGCATAAGATGTGACAGAATAAAAATATAGTTTCGGGGAGGAACCCGATAATGTTGTCGATGAAGAAGGGGATGCCTTGGGCATCCCCAAGCTTAGACGCTTGAGTCTTCTTAGAATATGCAGGGGTGAACCACCGGGGCATCCCCAAGCTTAGAGCTTTCACTCTCTTTGATCATATTGCATCATACTCCTCTCTTGATCCTTGAAAACTTCCTCCACACCAAACTCGAAACAACTCATTAGAGGGTTAGTGCACAATAAAAATTAACATGTTCAGAGGTGACACAATCATTCTTAACACTTCTGGACATTGCATAAAGCTACTGGACATTAATGGATCAAAGAAATTCATCCAACATAGCAAAAGAGGCAATGCGAAATAAAAAGCAGAATCTGTCAAAACAGAACAGTCCGTAAAGATGGATTTTATTAGGGCACCAGACTTGATCAAATGAAAATTCCCAAATTGAATGAAAATTGCGTACATATCTGAGGATCACTCACGTAAATTGGCTTAATTTTCTGAGTTACCTACAGAGAATTAGACCCATATTCGTGACAGCAAAGAAATCTGTTTCTGCGCAGTAATCCAAATCTAGTATTTACTTTACTATCAAAGACTTTACTTGGCACAACAAAACTCAAAACTAAGATAAGGAGAGGTTGCTACAGTAGTAAACAACTTCCAAGACTCAAATATAAAACAAAAAATACTGTAGTAAAAACATGGGTTGTCTCCCATAAGCGCTTTTCTTTAACGCCTTTCGGCTAGGCGCAGAAAGTGTATATCAAGTAACATCGAGAGATGAAGCATCAACATCATAATTTGTTCTAATAATAGAATCATAAGGTAACTTCATTCTCTTTCTAGGGAAGTGTTCCATACCTTTCTTGAGAGGAAATTGATATTTAATATTACCTTCCTTCATATCAATAGTAGCACCAATGGTTCGAAGAAAAGGTCTTCCCAATATAATGGGGCAAGATGCATTGCATTTAATATCCAAGACAACAAAATCAACGGGGACAAGGTTATTGTTAACCATAATATGAACATTATCAACTTTCCCCAAAGGTTTCCTTTTAGCATTATCAGCGAGATTAACATCCAGATAACAGTTTTTCAATGGTGGCAAGTCAAGCATATCATAGACTTTCTTAGGCATAACATAAATACTTGCACCAAGATCACATAAAGCATTACAATCAAAATCTTTGACTCTCATTTTAATGATGGGGTCCCAACCATCCTCTAGCTTTCTAGGAATAGAAGTTTCAAGTTTTAGTTTCTCTTCTCTAGCTTTTATGAGAGCATTTGTAATATGTTTTGTGAAAGCCAAATTTACAGCGCTAGCATTGGGACTCTTAGCAAGTTTTTGTAAGAACTTTATAACTTCAGAGATGTGGCAATCATCAAAATCTAAATCATTACAATCTAAAGCAATGGGATTATCATCCCCAAGGTTGGAAAAAAATTCAGCAGTTTTATCACAGGCAGTTTCAGCAGTTTTAGCAGTTTCAGGTAATTTTGCATGCTTTGCACTAGGAGTAGAAACATTGCCAACACCAATTATTTTATTATTGATAGTAGGAGGTGCAGCAACATGTGAATCATTAGCATTGCTAGTGGTGGTAATAGTCCAAACTTTAGCTACATTTTTCTCTTTAGCTAGTTTTTCATTTTCTTCTCTATCCCACCTAGCACGCAGTTCAGCCATTAATCTTATATTCTCATTAATTCTAACTTGGATGGCATTTGCTGTAGTAACAATTTTATTTTCAATATCCCTACTAGGCATAACTTTCGATTTCAAAAGATCAACATCAGAGGCAAGACTATCAACCTTAGAAGCAAGAATATCAATTTTATTGAGCTTTTCCTCAACAGATTTGTTAAAGGCAGTTTGTGTACTAATAAATTCTTTAAGCATATATTCAAGTCCAGGGGTGTATTCCTATTATTGTTGTAAGAATTCCCATAAGAATTAGCATAACCGTTACCATTATTATAAGGATATGGCCTATAGTTATTACTAGAATTGTTCCGATAAGCATTGTTGTTGAAATTATTATTTTTAATGAAGTTTACATCAACATGTTCCAATGAAGCTAACGGAACATTATTAGGATCAACATTAGTCCTATCATTCGCAAGCATAGACATAATAGCATCAACCTTATCATTCAAGGAAGAGGATTCTTCAACAGAATTTACCTTATTACCTTGTGGAGCTCTTTCCGTGTGCCATTCAGAGTAATTAACCATCATATTATCAAGGAGCTTTGTTGCTTAACCAAGAGTGATGGACATAAAGGTACCTCCAGCAGCTGAATCCAATAAATTCCACGAAGAAAAATTTAGTCCTGCATAGAAGGTTTGGATGATCATCCAAGTAGTCAGTCCATGGGTTGGGCAATTTTTAACCAAAGATTTCATTCTTTCCCAAGCTTGAGCAACATGTTCATTATCCAATTGTTTAAAATTCATTATGCTACTCCTCAAAGATATAATTTTAGCAGGGGGATAATATCTACCAATAAAAGCATCCTTGCATTTAGTCCAGGAATCAATACTATTCTTAGGCAGAGATAGCAACCAATCTTTAGCTCTTCCTCTTAATGAGAAAGGAAACAATTTTAATTTTATAATGTCACCATCTACATCTTTATACTTTTGCATTTCACACAATTCAACAAAATTATTGAGATGGGCAGCAGCATCATCAGAACTAACACCAGAAAATTGCTCTCGCATAACAAGATTCAGTAATTAAAGCAGGTTTAATTTCAAAGAATTCTGCTGTAGTAGCAGGTGGAGCAATAGGTGTGCATAGGAAATCATTATTATTTGTGGTTGTGAAGTCACACAACTTAGTATTTTCAGGGGTGGCCATTTTAGCAGTAGTAAATAAAGCAAACTAGATAAAGTAAATGCAAGTAACTAATTTTTTTGTGTTTTTGATATAGCAAACAAGACAATAAATGAAGTAAAGCTAGCAACTAATTTTTTTGTGTTTTGATATAATGCAGCAAACAAAGTAGTAAATAAAATAAAGCAAGACAAAAACAAAGTAAAGAGGTTGGGAAGTGGAGACTCCCCTTGCAGCGTGTCTTGATCTCCCCGGCAACGGCGCCAGAAAATATGCTGTTGACGTGGGAGTTGAAAATCTTGGTGATGTAACTTTTCTTCGTTCCCCGGCAACGGCGCCAGAAAATATGCTTGATGGCGTGTATTTCACACGTTCGTTGGGAACCCCAAGAGGAAGGTATGATGCGCACAGCAGCAAGTTTTCCCTCAGAAAGAAACCAAAGGTTTATCGAACCAGGAGGAGCCAAGAAGCACGTTGAAGGTTGATGGCGGCGGGATGTAGTGCGGCGCAACACCAGGGATTCCGGCGCCAACGTGGAACCCGCACAACACAACCAAAGTACTTTGCCGCAATGAAACAGTGAGGTTGTCAATCTCACCGGCTTGCTGTAACCGTATTGTGTGGAAGATGATTGTTTGCAGAGAACAGTAAAGAACAAGTATTGCAGACAGATTTGTATTTCAAGTATTAAAGAATGGACCGGGGTCCACAGTTCACTAGAGGTGTCTCTCCCATAAGATAAAAGCATGTTGGGTGAACAAATTACAGTCGGGCAATTGACAAATAGAGAGGGCATAACAATGCACATACATGTCATGATAAATATAGTGACATTTAATTGGGCATTACGACAAAGTACATAGACCGCCATCCAACTGCATCTATGCCTAAAAAGTCCACCTTCAGGTTATCATCCGAACCCCTTCCAAGTATTAAGTTGCAAAGCAACAGACAATTGCATTAAGTATGGTGCGTAATGTAATCAATAACTACATCCTCGGACATAGCATCAATGTTTTATCCCTAGTGGCAACAACGACAACACAACCTTAGAACTTTCCGTCACTCGTCCCAGGTGTCAATGCGGGCATGAACCCACTATCGAGCATAAATACTCCCTCTTGGAGTTACTAGCATCAACTTGGCCGAGCCTCTACTAATAACGGAGAGCATGCAAGATCATAAACAACACATAGGTAATAACTTGATAATTAACATAACATGGTATTCTCTATCCATCGGATCCCGACAAACACAACATATAGCATTACGGATAGATGATCTTGATCATGTTAGGCAGCTCACAAGATCCAACAATGAAGCACAATGAGGAGAAGACAACCATCTAGCTACTCGCTATGGACCCATAGTCCAGGGGTGAACTACTCACTCATCACTCCGGAGGCGACCATGGCGGTGTAGAGTCCTCCGGGAGATGAATCCCCTCTCCGGCAGGGTGCCGGAGGAGATCTCCAGAATCCCCCGAGATGGGATTGGCGGCGGCGGCGTCTCTAGAAGGTTTTCCGTATCGTGGTTCTTCGCCTCGGGGTTTTCGCGACGGAGGCTTTAAGTAGGTGGAAGGGCAACGTGGGGGGGCCACACGAGGGCCCCACACCACAGGTCGGCGCGGCCAAGGCCTGGGCCGCGCCGCCCTATGGTGGCGGCCCCTCGTGGCCCCACTTCGACTCCTCTTCGGTCTTCTGGAAGCTTCGTGGCAAAATAGGACCGTGGGTTATGATTTCGTCCAATTCCGAGAATATTTCGTTACTAGGATTTCTGAAACCAAAAACAGCAGAAAACAAAGAATCGGCTCTTTGGCATCTTGTTAATATGTTAGTTCCAGAAAATGCACGAATATGACATAAAGTGTGCATAAAACATGTAGGTATCATCAATAATATGGCATAGAACATAAGAAATTATCGATACGTCGGAGGCGTATCAGGCCACGAGGTGGTGACACACCAGGGCGGCGCGGCCTGGCCCTTGGCCGCGCGGCCCGGTTGTGTGGGCCCCTCGCGTCGCCTCTTGACCTGCCCTTCCGCCTACATATAGTCTTCGTCGCGAAACCCCCAGTACCGAGAGCCACGATACGGAAAACCTTCCAGAGACGCCGCCGCCGCCAATCCCATCTCGGGGGATTCACGAGATCGCCTCCGGCACCCTGCCGGAGAGGGGAATCATCTCCCGGAGGACTCTTCACCGCCATGGTCGCCTCCGGAGTGATGAGTGAGTAGTTCACCCCTGGACTATCGGTCCATAGCAGTATCTAGATGGTCGTCTTCTCCTAATGTGCTTCATTGTCGGATCTTGTGAGCTGCCTAACATGATCAAGATCATCTATCTGTAATGCTATATGTTGTGTTTGTCGGGATCCGATGGATAGAGAATACTATGTTATGTTGATTATCAATCTATTACCTATGTGTTGTTTATGATCTTGCATGCTCTCCGTTATTAGTAGAGGCTCTGGCCAAGTTTTTACTCTTAACTCCAAGAGAGAGTATTTATGCTCGATAGTGGGTTCATGCCTCCATTAAATCTGGGACGAGTGACGGAAAGTTCTAAGGTTGTGGATGTGTTGTTGCCACTAGGGATAAAACATTGATGCTATGTCCGAGGATGTAGTTATTGATTACATTACGCACCATACTTAATGCAATTGTCCGTTGTTTGCAACTTAATACCGGAAGGGGTTCGGATGATAACCTGAAGGTGGACTTTTTAGGCATAGATGCATGCTCGGATAGCGGTCTATGTACTTTGTCGTAATGCCAAATTAAATCTCACAATACTCATCATATCATGTATGTGCATGGTCATGCCCTCTCTATTTGTCAATTGCTCGACCGTAATTTGTTCACCCAACATGCTATTTATCTTATGGGAGAGACACCTCTAGTGAACTGTGGACCCCGGTCCATTCTTTTACATTGAATGCAATCTATCGCAATACTTGTTCTACTCGTTTTCTCGCAAACAATCATCATCCACACTATACATCTAATCCTTTGTTACAGCAAGCCAGTGAGATTGACAACCTCACTCGTTTCGTTGGGGCAAAGTACTTTGGTTGTGTTGTGCGGGTTCCACGTTGGCGCCGGAATCCCTGGTGTTGCGCCGCACTACATCCCGCCGCCATCAACCTTCGACGTGCTTCTTGGCTCCTACTGGTTTGATAAACCTTGGTTTCTTACTGAGGGAAAACTTGCCGCTGTACGCATCACACCTTCCTCTTGGGGTTCCCAACGGACGCGTGCTGTACGCGTATCAATGTGGTACCATGAGTTAGACCTTAGGGTTTACCATAACTTCTTATTTGCTTCACTAAGTAATTAATCATGGTTTCTAAGCTAGGTGGTTTATTATTTCCTAAATTGGGTTTAGTGGAATAGGGGCATGTGATGTGACTTACTACACAAGGTTGGTATTAGGATTTATCTCCATGGTTCTTCTGGGGTTTGATGGTTAAGGTTGATTCCAATGGTGTGGTACTAAGCATGAGGATCAATGGTGTTAATATGTGGATAACCTATTAGGGCTTGCTCCTAAGTGGCACTAGTTGGTTATATAAGGTTTATTCAAAACTAAAGACATAAAATGATGATTTCATGTGAATTGTACCTAGTTTTATTTTAGTAGATCATGAGCATGCATTCATTTGTTTCTTATTAAGATTCTATATGTAAAGGTGAAGTTTATATGATCACATGGGCTAAACCCGTAGGGTTTTAGGATTGCAACTAATTCATGTTCCCCGTCTTACCATGAACTTGTTTTCCGCTGCTCAACTTACTGATTCTGGTTGTCGGGTCATTCTTGATGTTGATTCTTGTTTCGTTCAGGACACTCACACTCGGGCACTAGTTGGGGCTGGCCCTCGGTGCCGTGACTCCTAGGGACTTTGGGAGCTTGACTGGCTTCATGTTCCTTCTTATACCACTTCACCGACTGCACCACGTGTGCTTGCTGCTTCCACTACCGCCTCCTTTCAGCAGTGGCATCATCGTCTTGGTCATCTCTGTGGTTCTTGTTTGTCGTCTTTACTTCGTCGAGGTCTTCTGGGGCCTGTCTCAGGAGATGTCTCACTTCAGGGTTGTCATGGTTGTAGGCTTGGTAAACAAAATCAGTTACCTTATCCTACTAGTGAGTCTGTATCTTAGCGTTCGTTTGATTTGGTCCATTCTGATGTATGGGGTCCCGCTCCCTTTACTTCCAAGGGGGGTCATCGCTACTATGTTATTTTTATCGATGATTTCTCTCGCCACACTTGGATCTACTTTATGACTTCTCGCAACGAGGTTCTCTCGATATATCAGCATTTTGCTGCCATGGTCCATACTCAGTTTTCCACGCCTATACGTGTCTTTCGGGCTGATTCTGCCGGTGAGTATATCTCCCAGTTGTTGCGTGGTTTTCTTGCCGAGCAGGGCACTCTTGCTCAGTTCTCCTGCCCTGGCGCCCATGCCCAAAATGGCGTGGCTGAGCGCAAGCATCGCCACCTGCTTCAGACGGCTCGTGCAATGATGATCGCTGCCTCTCTTCCTCCTCACTTCCGGGTTGAGGCTGTGTCTATTTCCACCTATCTCATCAACCTTCGGCCCTCCACAGCTTTGCAGGGTGGTATTCCTCTTGAGCGTCTTACTGGTTACACTCCTGATTACTCGACCCTTCGTCTTTTTGGTTGCGTTTGCTATGTTCTTCTTGCTCCACGCGAACGCACCAAGCTGACTGCTCAATCTGTTGAGTGTGTCTTCCTTGGCTATAGCCCTGAGCACAAGGGATATAAGTGTTGGGATCCTATTGGTCGTCGGATGCGCATCTCTCGAGATGTCACCTTTGATGAGTCACATCCTTTCTACCCGCGTCCCTCCTCCTCCTCCCTCTCGATGGATGATATCTCTTTTCTCATGTTCCCTGACTCACCTCCTCTCGTGCCTCAGGTCCCTGCTCCGCCGAGTCTCTCACCACCTTCTCCTCCTTCTCCTTCGCCCACCAGATCCCCTCTCCTTCCTCACCACCTTCCTCACCAATGTCACCTTCCTCGCCTACGGTGGTCCCTCCCTACCCTTTTCACTACTCCCGTCATCCACATGAGGATGATGCTGCTCCTTCTGACATGCCCTCTACCTCTGGTGCTATGCCCTCTCCGTCCGAGCCGACTCATCATCTTCGTGCTCGTCCTCCTCCTGATCGCTATTCTCCCACTCACTACGGTCTTTCTGCTGCCGTTGAGCCGACCTCTTATCGGGATGCCCTTGCTCATCCCGAATGGCAACTAGCGATGGCTGAGGAGATTGCTGCTCTTGAGCGTACTGGCACCTGGGATGTTGTCACTCCTCCTTCCTCTGTTCGTCCCATCACCTGCAAGTGGGTCGACAAGGTTAAGACTCGCTCCGATGGTTCTCTTGAGCGCTACAAGGCTAGTCTTGTTGCTCGCGGCTTTCAGCAGGAGCATGGCCGTGACTATGATGAGACCTTTGCTCCAGTGGCTCACATGACCACTGTTCGTACTCTCCTTGCCGTTGCTTCTGTTCGTCACTGGTCTAGCTCTCAACTTGATGTGCATAATGCTTTTCTTAATGGTGAGTTACGTGAGGAGGTATACATGCAGCCACCTCCTGCCTACTCTATTCTCGATGGCATGGTCTGTCGTCTCCGGCACTCTCTATGGCCTTAAGCAAGCCCCTCGCGCCCGGTTTCAGCGTTTCGCCTTTGTGGTGACCGCTGCTGGTTTTGTCCCCAGCGCACATGAACCTGCGCTCTTTGTCCACACATCCTCTCGTGGTCGGACTCTCCTTCTTCTTTATGTCGATGACATGATCATCACAGGCGATGACCCTGAGTACATTTCCTTTGTCAAGTCCCATCTTCGTGATCGGTTTCTCATGACTGATCTTGGTCCTCTCCGCTACTTTCTTGGGCTTGAGGTTTCCTCTACCTCTAATGGCTTCTATATCTCCCAGGAGAAGTATATTTAGGACCTTCTCACTTGTGCCGCTCTTGGTGATGAGCGCATTGTCGAGACTCCTATGGAGCACAATGTCCGTCTCCATGCCACTGATGGTGATCCTCTTCCGGACCCGACTCACTATCATCACTTGGTTGGGAGCCTTGTCTACCTTGCTGTCACCCGTCCTGACATCTCCTACCCGGTCCATATTCTGAGTCAGTTCATGTCTGCTCCCACTAGTGTCCACTATAGTCATCTCCTTCGTGTCCTCCGCTATCTTTGTGGCACTATCTCCCGTCAGCTTTTATTTCCTCGCTCCAGCTCCTTACAGCTCCAGACCTACTCACATGCTACCTGGGCTAGCGATCCAGAGGATCGCAAGTCGCTTTCTGCCTACTGTGTCTTTCTTGGTACGGTGGCTCTCTCATTTCTTGGAAGACCAAGAAGTAGGTTGCAGTCTCTCGTTCGAGTGTTGAGGCTGAGTTGAGAGCGATGGCTCTCTTGACGGCTGAGGTGACTTGGTTACGCTGGTTACTTGTGGACTTTGGTGTTTCCGCTGACGCCCCGACTCCTCTCTTATCGGACAGTACTGGTGCCATCAGCATTGCGCGTGATCTGGTGAAGCACGAGCTCACCAAACAAATCGGTGTTGATGCCTTCTATGTGCGTCATGCTGTGCAGGATCAGGTTACGGCTCTTCATTATGTGCCTTCCGAGCTACAGCTTGTTGACTTCTTCATGAAGGCCCAGACTAGAGCACAACATGGTTTCTTTCTCTTCAAACTTAGTGTTGTTGATCCACCATGAGTTTGAGGGGGTGTTAGAGTTGTATAGTCCTTATTCTTGTATTCCCCAGTGTATGAGGGGCTTACTGATGTCTACGCACGCTTCTATTCCTGTAGACAGTGTTGGGCCTCCAAGAGCAGAGGTTTGTAGAACAGCAACAAGTTTCCCTTAAGTGAATCACCCAAGGTTTATCGAACTCAGGGAGGTAGAGGTCAAAGATATCCCTCTCAAGCAACCCTGCAATTACGATACAAGAAGTCTCTTGTGTCCCCAACACACCTAATACACTTGTCAGATGTATAGGTGCACGAGTTCGGCGAAGAGATAGTAAAATACAAGTAATGTGGATGATTACAAATAGTAATTGCGATCTGAAATAAAAATGGCAGCAAGTAAACATGCAGCAGAACTTGTTGGAAACGGAGTTTCAATGCTTAGAAACAAGGCCTAGGGATCATACTTTCACTAGTGGACACTCTCAACAATGATCACATAAATAAATAACTTCTCTTCACTTGTGCTACTTTCTAACACTCTCTTGTTGGATAACAAACACCATTCATTGTGTAGGGCTATAAAAGCACACCTCAAGCCGGAGTAAACAAGCTCCACAACTTCACGGAGTTCATATTTAAGTAACTCTAGAGTGCATAGTAATAGTTAACTTCATAATCTACAAGAGATCACAATCATAACCTACGCCAAGTACTACATGATGCACACACTGTCCACATTACATCATGAAGGAGGAATAGACTACTTTAATAACATCACTAGAGTAGCACATAGATTAATAGTGATACAAAGCTCATGATCACATAAAGATCACATGGGAGAGAGAGATGAACCACATAGCTACCGGTACAGCCCTTAGCCTCAGGGGAGAACTACTCCCTCCTCATTATAGGAGACAACAATGGCGATGAAGATGGCGGTGGTGTTGATGGAGATGCCTTCCGGGGGTAATTCCCCGTCCCGGCGGCGTGCCGGAACAGAGACTTTTGTCCCCCGAATCTTGGCTTCGCGATGGCGGCGGCTGCGTAACTTTTCTCGTCTCGTGGCTTATCTCTTTAGGGTTTTCGAGGCGGAGGGAATATATAGGCGGAAGGGCAGCCTCGGAGGAGCCAGGGGGTGGCCCCCCCATAGGCTGGCGCGCCCCCTGGCCGCGCCGCCATGTGGGGTGGGGCCCCCAGGGCTCCCCTCTGGTCCCTCTCTCGGCTCTCTGGAAGCTTCCGTGAAATATAAGATCGTGGGCATTAATTTTGTCCAATTCCGAGAATATTTCCCGTGTAAGATTTCTGAAACCAAAAACAGCAGAAAACAGGAACTGGCACTTCGGCATCTTGTTAATAGGTTAGTGCCGGAAAATGCATCAAAACGATATAAAGTATGAATAAAACATGTAGGTATTGTCATAAAACTAGCATGGAACATAAGAAATTATAGATACGTTGGAGACGTATCAAGCATCCCCAAGCTTAGTTCCTACTCGCCCTCGAGTAGGTAAACGATAACAAGGATAATTTCTTAAGTGACATGCTACCAACATGATCTTGATCAATACTATTGTAAAGCATATGAGATGAATGAAGTGATTCAAAGCAATGTTAAAGATAATGACTAAACAACTGATCATATAGCAAAGACTTTTCATGAATAATACTTTCAATACAAGCATCAATAAGTCTTGCATAGGAGTTAACTCATAAAGCAATAGATTCTTAGTAGAAAGCTTTGAAGCAACACAAAGGAAGATATAAGTTTCAGCAGTTGCTTTCAACTTCAACATGTTTATCTCATGGATAATTGTCAACACAAAGTAATATAACAAGTGCAATAGGTAAACATGTAAGAATCAATGCACACGAGTTGACACAAGTGTTTGCTTCTAAGATAGAAAGAAGTAGGTAAACCGACTCAACATAAAGTAAAAGAATGGCCCTTCGCAGAGGGAAGCATGGATTACTATTTTTGTGCTAGAGCTTTTATTTTGAAAACATAGAAACAATTTTGTCAACGGTAGTAATAATTCATATATGTTATGCATAAGACATCCTATAAGTTGCAAGCCTCATGCATAGAATACCAATAGTGCTCGCACCTTGTCCTAATTAGCTTGGATTTACATGGATTATCATTGCATAACATATGTTTCAACCAAGTGTCACAAAGGGGTACCTCTATGCTACCTGTACAAAGGTCCAAGGAGATAGATCGCATTTGATTTCTCGTTTTTGATAGATATCAACTAAGGACATCCATACCGGGACAACATAGAAAACAGATAATGGACTCCTCTTTAATGCATAAGCATTCAACAACAAATAATATTCTCATAAGAGATTGAGGATTAATGTCCAAACTGAAACTTCCACCATGATTCATGGCTTTAGTTAGCGGCCCAATGTTCTTCTCTAACAATATGCATACCCAAACCATTTGATCATGATAAATCACCCTTACTTCAGACAAGACGAACATGCATAGCAACTCACATGATATTCAACAAAGGTGTAATAGTTGATGGCGTCCCCAGAAACATGGTTACCGCTCAACAAGCAACTTATAAGAAATAAGATACATAAGCTACATATTCAATACCACAATAGTTTTTAAGGCTATTATCCCATGAGCTATGTATTGCAAAGACAAAGAATGAAATTTTAAAGGTAGCACTCAAGTAATTTACTTTGGAATGGCAGAGAAATACCACATAGTAGGTAGGTATGGTGGACACAAATGGCATAGTTTTTGGCTCAAGGATTTGGATGCACGAGAAGTATTCCCTCTTAGTACAAGGCTTTGGCTAGCAAGGTTGTTTGAAGCAAACACAAGTATGGACCGGTACAACAAAACTTACATAAGAACATATTGCAAGCATTATAAGACTCTACACTGTCTCCTTGTTGTTCAAACACTTTTACCAGAAAATATCTAGACTTTAGAGAGACCAATCATGCAAACCAAATTTCAACAAGCTCTACGGTAGTTCTCCACTAATAGGTTTAAACTACATGATGCAAGAGCTTAAACATGATCTATTTGAGAGCTCAAAACAATTGCCAAGTATCAAATTATTCAAGACAATATACCAATTACCACATGAAGCATTTTCTGTTTCCAACCAAATAGCAATAAACGAAGCAACTTTCAACTTTTGCCATTGAACATTAAAAGTAAAAGCGAAGAACACTAGTGTTCATATGAAAAAGCGGAGCGTGTCTCTCTCCCAAACAAGGTAGGATCCAATTTATTCAAACAAAAACAAAAACATACAGACGCTCCAAGTAAAGCACATAAGATGTGACAGAATAAAAATATAGTTTCACTAGGGGTGACCTGATAAGTTGTCGATGAAGAAGGGGATGCCTTGGGCATCCCCAAGCTTAGATGCTTGAGTCTTCTTGAAATATGCAGGGATGAACCACGGG
Source organism: Lolium rigidum (assembly GCF_022539505.1). Classification (NCBI taxonomy): domain Eukaryota; kingdom Viridiplantae; phylum Streptophyta; class Magnoliopsida; order Poales; family Poaceae; genus Lolium; species Lolium rigidum. The sequence goes on along the minus strand of NC_061511.1, from coordinate 213,867,962 downwards.
GGCATCCCCAAGCTTAAACTTTTCACTCTTCTTGATCATATTGTATCATCCTCCTCTCTTGATCCTTGAAAACTTCCTCCACACCAAACTCAAAACAAACTCATTAGAGAGTTAGTGCATAATAAAAAATTCACATATTCAGAGGTGACATAATCATTCTTAACACTTCTGGACATTGCACAAAGCTACTGGAAGTTAATGGAACAAAGAAATCCATTCAACATAGCAAAAGAGGCAATACGAAATAAAAAGGCAGAATCTGTCAAAACAGAACAGTCCGTAAAGATGAATTTTTCAGGGGCACTTAACTTGCTCATATGAAAAAGCTCAAATTGAATGAAAGTTGCGTACATATCTGAGGATCACGCACATAAATTGGAAGATTTTTCTGAGTTACCTACAGACGGGGCTGCTAAATTTCGTGACAGCAAGAAATCTGTTTCTGTGCAGTAATCCAAATCTAGTATCAACCTTACTATCAAAGACTTTACTTGGCACAACAATGCAATAAAATAAAGATAAGGAGAGGTTGCTACAATAGTAACAACTTCCTAGACACAACAAAACAGTAGCAAAATAAAAACATGGGTTATCTCCCAAGAAGTGCTTTCTTTATAGCCATTAAGATGGGCTCAGCAGTTTTAATGATGCAATCGCAAGAAATAAGAGTTGAAGCAAAGAGAGCATCAAAGAGAAAATATGAAACAAATTTAAGCCTAAACCGCTTCCTATGTATAGGAATCTTGTACATAAATAAATTCGTGAGGAGCAAAGTGACAAGCATAGGAAGATAAAACACGAGTAACTTCAAGATTCTCAACATAAAGAGGGGAAACTTAATATTATTAAGATGCATATAACCATGTTTCCCTCTCTCATAATAACTTTCAGTGGCATCATGAACAAACTCAACAATATAACTATCACATAAAGCATTCTTATTCACATGCATAAAAGTATCATTACTCTCCACATAAACATAATCAATTTTATTAGTAATAGTGGGAGTAAAACTATCACAACCATCATTGTAATCATAAATTGCAGGCATGGTATAATCATAATAAACTTTATCCTCCATAGTAGGTGGCACCAAAATACCACTATCATTATAATCATCATAAATGGGAGGCAAAGTATCATCAAAGAAAATTTTATCCTCAAAACTTGGGGGACTAAAAATATCACAACCAACTTCCCCAAGCTTAAATTCTTCCATAGCATTAGCAATAATAGTATTCAAAGAGTTCATGCTAATAACATTGCTACAACTATTTTGCAAACAAAGTTCCATGGGTTTTTTAATTCTCTCTTCAAACACATCATGTCCTAATTCAATATAAAGTTCATAAAGATCTCTAATTTTTTTGTTGTTTTCCATTAAGCCTAACTAGTGAAAATAAAAACAAGAAACGAAAAGATATAATTGCAGGATCTAAAGGAAATAGCTTCGAGCACTCACACACCGGCAACAGTGCTAGGAAATAGCTTAGTAGTCGGAGGATGTGAATACCTTTTACCTTACCTCCCCGGCAACGGCGCCGTGAAAATAGCTTGATGTCTACGCACGCTTCTATTCCTGTAGACAGTGTTGGGCCACCAAGAGCAGAGGTTTGTAGAACAACAACAAGTTTCCCTTAAGTGAATCACCCAAGGTTTATCGAACTCAGGGAGGTAGAGGTCAAAGATATCCCTCTCAAGCAACCCTGCAATTATGATACAAGAAGTCTCTTGTGTCCCTAACACACCTAATACACTTGTCAGATGTATAGGTGCACTAGTTCGGCGAAGAGATAGTAAAATACAAGTAATATGGATGATTACAAATAGTAATTGCGATCTGAAATAAAAATGGCAGCAAGTAAACATGCAACAGAACTTGTTGGAAACGGAGTTTCAATGCTTAGAAACAAGACCTAGGGATCATACTTTCACTAGTGGACACTCTCAACAATGATCACATAAATAAATAACTTCTCTTCAGTTGTGCTACTTTCTAACACTCTCTTGTTGGATAACAAACACCATTCATTGTGTAGGGCTATAAAAGCACACCTCAAGCCGGAGTAAACAAGCTCCACAACTTCACAGAGTTCATATTTAAGTAACTCTAGAGTGCATAGTAATAGTTAACTTCATAATCTACAAGAGATCACAATCATAACCTACGCCAAGTACTACATGATGCACACACTCGTCCACATTACATCATGAAGGAGGAATAGACTACTTTAATAACATCACTAGAGTAGCACATAGATTAATAGTGATACAAAGCTCATGATCACATAAAGATCACATGGGAGAGAGAGATGAACCACATAGCTACCGGTACAGCCCTTAGCCTCGGGGGAGAACTACTCCCTCCTCATCATAGGAGACAACAATGGCGATGAATGTGGCGGTGGTGTCGATGGAGATGCCTTCCAGGGGCAATTCCCCGTCCCGGCGGCGTGACGGAACAGAGACTTCTGTCCCCTGAATCTTGGCTTCGCGATGGTGGCGGCTGCGTAACTTTTCTCGTCTCGTGGCTTATCTCTTTAGGGTTTTCGAGGCGGAGGGAATATATAGGCGGAAGGGCAGCCTCGGAGGAGCCAGGGGGTGGCCCCCCCATAGGCTGGCGCCCCCCCCTTGGCCACGCCGCCATGTGGGGTGGGCCCCCCAGGGCTCCCCTCTGGTCCCTCTCTGGCTCTCTGGAAGCTTCCGTGAAATATAAGATCGTGGGCATTAATTTCGTCCAATTCCGAGAATATTTCCCGTGTAAGATTTCTGAAACCAAAAACAGCAGAAAACAGGAACTGGCACTTCGACATCTTGTTAATAGGTTAGTGCCGGAAAATGCATCAAAACGATATAAAGTATGAATAAAACATGTAGGTATTGTCATAAAACTAGCATGGAACATAAGAAATTATAGATACGTTGGAGACGTATCACTTACCTGCACATTGTAACACATGTACATGTACTGGCCTATGGCCCTCTATGAATAGTAGTTGCCATTCCTCAACATCCAGTTGGTAGACAGTTTTGTGCAATTCTCCAAAGGGTTATTTTCATCTTCTCTGGGGCATTTGATTCTCCATAGTTTCCTCCATATTCTCTCCATTGTACCCTGGTCAGATGAGGAACCTCCACCTGTTAAGCTTTGGTTCATCCAAAACTGTTGTGTTCTCATTAGGTTGTACCCTGACCGCACCGTGTAATATCCATTCTTTGTGTATGGCCATGAAGCAAAATCCTTGCAACCTTCTGAGCTGATTGGGATTTTGAGAATTTTCTCAGTTGTTTCTTCAGGGAATAATTCTCTGATTGTTCCCTCCTTCCAAGAAGCATTGCTATGGTCAATTAGGGAACTGACAGTTTGGTTGTCTTGCACAGGGGTTAAGGTGCGTAATGTGCCTTGAACGGAGTCTGGAACCAGTTGTCCTGTGTAACTGAAATTTGCTTCCCATCGCCAACTCTCCATAATAAACCTTTTTGCAATATTTTTTCCCATGCATGATACTTATCCAAGTATAGGAAACTGCTCTAGGACATTTCGCATTCCAGAAATCCCCATTTGGAAAGTATCTCCCTTTCAGAACACGATGGCAGAGGGAAAATGGTTCCAGCAAGAGACGCTAGCACTGCTTTGCTAACATGGTTTGGTTGAACAGCTGCATATCTTTGAAGCCCAATCCTCCAAGGTATTTTGGAGATGATAACCAGTCCCATGACTTCTAGTGTAGCTTCTTCCTTCCATCTTCTATGCCCCACCAAAAATTGGATATTAGCCTTCTCATTTTATCACAAATATTCACAGGAATTTGAAAGCAACTCATCACATATGTGGGTATTGCTTGTGCTACAGCCTTCAGGAACACCTCGTTGCCTGCTCTTGATAGAGGCCTATCACTGCATCCATTTAGCCTCTTCCAAAGTTTCCCGGTGAGGTAATTAAAGTTGGTCGATGGAGATCGTCCCACGCAGGTGGGCAAGCCCAAGTAAGTGTCCTGTAGAGTTTCATCTAGAATACCCTACGTAGTCTTGACCCTTTCTTTTATTCTAGTGTCACATCGATGACCAAAGAAGACAGATGATTTGTGTAGATTGATTTTCTTACCCGTGCCTTCGCAGTACACATTTAAACCCTCCTTGAGTGTATTTGTACTCTTAACTTCACTCGTGACGAATAACACACTGTCATCCGCAAACAGTAGATGGGATATGGGCGGCCCATTTTTGCCATTACGGATTCCTTTCAATGCTCCAGAGGCTTCTTTCTGATGCATTAGACAAGAAAGACCTTCAGCACATAATAAGAATAAGTATGAATTGATGGGATCACCTTGGCGAATGCCTCTAGTAGGAATAAAAGTTTCTATTAGTTCCCCATTTACCTTAACAGAATATTTGACTGATGTGGCACATCTCATCACCATTTTGACCCAATCTGGATTGATACCCAGCTTGAGTAACACACCTTGTAAATACTTCCACTCTACTCTATCATAGGCTTTTTCCATATCAATTTTTAGAGCAGAGTATGGGAATTTTGTAGACTGTTTCTTTATGGAATGTAGACATTCATAAGAAATAAGTACATTATCCGTAATGACTCTTCCGGGAACAAATGCACTTTGTTGCTCCGAAATAATTTGTGCTAGAAGTGGTTTGAGTCGGTTTGCCAGCACCTTTGAAGCAATTTTATATATGACATTGCACAAACTAATGGGCCTAAAATTTGTTAAAGTGTCAGGTTTGTTCACCTTTGGGATTAGAACAATTATAGAATCGTAGAAACCTTCTGGAATCTCTGATCCCGTGAGGAAACCTTTAACAACCGAGCATATATCCTGTTCATGTAAGTTCCAGTGCTTCTGATAGAAAATAGCAGGAAATCCATCCGGCCCAGGCGCCTTCGTGGGTCCCATCTGAAATAAAGCTCTCTTAATTTCCTCATTTGTGTATTCCTGCATCGGAGTTTCATTCATAGCATCATTCACTTTCCTTGGGATAGCATGGAGGATTTCTCCCAAGGAAGGATATTGCTCCGAAGAGAACAAATTGGCATAGAAATCATAGGCCATTCTCGTAATTCCTATTTGATCCTCACATTTGGTGCCGTCTGTTCTTCTCAAGGATTTGATTTTGTTTGTTCTTCTTCTGGCTGATGCTCTCGCATGGAAGAAAGCGGTATTCCGGTCCCCAGCTTTCAGCCATTCCACTCTGGATCGTTGACGGGCCATTATCTCCTGCCTTTCAAAAAGTTCACAGAGCCTCTTCTCCAATTCGCTTTCTTCCCTAAATGTTCTTATACCACTGTTGTCTTTCCTTAGTACATCCAATTTCTTTTCTAGTGACTTGATCTCTTTAGTGACTGAACCGAAGGAGTTTCTGCTCCACCCTTGGAGGGTTTTTTCATCCTTCTAAGAGATTCCCAAGTGTTGTTAGTGAGGGAGGACCATCCTTGTTATTATGCCATGATTCTTCTACCGTTTGTAAATAGTCTGAGGCTCTCATCCATGCCGCTTCGAACCTGAAGGGTTGTTGAAATGAATTTTCCAGCCTCCGTTCACTCCCTTTCTTAACTTTATCAATAACGCATGATTGTCAGAGGAAGTAGTTATGATATTCTCCACTGCACACCCATCAAACATTTACAGGAATTCGCTATTTGCCACTGCCCTATCAAGTCTGACCTTTATATTACGAACCCCTTCTTGTCTATTCGTCCACGTATATTTAGGGCCAGAAAAGCCCATATCAACTAAACCACAATCCTCCAGGCATTCCCTGAACATTTGCATATGATGCTCGTTTCTTTCCCTTGCTCCCAGGTGTTCCTCTTTGTGAAGTGCTTTGAAGTCACCAAGGCATAGACATGGTCCATCTTGACAGGTTCTCAAGAATCACATCCTGTCCCAAAATTGGTATCGTAGCTCCTTCCTTGGTTCTCCATAGACCAACGCTACACGCCATGCGAAACCTTCTTCTTGCGTCACCAGAACATCCATTATCTGCGAGGAGAAGGCCTTCAAATCAACCTTCAGGTCGGAGGACCAAAATAGAGCCAAGCCACCACTCAATCCATCTGAACTGACTGCAAAAGCACTGATACGTCTCCGACGTATCGATAATTTCTTATGTTCTATGCCATATTATTGATGATACCTACATGTTTTATGCACACTTTATGTCATATTCGTGCATTTTCTGGAACTAACCTATTAACAAGATGCCGAAGTGCCGATTGCTTGTTTTCTGCTGTTTTTGGTTTCGAAATCCTAGTAACGAAATATTCTCGGAATCGGACGAAATCAAGACCCAGGTTCCTATTTTCACCGGAAGCATCCAGAACACCCGGGAAGGACCAGAGGGGGGGCACTGGGCCCCGAGACCATAGGCCGGCGCGGCCCAGGCCCTGGCCGCGCCGCCATATGGTGTGGCCACCCCTTCGACCCTCCTGCGCCGCCTCTTCGCCTATATAAAGCCTTCGTCGCGAAAACCCTGAGACGAAGGACAAAACCCACAGAAACCTTCCAGAGCCGCCGCCATCGCGAAGCCAAGATCTGGGGGACAGGAGTCTCTGTTCCGGCACCCTGCCGGAGCGGGGAAGTGCCCCCGGAAGGCTTCTCCATCGACACCGCTGCCATCTCCACCGCCATCTTCATCACCGCTGCTTGCTCCCATGAGGAGGGAGTAGTTCTCCATCGAGGCTCGGGGCTGTACCGGTAGCTATGTGGTTCATCTCTCTCCCATGTGCTTCAATACAATAATCTCATGAGCTGCCTTACATGATTGAGATTCATATGATGATGCTTGTAATCTAGATGTCACTATGCTAGTCAAGTGAGTTTTACTTATGTGATCTCCGGAGACTCCTTGTCCCACGTGTGTAAAGGTGACAGTGTGTGCACCGTGTGGGTCTCTTAGGCTATATTTCACAGAATACTTACTCACTATTATGAATGGCGTAGTGAAGTGCTATTTATATCTCTTTATGATTGCAATGTGTTTTGTATCACAATTTATCTATGTGCTACTCTAGTGATGTTATTAAAGTAGTTTATTCCTCCTGCACGGTGTAATGGTGACAGTGTGTGCATCCGTGTTAGTACTTGGCATATGCTATGATCATGATCTCTTGTAGATTGTGGAGTTAATTATCATTATGATAGTATTGATGTGATCTATTCCTCCTACATAGCGTGAAGGTGACGAGTGTGCATGCTGTGTTAGTACTTGGTTTAGTCGTGTTGATCTTTCTTGCACTCTAAGGTTATTTAAATATGAACATTGAATTGTGGAGCTTGTTAACTCCGGCATTGAGGGTTCGTGTAATCCTACGCAATGTGTTCATCATCCAACAAGAGTGTAGAGTATGCATTTATCTATTCTGTTATGTGATCAAAGTTGAGAGTGTCCACTAGTGAAAGTCTAATCCCTAGGCCTTGTTCCTAAATATCGCTATCGCTGCTTGTTTACTTGTTTCTATTGCGTTACTACTCGCTGCGTTACTACTCGCTGCGTTACTACTCGCTTGTTTACTGTTCGGGCAAAGCACTTTTCCGGTGCCGTTGCTACTACTTATTCATACCACCTGTATTTCACTATCTCTTCGCCGAACTAGTGCACCTATTAGGTGTGTTGGGGACACAAGAGACTTCTTGCTTTGTGGTTGCAGGGTTGCATGAGAGGGATATCTTTGACCTCTTCCTCCCCGAGTTCGATAAACCTTGGGTGATCCACTTAAGGGAAACTTGCTGCTGTTCTACAAACCTCTGCTCTTGGAGGCCCAACACTGTCTACAAGAATAGAAGCTCCCGTAGACATCAAGCACTTTTGTGGCGCCGTTGCCGGGGAGGAAAGGTAAAAAGTCACTCATACTCCGGTTCCAGGTAATAGTACTTTTCTGGCGCCATTGTGTTTGTGCTCGAAGCTATTTCCTTTAGATCCTGCAATTGCATCTTTTTGTTTCTTGTTTACACTAGTTTGGCATAATGGACAACAACGAGCTTCTTATTCTATTTCCTGATTTAAAACATGGATTGTTTGATGCGAAAATTAAAAAACCTATGGAATCTTATTTGCATGCCGGTAGTAATATTAGTATGAACGCTTTGAACACCATTGTTGATAATAATATAGAAAGTTCTAAGCTTGGGGAAGCTGGTTTTCATGATCTTTTTAGTCCCCCAAGCATTGAGGAGAAAATTTTCTTTGATGATACTTTGCCTCCTATTTATGATGATTATAATAGTGGTCTTTTGGTACAACCTACTATGGAGAGCAAATTTTATTGTGATTACAATATGCCTCCTATATATGATGATAGCCACTTTGTTGAATTTGCTCCCACTACAACTAATAAAATTGATTATGCTTACGTGGAGAGTAATAATTTTATGCATGAGACTCATGATAAGAATGCTTCATGTGATAGTTATATTGTTGAGTTTGCTCATGTTGCTACTGAAAGTTATTATGAGAGAGGAAAATATGGTTGTAGAAATTTTCATGTTACTAAAAGGCCTCTCTATGTGCTGAAATTTTTGAAGCTACACTTGTTTTATCTTCCTATGCTTGTTACTTTGCTCTTCATGAACTTGTTTATTTACAAGATTCCTATGCATAGGAAGCATGTTAGACTTAAATATGTTTTGGATTTGCTTCTTGATGCTCTCTTTTGCTTCAACTACTATTTCTTCCGAGTGCATCATTAAAACTGCTGAGCCCATCTTAACGGCTATAAAGAAAGAACTTCTTGGGAGATAACCCATGTGTTATTTTGCTACAGTACTTTGTTTTATATTTGTGTCTTGGAAGTTGTTTACTACTGTAGCAACCTCTCCTTATCTTAGTTTTGAGTTTTGTTGTGCCAAGTAAAGTCTTTGATAGTAACTAGTACAAATGCCCGTGCGTTGCCACGGGTCCTCAAATTTCATTTCTCAATACACATATAATTTACAACTCACTATGAAAATTCAAAACAAATAAGGGATACCATAATATACTATAGCATGATAATACCAAACACAATAACAAGATAGCATTGTAACTCTGATGATAAATTTAGCATGTTCCTTTCTGAACCCAAAGGCACAAGTGACGCAATCAAGCCTCTTTGAAGAAAGGCAATTATCATTGACATGAGATCAAACACATCTACCTAATTTTGGCCACTTCAGATGCAAGAAGTTTGTAACAATGGTGACACAAACAACACAGTATCAAATCACAACACCACACTGACCTAACTCAAATAGTATGCAAGCAATAGCTCTACCGTTAGGCACAGCTCTAAAAGAACTCAAAAGTCAAGGTACTTCCCTCCAGACTTCGTGTTCATGCCTACCGCCCTCTTGCTGTTGTTGGCGATGGCTACTGACATTCTGTACTTCATGGGAAGCTCTGATTCCACGGGCCTTGGTACCTCAGGAGGCGTGCTGCAACGGATGAAAGCCCAGTTCACGCCCTCGGAGAATGGATGTTGTTTTATCTCCGTCGCACCCCTCTTCACACCGAGACGCTGCTCATCATCAACATGAGATCAAACACATCTACCTAATTTTGGCCACTTTAGATGCAAGAAGTTTGTAACAGTGGTGACACAAACATCACCGTATCAAATCAACACCACACTGACCTAACTCAAACAGTATGCAAGAAATAGCTCTGCCGCTTGGCACACTCTAAAAGAACTCAAAAGTCAAGGTACTTCCCTCCGGACTTCGTGTTCATGCCGCCGCCGAGTCAATCTAGTATACCAGTAGATTCTTTAAATTCTGGGAAATCCTTTTGTGGAGATAAACTTCCTTCTTGTATATCAGAATATGAAACAAAAAGAAGAAAGCGTAGGGCAAAGATCTCATCATCTACAGCCTGCTATAAAACAAACAAACAGAAGAAAATTTTGCTCGCTTGATGTTCTCTAGACATCAATTGTAAGATTTGGTCATTAAATTTAGCAGCCACTGTTAAGAAGACATAAACTTTGTAAATACCATGTAATGACGCCTTCAGCCGCTTACTCAACTGTTAGTCTGATTCTGATAACATTTAACTACTGGTGAAACTAATAGATAGGTTCCATGACTGCAATTCTATTTAGCCATGATTGAAAAGTAATGGTGATACATTGGTTTCATCACTGCACTTCAAATCCTGGTGATATGCATATTTCAATAAAAAAAATCTAATCTCACTCAAATGTAGAAACATGCTCTAAACTTTTCTCCTGGTAAGGTTTGTTCTGCAAATTTGCTATCCTATTTACCGTAAAACCAGGGGCTTAACAACACACACCTGAATACCTCGTCCAATAATTGGACAACAGAACATACAAAATGAAAAAATGATGGCATTTACTGACCTTAATGCCGAACGAAGCTTGTTAATAATCGTGTGTCCAATTGCGAGCATTCAAAAATAAAGCTGAAGCATGTAGCCGTAAGGATAAATCAGATAGCATTCAAATTCAGAATCTTCCATGTGTACATTTATCAAAACTGAGAACTGTAAAATAGCGAATAAAATAAGGAGTTGTAGTTCTCTCTCAAATTTGCATGTACCACATTCAAGTTATCTCACCTTTAAAATGGAAACACCTCCAGAGTCCAGAAAGCTTTTCTAACTGCTCCAGCAGCTTTTCCTTGCCATAATCAGAAAGCTTTGCTCAATTACAGATAGTGTGTAACACAATATTCATGTGGGCCAACATAATTCAAATAAGATGAAAAGGAATTCACATGTCCCAACACTTTAAACCGACACTGCATCAACCTGTTATGCTCTTTCTTCAATGTTCTTGTCCCCATCTCCATCGAAGAAAAACAGTGTCATCTTCAGAAACAATCAGCGAATTGAGCATTTTATTAATATAAAACAATTACTACAATCAGACACAGCTTGACTGCCTCTTCCAATGAGTTCCTCCTCACATCAGTGTAGATCTTGTCTAGTAAATCTTATCATCATAACTGTGATGTATACAATTATTAATTAGTGCTGATCATGATAGCAATACAAGACTCATGATACTTTCAATGTGTCCACTAATAGTGTACTTATTGTGCTTTGCTATTTTTGGACAAGCCGCGTATCATCGGCTCGAAGCTAGAGAAAATGGTGGTGTCCCTTGCATACTCAAAGATTACATGTTTCCAAATTGCAAATCAGATGTGTTAGACAGGTATACTGCAAAAACTAAAACATAATAATCCGTTGTAGTAAGTAAAACATGACACTTAAGGATGGTTTGGAGGATGCCGCAAAAAACTGAAACATAATAGTCCAATGAGTTAAAGCATGAAAATGTGGTTCTCACATGGAATTTTAACGGCAAGTATAAAAATGGTTCCAAAATTGCAGAAAATTGGAGAGAATTTCAACAGAAAAGATAAACCAATATACTTTCCAAACTGCTACAACACTTCATAATATTCATCTCCTATGTTGGTTGGTAACATGAAGTGAAAGGATATTTATTTTTAAGATCAGTTAGAGAAAAAGGGAGTTCATCTATACATAGAAATCTCCTACACAACAAAAGTGTTCACGTGGATCAGGAGCAAAAAATACCTAGCAGCGCCTAGGAGATGGACTAAGTACTCGATGACCAGAGAGATTTGAAAGATTTTGGGATGGATTATTGGATCTGACCTTGGGGAAATTGGCAGTTGTCATGGACGAATCAAATCGCAGCCCACCTCGGCGGGCTCCCCCTCCTCGTCTTTGTCTCTGGAATCGGCCACGGCGGGGAGCGCCGTCGACGGGATAGCGGCGGCGACAACTATTGACTCCCGCTAGGAGCCATCCACTTTGGGGAGGGTCGTCTCCGGCGAAGCGGCGATGTCCGGACGCCAGCCTCGCCATGAATTGGCTTTTCGCTAAAGCTTCGTAAGCTATAAGGAAGGAAATTGTAGATCAATGAGACTAATTGCGGCAACAAATCGTTGCATGGTAGTGAAGAAATCGCGAGTTAAAGTTATTTTCCTTGAACCAAACGATGAGCCTGCATGAACGAAAACCTTGGTCGTGGTGATCTCCATGGAAAACTCACCTTGCTCAACCTAGAACTCGTGCTCGACGGCGTGGGCTGACTGGAGGATGGTACCCACCGGCTTCTTCGGCAGCACGAGGCCTCGATGTGGTTGTTCTAACAGTGGTAGAACTTCATGAGGGACCTTCTCCTCTCTAAGGAGAATGTCCTCCCTGCCCGCAACATCATGGACCTTCTGCCAGAGCATCTACCTGCGGGAGGCGCGCATGACGATGGCCAGCATGCCTGGTGGAGTTGTATCCGGGAGGCCAGTGGCGGAGCTTGATAAAAATCTTAGTAGGGGCGAAACTACAAAATGAGATAAAAAAATTGGAACGCAAATCATAGGACAACATGCTAAAATCCGTAGCAGCTTGAGAAATTTATATAATATGTTGACTTTATTCACAAAATACATTTCTAGCATCAACATACGACATAAGCTACTTCAAAACAAAATAAACTTTCTACTAAACCATGGACATTCACATTTGTCATATATAATCTTATCACTACAGATTAGCTCTTCATTTCTTTGCTCCCGCAAAATGCGAAAGAACATCCTCACAGAAATTCCCCTCTATATTTACCAGAAAGTTGTTGGGGAAAAAAATCGTCGCTACTTCCTAGCTACACAATGAAACAACAATCTGCAATCAACAATTTCAGCGTGTTATTAATCTATAACATAGCTAGAATTTTCCCCAATCTATAACAATCTGCAAGAATCTTTCCCAATCTATAACAATCTTAATCTGCAAGATCGGAGCTATTCAAGCAAGAACTAAATTCAGACTGTGGTAGGAAAGGGAAAATTTACCAGCAGTGAAACTTGAAGGCAGGGAAAGAGTTCGTCGGACGGCCGGAGACCACAGCCGCCCTATCTCATCCACCACCCGGTGGCCACGCCCTCAGAGAGCAGGATGAGGGGCAGTACCGGGCGGCGCCGCCCGCCGCTAAGCTCTAGACGGACCGATGGACCAAGGACGCGGCCGAATCGCGTGAGTCCCAGTGAGGCGCGAGGTGGTCGGGGAAGTGGTATGTCGACGGAGACCCCGGCGTGAGAGCGGCTAGGTTCTGATCGAATTTGAGAGATTCTCCCCCTTCCCCGTACGCCCGAAGCTCGAAGGAAAAAAAAAGGCACAGATCGATTCCTTACCGCTCCCGTCGCCCAGTGGGCCTCCTCCACAGATCGAGTCCCTGCTGGCCTGCTCACCGTGCGTGGCGCGCGATGGAGGCCTTCTGACCGCCGCTGGGGCACCCCGCTCCATCGGTGGCCAATCACATCCACAACACCATGCTCAGTCGCCGTCTAAGTTCACGAACACACTACCGATGCGTCGAGATCCAGGTGGAGCACTCTTGGATCGAGAGTGGTGACGTGGGAAGGGAGAGGATGGTGGCGCTGGAATCTGGAGAGGACGAGAGAGGTGGTTCTCGACTGCGGCGTGAGCGGCGACAGGCGGAAGATCTACGGGCGAGCGGAGCGGCGATTGCTGGAGGGTTTCCTCCTTCCGTTCGGGAGGTGTGACGAAGCGGAACAACGGCTTGGGACCGGAGGGAGGCGGCGCGCCATGGCAGGAGGGAGCGGCGGCGGGGTGGCGGTACCCTAGGTCGGGAGCATGGTGAATAGCTCGGTTTTTGGATCGAATGACTGCCTCAGCCTCCTCGCTCGGAAGGAAAGTGGAGAACGAATATGGGCCAGGCCCAAGGGGCGAAGATGAAGGTCGACCAGGCCCAAGATGATGACGACGACGAAATTGGTGGCAGAAAACGGAGGAACTTCGTTCTTTTTAAGTAGTGTAGAAGTAAGTACTAGATTTGGATTACTGCGCAGTTCCAGATTTCTTTGCTGTCACGAATCTGGGGCTACCTCCCTGTAGGTAGCTCAGAAAATTAAGCCAATTTACGTGCATGATCCTCAGATATGTACGCAACTTTCATTCAATTTGAGCATTTTCATTTGAGCAAGTCTGGTGGCCTAATAAATCCATCTTTACGGACTGTTCTGTTTTGACAGATTCTGCCTTTTATTTCGCATTGCCTCTTTTGCTATGTTGGATGAATTTCTTTGATCCATTAATGTCCAGTAGCTTTATGCAATGTCCAGAAGTGTTAAGAATGATTGTGTCACCTCTGAACATGTTAATTTTTATTGTCCACTAACCCTCTAATGAGTTGTTTCGAGTTTGGTGTGGAGGAAGTTTTCAAGGGTCAAGAGAGGAGGATGATATACTATGATCAAGAAGAGTGAAAGCTCTAAGCTTGGGGATGCCCCGGTGGTTCACCCCTGCATATTTCAAGAAGACTCAAGCATCTAAGCTTGGGGATGCCCAAGGCATCCCCTTTTTCATCGACAAATTATCAGGTTCCTTCTCTTGAAACTATATTTTTATTCGGTCACATCTTATGTACTTTACTTGGAGCGTCTGTGTGCTTTTGTTTTTGTTTTTGTTTGAATAAATGCTTGTGTGGGAGAGAGACACGCTCCGCTGGTTCATATGAACACATGTGTTCTTAGCTTTTAATTTTCATGGCGAAGTTTCTTCTTCGTTAATTTGTTATATGGTTGGAATTGGAAAATGATACATGTAGTAAATTGCTATAATGTCTTGGATAATGTGATACTTGGCAATTGTTGTGCTCATGTTTAAACTCTTGCATCATATGCTTTGCACCTATTAATGAAGAAATACATAAAGCTTGCTAAAATTTGGTTTGCATAATTGGTCTCTCTAAAGTCTAGTGTTGACGTCAGAAACCCACTGGCGGGTAGAGACGGGCAACACCGTAGAGCCGGGAACAACTAGGGCTGTGGCTGGCCCTAGTCCCTCTGAGCGACGGCCCGCAAAGCCTCCTGGTCGCACGCACCGATGTTTATCACAAGGGCGTGCCACCTGACCTATACCTGGTCAGGAAGGTGTGGATGATGCCTCGCTTAGTTTCTCGCAGGGCACACACGTAAACGTTAAATACGAGCCTCGATCGGCTCTCGGGTTATCCCGTGAATCGGCTCAAAGAGCCGATCCACCCATGATTCGGACGAGGTGTCCGAATATATGGTGGTCCTGCTTGATCAAGGTAAAGCTAATGAGATCTACGACGATGTGGGGTTCTCACCGCATAATCGGATCGTCCTACTCCGAGTTGGGCCTCGCGGCCACGCACGGTGATCGTAAGCCGATCCTAAACAAGGCCTAAAAACCAACACGAGGTTGATCCTCGGAACATCCTGTTTAGGGCCAACGAACGACACCCTACGTGCCGCTGGATCCTCCCCCCCTTCGTAAGACCTAACTATTGCAGATATTAAACTAATCCTTGTAGAACAAGGAGTAATCGTAACGGATCAGATCTACTAAACTATGATCAAGTGGGGTGCCGCCCCTACGCCTAAGATAGGCGTAAGGGCGGCTAGACATGCAAAGGTTGCACTACGAAAGCATGTAACATGAAGAACAATGCTAACCCTAACATGTCTAAGATAACTACGTTGCTCACCATCAAAAAGGCTTCAGTACGAGCAACGCATGAACAACGTAGGCAGGCTTGTGCTGCCTAGATCGCAAGATGCGATCTAGGCAGCATGACGCTTACCGGTAGAAACCCTCAAGACGAAGGAGTTGGCGATGCGCCGTGATTTGTTTGTGGTTGAACGTTGGTTGTTGTTTATTCCATAAACCCTAGGTACATATTTATAGTCCAGCGGACTTTCTAATGTGGGCGTGCACCAAACCGTGCACGAGTAAGATTCTATCTCTAAACTAAGATGCGATCTAATATGTTACAGATACATGGGCAATTAAGCCCAGCTTGGTAAACAAGGCCGATTCACGTATCTCTTCTATATATATATTCTTCAAGTCCATCTTGATCGCGGCCCACCTCTAACTTGGTCAAATTCTGGTGATAACACATGCCCCCCTGGTTTTGGAAATGACATTTCCAAAATCATTACGCTTTCTTTCGTCGGGTCATGTCGTGGCAGAGCAGAGCTGCCGCAGAATCCCCATCATGATGCCTTGCCCCTTCCACTTCTTCACGTGGCCGTAAAATTTTCCTGTTGGGCAACACCTCCTCGGAAACTGCTGTGGCATTGAATCTCTCCCATATCCCCTTTATTTAACCGTTCCAAACAGCTTGCGTCTCCTTCGTCCTCCTCGCATTAGCACCAAAAACCCTCTGTGCCGCCATGTCTTCTTCCTCTTCCTCCGAGTTTTCCTACGAGTCCGACTCCTCCCGCGAGACGCCGCCAGAAATTCGTGCCCCGGAAGACTGGGACGAGGAGAGCCATGCCTCCTCCATTTGGTCTGAGGACGACAAGTCCTTGACCAGCGGGGATGAAGATCTTCAGTTCCTCGCCGATGGGGAACCGGAGCCCAAAAGTGAGGACGACCAGTTCTCCTGGGACGGCTGCCCCACCTCTGAAGAAGAGGGAGAAGAAGACGACGACGACGACGACGACTCCCTCGAGGGCTACCCGCCAGCGAAGCGCCTCCGCATGTGGTGGGACGATGACAGCAGCGACGACGAAGACGGGGATGAAGCCCCCGTAGAGGGCTACGGGAGTAGCGACGAGGAGCCCATCGGCAGCAGTGCCGATGAGAGTTCTGAGGATGACGATGAGGGCAGTGATGGCCCGTAGATTAGGATCTAATAGTATAGGCCTAGCAAGTAGTAGATTGGTCAATAGACCCTTCTTTTGTTCTTCCCTCCTTGAGCAATCGGCTCCCCATTGTAAGAAATCCCCATATTAATGAAGAATTCCCTTAGCTTGATTTCGCCGATTTCTTTCATGCTGAGTTTGTCGACTGTTGGCCTAATCCATGCTTAGTGACTGATGGTAACGCATCAGTTTCATGATAATCTGCGAGACGGGCCAATTTAGCCATCCCTCCAAGCTAGGCTGGCTTCGCCGATGACGATGACACAGCCGATCTTGGTAAGTCGGCGACTTGATCTTTGAGCAAGCGACTTTAAAAGAGCCCCGGAACCGCCTTGGATGCTCAAACTGATGACTCTGTAACAGAACACCGCTCTCCAAACCAGTTGTGTCGCAGGGCTAGCCGATTCCAACCAAATCGGCTCCCTAGAGCAATGACCTTTAGGGCGAGCTGCCCCCCGAGCCTTAGTGAAGGCGAACCAGACACATGTGCCGACATTAGCCTTAACTCATGACGTAGCCCCAAGCAGAGAACCTTCAAGGTGAGCTGCCCCCGAGTTTCTTCAGTTCTTCCTGCGCCTTGCCCGTTAGATCGGCTCCTTTCCTTTGGTGGATCTGATGTGCTCCATCCTTGACCTGATCTGCACGTCCAGGCTGCTCTTGGCCTTGTCCTTGAAGAGAAGATCCAAGCTCTTATTTCTCTTGAGTCGATGGCCACGCATCGGCTTTCATATCCTTAAGTCGATGTCTGCTGCATCGGCTGTGCTCGAAAATTTTCGAATTTTCAGAAATTTGGCCGACTAATGCATCGGCCCCCATATTCCAATACCCATCACCAAAGGATGAGACGCTTTCATTGCATATCCTCGTGTTCTATCCACCTGGGTGCCCCCCGAGCCGATTCTGTCAAGAAAATTGATGGTATGGGCTCTGTTGGATAACATGTTGAACCCAGGCAGAATGGTGGGTGAGGATAATTCTGGCCGATTGCTGGAATCGGCCTCCACGTTGCTTGCTCGGTGAAGGTTTTGGAAGTTCCCTTCATAAATTTTTTGGGGCCGATCACAAGGATCAGCCTCGCCATGTTTGCTCCTTGACGGGCTCTTGCTACTCGTTCAGGCCGGAAGACAGAACCAGCCCAATCTCTGACTTTATCATGTTGGTGCGCTTGTTGTCGTCCACCTTGGATGTACCGTGTAACTGTGGAGCACTGAGCTTCGTCGGCAGAACTAGCACCATGTTTGTGCCAGCCCGATGTTTTATCATCGGCTTTCCTTTGCTTGGGGCGCCACTCCATTTTTCGTGGACGTCCCTCTTCATCCAGGGTTCGCCGAACCTTCGCAGCCGGATCAGGCCTTGCCTTCCTCAATGTATGCAAGTATAACCTCTCGGCTTCTTCCGAGCCGCGCAATCGTTGAACCCTCGCGTTTCGGGAACGGCTGAGTCCGTCGGGGCACCACCTTGGCCGGTGGTACCTGTCTTCTTCTTCTTCTCCCTCGTCTTCCGAATCTTCGAGATCTTCCAACCGAGGGGACTCAGCTCGTTTTCTCGTGGCGGGAGAGGTCCCAAGCGCTCGAACACGGACACGTTGGCTGCCTCCTTCTTTTTCCGGTTGCATTCGGGCAATTGCCGATTGTTGGCAATCGGCTCATTCCCGAATCCCAGCGAGTGCTCGAAGAAGGGACAATCCCGAGTGCTCGTCCTCGTCGTCTTTCTCCCTTGCCTTTCCCTTGGCGCAACGCTCGTGCTCCTCCTCATCGCGATTATGCCGACGATGTCTTCTAGCCGGGCGATCACTTTCATCATCATCGCTGGACCGTCGGCGTTGGTCGTATCGACTCACATACTTGTTGAGGAGGTGATCGGAGAGAGGTCGTTGATATCTTATGTTCTTCACTTCTCCCTCTCGTTACGTAGCGCTTGCCGTCTTGGCGGAGCCGATCGCGTGGAGCGGCTTCCTCTCGTTTCTTCGTTATGAGAGCAGCTGCCCTCATCTCCATCCTTGCCAGCGTGGTGTCCAAGATCTACCATGTTGATACTGCACAGGAAACCCGGCTGGCACCCTGCATGGCAAGCATACTCCACCATGTTTACGGCGGGGAAGGGGTGTGTGTCGACCTTCATGGCATACTGGTTGAAAATTAGACGTCCGTTCTCTATCGCCGCTTGGATGTGCTGACGCCACACCCTGCAGTCGTTGGTGGCATGGGAGAGCGAGTTATGCCATTTGCAGTATGGCTTTCCATTCAGCTCTTGCGCCGTGGGGAATTTGATACCTTCAGGTATCTTCAACTCGCTTTTCCTTGAGTAGGAGGTCGAAGATTTGCTCGGTCTTGGTCACGTCAAAATCAAACCCCCGGGCGGGCCCGGTGGCTTTACCCATTTGCAGGACACGGGGTTCCTCCCGGAGTCCATTCAGCCACTCGCTACTTCTTGGTCTCCCGCAGAACTTCGTCTTCCTTCGCATCGACCGGGGCTACTGCACGCTTGAACTTGTCTTGGTACAGGTCCGGGTGGCGCTGTTCATATGCTGAAAGTTTCGAACCATGTGCGCCAGCCGAGGGATAATCTCGCTTGGGAGGCCGTGTCCTCGAGCTGTGTTGCAAGGCCTCGCTACCGCCAACTCGATCGCTTCCTTCTCATTTATACGAACCGAAAAGCATCGGTTCCTAAGATTCCTGAAGCGCCGGATGTATTCTCGTCACGTTTCTCCGCGCTTCTGACGTAGTTGTGCTAGATCGGCAATGCTAGACTCGGAAGCTTCTGAATGGTACTGCTCATGGAACTGCTCTTCCAACTGCTTCCAGGTCTGGATGGAGTTCGGCGGTAGCAATGTGTACCACCCGAAAGCCGATCCTGTGAGGGACTGCGAGAAGAACCTCACGCGCAACTCATCTGACGCTGAGATCGTGCCCAGCTGTGCCAAATATCGGCTCACATGCTCGATGGAGCTGGACCCGTCCGATCCACCGAACTTTGTGAAGTCCGGGAGCCGATATTTAGGTGGCAGCGGGATCAGCTCGTAGCTGTTTGGGTACGGCTTGGTGTAGCCGAACGCCTTCCTTTTCGGCATCATGCCGAACTGATCTTTCAGAATTGCACAAATCTGATCCGCTGAGATGGCTGAAGGTGTCGAACCCTGAAGATTCGCCGGGGTGGCATACTTAACCAGCCATGCTTGTTTTTCTGGTTCCAAGCCAACTACAGGAGCTGGGCTTTGGAGGTTTGTCGGGGCGGCGTACTTAGCCAGCCACGACTGCTTCTCAGGATCGGCTCCTGACGTTCCTCCTGCCGTTCCAGAGGCCGCTGTTATTGCAGCCCGGCTCGAGAGTGCCCAGGCGTTGCCGTCCGGCACGTATGCGCACGCGTATCCGTGCGGGACCTCCTTAGGTGGCTCGGGCAGGAACTGGTAGTCACTAGGATCACCACCAATCTTGTAGACGACGTATGCCGATGAGTTCGGCAGTTCCGGTGCTACCCATGCGAACGGCTGGGGCTGGAGCGGCATCTCTCCTTTGAAAGTCCCCGCAGCCGGTCCCGACGGGGAGTACCGGTGACTCATGATCTCCCGGACGACGCGCGAGCGACACGCTCCAAGGTGTTCACCGAGCTCTCGAGTGGCGGTGCAGCGAATGAGCCACCATGTAGTTGATCTCCTCGCCGCAGCGACCCGGTGCGTTCTTCCGACGGGGCGGACAGGTCCACTCCATCGAGCGCGCCTTCAGGTGTGAAACCCTTCCACCTGACGCCATGGGAGCGGGTTCGGTGGAAGGAGCCGATGAGTTCGGCTTCGAGGGTTGCCTTGATCTCGTCATGCTTCTTCTTGAGTTCATCAGGCAAATCCGCGTAAGTGACCGGAGTGTCTTCCGCCATCTCGGATGTAGACGGCGATGTGGTGGATGTTGGAGGTGGTCCCACCGGGCGTGCAAGAATGTGTTGACGTCAGAAACCCACTGGCGGGTAGAGACGGGCAACACCGTAGAGCCGGGAACAACTAGGGCTGCGGCTGGCCCTAGTCCCTCTGAGCGACGGCCCGCAAAGCCTCCCGGTCGCACGCACCGATGTTTATCACAAGGGCGTGCCACCTGACCTATACCCGGCCGGGAAGGTGTGGATGATGCCTCGCTTAGTTTCCTGCAGGGCACACACGTAAACGTTAAATACGAGCCTCGATCGGCTCTCAGGTTATCCCTGTGAATCGGCTCAAAGAGCCGATCCACCCATGATTCGGACGAGGTGTCCGAATATATGGTGGTCCTGCTTGATCAAGGTAAAGCTAATGAGATCTACGACGATGTGGGGTTCTCACCGCATAATCGGATCGTCCTACTCCGAGTTGGGCCTCGCGGCCACGCACGGTGATCGTAAGCCGATCCTAAACAAGGCCTAAAAACCAACACGAGGTTGATCCTCGGAACATCCTGTTTAGGGCCAACGAACGACACCCTACGTGCCGCTGGATCCTCCCCCCCTTCGTAAGGCCTAACTATTGCAGATATTAAACTAATCCTTGTAGAACAAGGAGTAATCGTAACGGATCAGATCTACTAAACTATGATCAAGCGGGGTGCCGCCCCTACGCCTAAGATAGGCGTAAGGGCGGCTAGACATGCAAAGGTTGCACTACGAAAGCATGTAACATGAAGAACAATGCTAACCCTAACATGTCTAAGATAACTACGTTGCCCGCCATCAAAAAGGCTTCAGTACGAGAAACGCATGAACAACGTAGGCAGGCTTGTGCTGCCTAGATCGCAAGATGCGATCTAGGCAGCATGACGCTTACCGGTAGAAACCCTCGAGACGAAGGAGTTGGCGATGCGCCGAGATTTGTTTGTGGTTGAACGTTGGTTGTTGTTTATTCCATAAACCCTAGGTACATATTTATAGTCCAGCGGACTTTCTAATGTGGGCGTGCACCAAACCGTGCACGAGTAAGATTCTATCTCTAAACTAAGATGCGATCTAATATGTTACAGATACATGGGCAATTAAGCCCAGCTTGGTAAAAAAGGCCGATTCACGTATCTCTTATATATATATATTCTTCAAGTCCATCTTGATCGCGGCCCACCTCTAACTTGGTCAAATTCTGGTATTAACATCTAGATAATTTCTAGTATTGAGTTTTGAACAACAAGGAAGACGGTGTAGAGTCTTATAATGTTTACAATATATCTTTTATGTGAGTTTTGCTGCACCGGTTCATCCTTGTGTTTGTTTCAAATAACCTTGCTAGCCTAAGCCTTGTATCGAGAGGGAATACTTCTCATGCATCCAAAATCCTTGAGCCAACTACTATGCCATTTGTGTCCACCATACCTACCTACTACATGGTATTTCTCCGCCATTACAAAGTAAATTGCTTGAGTGCTACCTTTAAATAATTCAAAATTTATCACCTCTGATTTGTGTCAATGTTTTATAGCTCATGAGGAAGTATGTGGTGTTTTATCTTTCGATCTTGTCATTTACTTCTGACAGACTTTCACAATGGACTAGTGGCACATCCGCTTATCCAATAATTTTGCAAAAATAGCCGGCAATGGGGTTCCCAGTCCCGATTAATTAACTTGCATTAATAATTCTCTTCACATGTTTTGCTCGATTCATCGGTAAGCAACTTAATTTTGCAAATAGACACTCCTTCATGGTATGTGATTGTTGGAAGGCACCCGAGGATTCGGTTAGCCATGGCTTGTGTAAGCAAAAGGTTGGGAGGAGTGTCATCCATAAATAAAGAAAAACTAAACTAAAATACATGTGTAAACAAAAGAGAAGAGGGATGATCTACCTTGCTCGGTAGAGATAACGTCTTTCATGGGAGCCGCTCTTGAAAGTCCGGTTGATGAGGTAGTTAGAGTGCCCACTACCATTCGTTGACAACAACAAACACCTCTCAAAACTTTACTTTTATGCTCTCTTTATGTTTTCAAAAACCAAAGCTCTAGCACAAATATAGCAATCGATGCTTTTCCTCTTTGAAGGACCTTTCTTTTACTTTTTATGTTGAGTCAGTCCACCTATCTCTCTCCACCTCAAGAAGCAAACACTTGTGTGAACTGTGCATTGATTCCTACATACTTGCATATTGCACTTGTTATATTACTCTATGTTGACAAACTATCATTGAGATATACATGTTACAAGTTGAAAGCAATTGCTGAAACTTTATCTTCCATTGTGTTGCTTCAATATCTTTACTTTAAATTATTGCTTTATGAGTTAACTCTTATGCAAGACTTATTGATGCCTGTCTTGAAAGTGCTATTCATGAAAAGTCATTGCTTTATGATTCAGTTGTTTACTCATGTCATTACCATTGTTTTGATCGCTGCATTCATTACATATGTTTACAATATGATCAAGTTTATGATGGCATGTCACTTCAGAAATTATCTTTGTTATCGTTTTACTCGCTCGGGACGAGCGTAACTAAGCTTGGGGATGCTTGATACGTCTCCGACGTATCGATAATTTCTTATGTTCTATGCCATATTATTGATGATACCTACATGTTTTATGCACACTTTATGTCATATTCGTGCATTTTCCGGAACTAACCTATTAACAAGATGCCGAAGTGCTAGTTGCTCGTTTTCTGCTGTTTTTGGTTTCGAAATCCTAGTAACGAAATATTCTCGAATCGGACGAAATCAAGACCCAGGTTCCTATTTTCACCGGAAGCATCCGGAACACCGGGAAGGACCGGAGGGGGCACTGGGCCCCCAGACCATAGGCCGGCGCGGCCCTGGCCCTGGCCGCGCCGCCATATGGTGTGGCCACCCCTTCGACCCTCCTGCGCCGCCTCTTCGCCTATATAAAGCCTCCGTCGCGAAAACCCTGAGACGAAGGACGAAACCCACAGAAACCTTCCAAAGCCGCCGCCATCGCGAAGCCAAGATCTGGGGGACAGGAGTCTTTGTTCCGGCACCCTGCCGGAGCGGGGAAGTGCCCCCGGAAGGCTTCTCCATCGACACCGCTGCCATCTCCACCGCCATCTTCATCACCGCTGCTGCTCCCATGAGGAGGGAGTAGTTCTCCATCGAGGCTCGGGGCTGTACCGGTTGCTATGTGGTTCATCTCTCTCCCATGTGCTTCAATACAATAATTTCATGAGCTGCCTTACATGATTGAGATTCATATGATGATGCTTGTAATCTAGATGTCACTATGCTAGTCAAGTGAGTTTTACTTATGTGATCTCCGGAGACTCCTTGTCCGACGTGTGTAAAGGTGACAGTGTGTGCACCGTGTGGGTCTCTTAGGCTATATTTCACAGAATACTTACTCACCGTTATGAATGGCGTAGTGAAGTGCTTATTTATATCTCTTTATGATTGCAATGTGTTTTGTATCACAATTTATCTATGTGCTACTCTAGTGATGTTATTAAAGTAGTTTATTCCTCCCGCACGGTGTAATGGTGACAGTGTGTGCATCCGTGTTAGTACTTGGCATATGCTATGATCATGATCTCTTGTAGATTGTGGAGTTAATTATCATTATGATAGTATTGATGTGATCTATTCCTCCTACATAGCGTGAAGGTGACAATGTGCATGCTGTGTTAGTACTTGGTTTAGTCGTGTTGATCTTTCTTGCACTCTAAGGTTATTTAAATATGAACATTGAATTGTGGAGCTTGTTAACTCCGGCATTGAGGGTTCGTGTAATCCTACGCAATGTGTTCATCATCCAACAAGAGTGTAGAGTATGCATTTATCTATTCTCGTTATGTGATCAAAGTTGAGAGTGTCCACTAGTGAAAGTCTAATCCCTAGGCCTTGTTCCTAAATATCGCTATCGCTGCTTGTTTACTCGTTTCTATCGCGTTACTACTCGCTGCGTTACTATCGCTGCGTTACTACCGCTTGTTTACTCGTCCCGGGCAAAGCACTTTTCCGGTGCCGTTGCTACTACTTATTCATACCACCTCGTATTTCACTATCTCTTCGCCGAACTAGTGCACCTATTAGGTGTGTTGGGGACACAAGAGACTTTTTGCTTTGTGGTTGCGGTGGTTGCATGAGAGGGATATCTTTGACCTCTTCCTCCCTGAGTTCGATAAACCTTGGGTGATCCACTTAAGGGAAACTTGCTGCTGTTCTACAAACCTCTGCTCTTGGAGGCCCAACACTGTCTACAAGAATAGAAGCTCCCGTAGACATCAAGCACCTGTAAAGCCCAAAGACCACATAAAGTTCCGAGATCTACAATCCCTCATCTTCGTCTCGGAAAGTAAGAGGAGGGAGGGACGGTATCTTCTGATGAGCCATTTGAGCTCACCAACTGTCGCGTCCGTCCCCAAGCCGCGAAAGTTCCATCCCAAGATGATCATTGCGTTTGGAGGGGCTGCCACATTGCAGCCTCCGCCTGATCCGCCGATCTTGGGAGAACAAGGTGAAAGAGCAAAGTCTAAACCCCGTGTTTTGTGTGTTTGATGACAACACTTGAGTAATCTCACCGTGTGCCTTGAGTATCGTTGTTAGATTTGCAAGTGCACGGTGACCTCGCTGGACACGTCAAGATCAGAGGACTGAAGCGTAGTTTATAGGTTTTTTGGTTTTGTGTGTGTTTTGTGAGGTGACATGGCTGGAGAGAAAAAGGGGAGAAAACCTGTTTTTGCCAGACCGGTACTACCGGTACTAGTAGCGGTAGTACCGCTGCCCCTACTAGTACCGCCCACGGTACCGCTCTGAAGTTCTGCGCTGATTTGACCCACAGTACGAGTTACGGTACCTCTGCGGTAGTACCACTTGCGAGCGGTAGTACCGCTCACGGTACCGCCCAGGTACCGTAACTAGTTACGGTAGTACCGCTTCGGTACCGCTGTGGTACCGCTTTGAGTCCAGTAAGGTTTGGACCTTATTGCGGTACCTCGAGCGGTACCGCGAGCGGTAGTACCGCTCTGTGTCCACGTGGACTAGATTTGTGGGATTTCGAACTCAGAGCGGTAGTACCGCTTAGGCGAAAACAGGACATAACGGTTGGATTTGGAGGAGCCTATTTAAGGGGCCCTTCTTCCCCAACTCGTTTTTATCTCTCCTCTCTCTCTCCTCCATTGTTGCTGAGCTTAATCCTTGAGGATCTTCCCAACCATCCAACCAGTCTTGCCCAAATTTTGAGGAGTGGTGGAGGAGACCCCGATCTATAGTTCTACCAAGAGAGATTTCACCAATACTTGCTATTCCTTAGTGGATCTTGGTGTTAGGGTTCCTATGGTGGGACATTGGAGGAAGTGCATCCATGGAGGCTAGCTTGGTGTTGTACTAGCTCCATGGGTTGTTGGGAGCCTCCTTGTGGTGTGGAGCTCGCCCCAACCTTGTGAAGGAATCACCGCCTCGACCGGTGTCATAGTGGAGAAGGGGGAGCCCCTTTGTGGAGCTCTCTCGAGGAAGAAGGTGAGGCCTTCCTTCGTG
Source organism: Lolium rigidum (assembly GCF_022539505.1). Lineage (NCBI taxonomy): Eukaryota > Viridiplantae > Streptophyta > Magnoliopsida > Poales > Poaceae > Lolium > Lolium rigidum. Next base: position 213,841,852 of record NC_061511.1, on the reverse strand, counting down.
GTGTGGCCGCCTAGCCTCTTGTGTGAGGCTAGCACCTCCTCAATGAAGACATAATCTCTTTTGTGAGAGGAACTGCGGGAAACAAACCTCGCCTCGTCTCCGCGCCATCCGGTTGTCCCGCTCCTTACTCTTACTATCTTGCTTGTTCCTTTGCTTGTTGCACTTGTTCTAGGATCATTGTAGGAACACCCACACCACTAAATCAATCACCTTTACCTTCCGCACATTTAAAATTGAAAAAGACTAAAACTTGACGTAGCAACCATTCACCCCCCCTCTTGTTCGCTACGATCCATTCAAGTGGTATCAGAGCAAGGTTTTCTTGCTCGGGCTTTACCGCCTAAGAAATGGCCGAACAAGATGCGGGTGGGAATGGGTCACCTTCCCTTGTGCCACCCGCTCCATCATCTCCCATCGATAGCACAACGGCTACGTTGGATGACCTCAAGAAATTGGAGTCATCCATCATTAACCAAATGAAGGCGATGATGATGGAGTTGGTTGCTCAAAAACCAACCCCTATCGTAGATCCTAAAGCAAGTGCCGAGGATCCCCCACCAAAAGCTAACCCATTTCCTCTTGTTGATTTTTTCGCGCAAACGACAAAAGATCCACGAAAGGAAGGGCTTGGGGAGATCGACACTTCAACAAAGGGGAAGGATGAGACACCGGTTGCGGAACGTCTAGGGAGTAACCATGCGGTGCCACCACCAAGTGATTACACCATAAACGTTCCAATACCTATGCCACATATCTTGTCGCATGATTCACCACCGTTACTTGAGTCAAATAACTTTGAAAATTGGCAATTCTTAATGCGTTCACATGTGCACAACGCATCTACCGAGCTTTGGCGTATCATCGAGGAAGGCTACTCACCACGAGATCCAAAGAGCTTGACAAGAAGAGATGTGGTGGATGACCAACTCAACGCCACCGCCATCAACATGATTCACATGGTCGTCACGCCAAAGGACCGCGCCCATATCCGCTCGCCCAAGACCGCCAAGGAAGCATGTGATAAACTCGACAAGCTCTTCCTCGGAAATGCGAGCATCCAAAGCTCTCGTTTCGATGAAGTGAACAACATGGCCGAAAACTTCGTCACGATTGAAGGAGAGTCCCCCGAAGAAATGTATCGGCGCCTCATCGCTCTTGCCGTACAAATGCAAGATCTTGGAGCAACATTTGTGGATGACCATTGGATCAAGCGCAAGTTCTACAACGCTCTCCTCCCTTATGAGGAAGTGAAGTTGATGGCCATCCGCCAAAACGCCTTCTTCCGTGCTATGACATCCGATGAAGTTCTTAGCGAAGTCATCGCTTTGGACATCTCCAAGAAGAATGCGGAGGATCTTGTTGCTCGCGCCCACAACACCCGCAAGCCCAACCTTGCATTGAAGATGAAGGTACATGAGGCTAGTGAAAGCGATGAGGATCCCATTGAGTGGGGACCGGATGATCTCAAGTCCAACTATCATGAGCACATGGCTCTCGCCGCCAAGAAATTTTGGGATGGAAACAAGTCCCGAAGCACATGACCAAGAAGATCACGTGATTCTCCAAGAAACTTCTCCAAGAGCCCAAGGGAGGGGCAAAGGGGAAGAACATGCTACAATTGCGGCGACAAGAATCATTTTGTTGCGGATTGTATGTTTGAGAGAAGAGAGGATAATGGTGGAAGGCGTGTCCGCAAAGAAAAGTTCAAGTCTATCTCCAAAGGATTCTCCAAGTTCTCCCCCAAGCCCGATGACGACAAGGTCTCCTTCACCAAGAAGCCTAGAGCCTTCATCATTCGAGAAGAGTACTCCTCCGATGAGGATGAAGAACATGAGGACAAGAGCTCCAACAAGGAAGGAGAGGGAGTGGCCGCCATCGCCATTACCACTCCCTCTATCTCCCTCTTCGACTCTCCTAATGAGAACCTCATCACCCACAATGCTCATTGCCTTATGGCAAAGGTATCCTCGGAGGTAGAACCCCCTTCCAAACTCTCATCTTCAACTAATGCTTTATATATTGATGATGCCACTAGTCTCACCATTAAGCGTGAGGTTATGGGTTTGGATTCTTTTCTCACAACATGCAAGGGGATACCAAGACTCATGTTGGGGCTCTCTTGGCCCAACTTGGTGCGGCACAAGATCTTATAGAGGAGAAGGAGAGGCTTGAAAGGGAGGCGGCAAATGAGATTGCCTCTCTCAATCAAGCGCTTGAAGAAGAACAAAATTTGCGCATGTCCCTTGAAGCTAGTGTCATCATCCTTGTAGATTCCAACAAGGCCATTATCTCCCAACTCACCAAGGACCGAGATCATACTATTGGTTTGATGGGTGAGCTCAAGAAGAAGATGCTCTCTCTAGAGGAAGCCAACAAGAAAAAAGATGAAGAATACCCCAACTCTTGCCATGATGAGCTTGTTGATCAAGTTGCTTCCTTGAGGAAGCACAATGCTCTTCTCTTGGAGGTGAATGCTCTTCAAGAAGAAGCCTTGGATGAGTATTACCGCTTATGCAAGGAGAAGACCTCATGTTGCAATCATGAAGAAGAAATTGCCACTCTTGAGACTACCAAGGCCAAGCTTTTGAGTTTGAGTAGCATGCAAGAAGAGTCTTTGGTGGAATGCCTCCGTATGAGCAAAGAGAAGGTCACTTGTTGCGATCATGAGGAAGAGATAGTTGCCTTGAAGAGGAGCGAAGGCAAACTCATGGAGGTCAATTCCATGCAAGAGGAAGCATTGAAGGAGTATTTTCCTTTGAGCAAGTACCGTGTGTGTTGCACCCATGAATGTGACATTGCCAAGTTGGAGAGTGACAAGCGTATACTCATGAAGATGAACTCTCTCCAAGAAGAAGCTTTGATGGAACACTTCCGGGTGAACAAGGCAAAGGAAGTCCAAGTATTTGATATTTGTCATCCTCACCCGGAACATGAAGATGAAGTCAATCATTTGAAGGCCAAAATTGATAGACTCCAAATTCAAACCAAGTACTTGGAAGGAGTCATTGGAGCCAAAGATGGAGCCAAAGAGGGCTCTTGCAATGAAGGAGGAGTGGCTACCAAGCCAAAGCGGAAGAGGAATAAGAGGACCAAGAAGAAGAAGAACAAGGAGAACATGGAGATCAACCATGAGGAGAGCGATGCTAGCTCAAGAAGGGATGGAGTATCCAACTCCGCCTCGAAGGGTTTCGCCGGCTCTAACAACCCCTCCCATGTTCTTTTTGTTGATTACTATGGACATATTCGTGCTCACTTTATTGGTCCTCAAGAGGACAATGTTGATTGGACTATTTGGGTTCCCAAACCCCTTGTTACTAACATGCTAGGACCCATTGAAAAATGGGTACCTAAATCCAAGACTTGATTCCTTGTAGGACTATGCTTCCGGTGGCGCTAAGTGGGTGGTTGATAGTGGAGCCACAAGTCATATGACCAGAAGCAAGAATATTGTTGTCGACCTCGAGCCTTCTCACTCTACCGTATCATATGGCGACAACACGTGCTCTAAGGTATTGGGTCTTGGCAAGGTGGTGGTAACACCCGACATCTCACTTGTGAATGTCCTCTTTGTCGAGACCCTTGGTTACAACTTACTCTCCGTTCATCAAATTGCTCGCATAGGTCTATGTACTTTCTTTGATGAACATATGGTGGTCCTCTTGTGGAGCAAGACACTCCGTGTAGCTTTTGTTGGATATGTAGAGAACGGATTATATGTTGTTGACTTCTCCGGAAAGACAACATCTTCCGCTCTTTGCCTATTCGCCAAAGGTGACAAGGGTTGGTTATGGCATCGCCGACTAGCCCATGTCAACATGAGGACTTTGCAAAGTCTCCACAAGGGTGGCCACATTCTCGTACTAAAAGAAGATGTCTCTTTTTGTAAAGATCGTGTTTGTAGGGCTTGCGTACAAGGAAAATGCATGGAGCTCCTCACAAGGCCAAGAATATCATCTCTACCACAAGATTCTTGGAGCTCTTACATGTTGATCTCTTCGGTCCACCGTCTCATGAAAGTCTTGGAGGAAAGAAGTATTGCCTCGTCATTGTTGATGACTATTCACGCTATTGTTGGGTATTCTTCTTCAAGTACAAGAGTGAGACTCAACGGACCATGATGGAGTTTGCCAATCAAGTTCAACGCAAGTACGACAACAAGATCCTCGCAATAAGGAGCGACAATGGAACAAAGTTCAAGAACTATACTTTGGATGACTTCCTCGGCGAAGAAGGAATCCAACGCCAATACTCCACGCCATATACTCCCCAACAAAATGGGCTCGCCGAAAGGAAGAATCAAACCATGATGATGGAGTACAAGTCTAACTACAATTTTTGGGCGGAAGCTATCTCTACCGCATTCCATGCTACTAATCGTCTCTACTTTCGCAAAGGCCTAGAGAAGACACCATATGAGATTCTCACCAGCAACAAGCCCAATGTGTCATACTTCAAGGTCTTCGGATGCAAATGCTATGTGCTTGTCAAGGACACACGTCTATCCAAGTTTGATTCAAGAGCTCAAGAAGGAATTTTCGTTGGCTATGCTACGGATTCTCACGCCTATAGAGTCTTCAACAAGTCAAATGGACGGGTTGTAGAATCTTGTGATGTGACATTCGATGAAGATGATAGATCTTTGGAGGAGCGAAGTGCTTCTTGTGAGAAAGGAGATGCAATTCCCCCGGTTGCCATAGGAAGGATGGGTGTTGGCATTCGCCGACCTCAAGAGCTACCTTCTATGAGTACCGGGGAAGGACCAAGTTCCACCCAAGTGGACCCATCTACACCACAAGGCCAAGCTTCTTCCGTTGATCTTACAAATGCAAGCCAACCTCTACAACAACCTCAAGTTCAACCTCAACAAATACAACAACAATCAAGTACAAGCTCAACTCATCAAGCACAAGAACAACATCTACCGCAAGCTCATCTACCACAACAACCAACACCAAGTGACCAAGGCCAAGCTTCAAGTTCTTCTCCGAATGGATCGGGGATGATCTTTATGGACAATCCCATTCCTAGTACCCCCGAGTCATCCGGCTCTCATGATGATGATGATGATGATGCCCACTTCAACAACAATGAAGGTCAAGGCGAGGACCTAAACCGTGATGAAAGCCATGAGGACTCACAAGAACCTACTCCTATTGCCGATACTCGCCGTGAAGATCCTACTACAAGACACTTGCGCCTCAAGTCCCATTCCTTGCGTAATGTCATTGGTGATCTAAAGAGCAAGTAACCACCCGGAGGCAACTAGCAAACTTTTGTGAGCACCACGCCTTTGTCTCTATGGTGGAACCTCTCAAGGTTAATGATGCCCTTGAAGATCCCGATTGGGTGATTGCAATGCAAGAGGAACTCAACAACTTCAAGAGGAATGATGTATGGACTCTCATGAAGCGACCCGATAATTGCCGCAATATTATCGACACCAAATGGGTCTTCAAGAACAAGCAAGATGAACATGGCATCATCATCCGCAACAAAGCAAGATTGGTGGCACAAGGCTATTCTCAAGTTGAAGGCGTGGACTTCGGTGAAACCTTTGCACCCGTTGCAAGGCTTGAGTCCATCCGTATCCTTTTGGCCTTTGCCTCTCATCATGGCTTCAAGTTGCAACAAATGGATGTTAAGAGTGCTTTTCTTAATGGTCCTCTACATGAGGAGGTGTATGTGAAGCAACCCCCGGGATTTGAGGACCCCCATTTCCCGGACCATGTCTTCAAGCTCAAAAAGGCCCTATATGGACTCAAACAAGCTCCTACAGCTTGGTATGAGCATCTAAAGGAGTTACTTGAAGATCGTGGTTTCGAAGTGGGGAAAATCGATCCCACTCTTTTTACTAAGAAAGTCAATGGGGAGCTTTTCGTATGCCAACTCTATGTAGATGACATCATATTTGGCTCGACTAACTCAAATTTTAATGATGAGTTTGCTAAGTTGATGACTAATAGGTTTGAGATGTCAATGATGGGTGAACTCAAGTACTTCCTTGGGTTTGAGATCAAGCAAATGGGACAAGGTACCTTCATCAATCAAGCAAAGTATCTCCAAGACATGCTCAAGCGCTTCGACATGAAGGACGCCAAGGGAATTGGAACTCCAATGCATCTCAAGTGTCAACTCTCTCTTGACGAGATCGGCAAGGCGGTGGATCCCAAGCTCTACCGTTTGATGATAGGTTCGCTTCTTTACCTTTGTGCCTCTCGCCCGGATATAATGTTAAGCGTTGGTATGTGTGCACGGTTTCAAGCAAGCCCAAAGGAAAGACACGTTGTGGCGGTCAAAAGGATCTTTCGATATTTAGTTGATACCCCACACTTCGGACTATGGTACCCAAGGGACACGGACTTTGCTTTGGTTGGCTTCACCGACTCCGATTGGGCGGGCGACAAAGTTGATAGGAAGTCTACATCCGGAGCTTGTCACTTTCTTGGAAGATCCTTGGTGTGTTGGTCCTCAAAGAAGCAAAATTGTGTCTCCGTCTCCACCGCGGAAGCCGAGTATGTTGCCGCGGCAAGTAGTTGTGCTCAAATCTTGTGGATGAGGCAAACCTTGCGGGATTATGGACTCGAGTATAGCAAGGTGCATCTTTTGTGTGACAATGAGAGCGCAATCAAGATCGCCTACAATCGGGTTCTTCATGGCAAGACGAAGCACATTGAGATAAGGAACCACTTCATCCGGGACCACATTGCACGCGGAGATATTGTTCTATCCTTCATTGGCACCAAGGAGCAATTGGCGGACATCTTCACGAAGCCCTTGGACGAGAAGCGTTTCATTGAGTTGAGGCATGAGCTAAATATCATTGATCCGTCGAACTTTGCTTGACCTTCGTGCGCACATACCACTCTCAAACTATATATCTAGATGAAAGGCATGCATGAACATAGGGGGAGTGCGGTTTAAACTTATTGAGCTATCCCTCCCCCCATAATGCATAAAGAAATCCAAAACATATGCTATTTGTCAAACACGTGACTAATGAGCTTCATGTTGAGTTGTAGTTGTGAGTCCTAGATACATCTACGCGACCTCACACTACTATACTCTTACACGGTGGCTTCGGCCATCAACCTCCTCCTTGAGGAGTTCTATGGTTCTTTGTGTTTCTTTGTGACTTTCTTTTTGTCCTTCTTTTTCCTTGTTATCTTTTTCTCCATGTTCTTGGAGAGTCTCACTCAAGCTTTGTTTCCCTTTGGTTTTTGCAAGCTTGGTTGTATGTTCTCTCTTACCATCCTTATAGTTTTCTTATCCTCCTTTTTGGTTTTCCGATGCCAAAGGGGGAGAAGTTCTCATTCGGATAGGTGTTTTGCATGGAGACCTTTGTTGTTTGTAGCCTTTTTTATTCTCGTTGCTTATCTTTTCTTGTGGCTACATCAACACTATGGAGGCATCTTACGGTAAGTTTTGGTATTCTCAAGGCAAAGGTATGATAACTTCACCCAAAACTCCTTGCATGATCTTGTGTTGCCTCCATATTGCGCATATGTTATTTGAACATGATCTTGTATCCTTGTTCCATATGTGCTTGGTTTGTAAAATCTAGGGGGAGTTATGCCTCTAGGACGTGTGTATTTGTATTCAAATACATATTCAAAATATGCACACGTTTAGGGGGAGCTCCGTCGAGCTTTTGCAAATCTAAGAATCTCATCATAATATCATATGCTTTTGAAAAGTCTTGTGTTGTCATCAAACACCAAAAAGGGGGAGATTGAAAGAGAAAAGTCTAAACCCCGTGTTTTGTGTGTTTGATGACAACACTTGAGTAATCTCACTGTGTGCCTTGAGTATCGTTGTTAGATTTGCAAGTGCACGGTGACCTCGCTGGACACGTCAAGATCGGAGGACTGAAGCATAGTTTATAGGTTTTCTGGTTTTGTGTGTGTTTTGCGAGGTGACATGGCTGGAGAGAAAAAGGGGAGAAAACCTATTTTTGCCAGACCGGTACTACCTGTACTAGTAGCGGTAGTACCGCTACCCCTACTAGTACTGCCCACGGTACCGCTTTGAAGTTCTGCGCTGATTTGACCCACTGTACGAGTTACGGTACCTCTGCGGTACCTGGAGCGGTAGTACCGCTCATGGTACCGCCCAGGTACCGTAACTAGTTATGGTAGTACCCCTTCGGTACCGCTGTGGTACCGCTTTGAGTCCAGTAAGGTTTGGACCCTATTGCGGTACCTCGAGCGGTACCGCGAGCGGTAGTACCGCTCTGTGTCCACGTGGACTAGATCTGTGGGATTTCGAACTCAGAGCGGTAGTACCGCTTACCCAAAGCGGTAGTACCGCTTAGGCGAAAACATGACATAATGATTGGATTTGGAGGAGCCTATTTAAGGGGCCCTTCTTCCCCAACTCGTTTTTATCTCTCCTCTCTCTCTCCTCCATTGTTGCTGAGCTTAATCCTTGAGGATCTCCCCAACCATCCGACCAATCTTGCCCAAATTTTGAGGAGTGGTGGAGGAGACCCCGATCTATAGTTCTACCAAGAGAGATTTCACCAATACTTGCTATTCCTTAGTGGATCTTGGTGTTAGGGTTCGTATGGTGGGACATTGGAGGAAGTGCATCCATGGAGGCTAGCTTGGTGTTGTACTAGCTCCATGGGTTGTTGGGAGCCTCCTTGTGGTGTGGAGCTCGCCCCAACCTTGTGAAGGAATCACCGCCTCGACCGGTGTCATAGTGGAGAAGGGGGAGCCCCTTTGTGGAGCTCTCTCGAGGAAGAAGGTGAGGCCTTCCTTCGTGGTGTGGCCGCCTAGCCTCTTGTGTGCGGCTAGCACCTCCTCAACGCAGACGTACTCTCTTTTGTGAGAGGAACTGCGGCAAACAAACCTCGCCTCGTCTCCGCGCCATCCGGTTGTCCCGCTCCTTACTCTTACTATCTTGCTTGTTCCTTTGCTTGTTGCACTTGTTCTAGGATCATTGTAGGAACACCCACACCACTAAAGCAATCACCTTTACCTTCCGCACCGTTAAAATTGAAAAAGACTAAAACTTGACGTAGCAACCATTCACCCCCCTCTTGTTCGCTACTATCCATTCACAAGGACAATCTCCTTCCTTTGTTTTTTGCTAGATTCATCATTTTCATCTTTCAACATTTGGCGTGCCTCTATTGTCATAGTGTTTAAGATTGGAATGTTATCAGCTAGAACAATGGCCATGCATTCACTATCAATCACCATTCGTTTTTCCGAAACGGTTTCAGACAACTTGGTTTTGCTCCCTTTCCCTTGCTTTCTTCTTTGTCCAGCCACTCGATTTCGACTGAGTTGTGAAGGTAATAAATCCTTACACATCAGACCTTGTTCTGGAATATCCTTTGTCTTCTGTTTCTGTACCTTTGGACTTATGGGGGAGTTTACCTCCTCTTGGCCTACTCCCTTCTCTATTATTGGAATAACTTGTTTACTACCTTTCAGCCCCTCAACATTGTTATGTGAACCTTTCCCACTTGACTGTGAACTTTGGCCAGATTTAGAGATGAGGGGGATCTTCTTCTTTTCGTCATTGACACATAGTTTGTCAGCATTCCATGGTAATTTACCTTCATCATCCCTTTCAGCTGGAGTCGGACATTCCATTGATGAATGACCCAACAGTCCACAAGAAAAATAATAATGAGGAAGTCTCTCATAAACTACCTCCATGGTATCATATTCCTTATATTTCTTAGAGTGGGCTGTGACCCATCTAAGAAGAGGCTTGGTGATGTCTACTGTCACTCTAACTCTTAGTGCATTCCCCCAAGCTCTACCTTGACTGTCGGTTTCTACACTTTCCACATTTCCTAATTTGGCCCCCAGCTCTTCACCCCATCGTTTATTCTTCAATTCAAACCTGGGATTCAAGATCCTGGCCCATACTGTCAACTTATCAAAGCAAACCTTAGTTGGTTTTTGTCTCCCTATAAAATTATTGATCATCACCGCATGTTTTCCTACAGTCCATGGGGCACCTGCTTCAACTCTCTCCTTATCTTCCTTAGTAGCAAACTCTGCTTTGAAAATATTGTCACCAGCAGATCTAAACTCCAAGCCTTTCGGATTTCCCCAAGTAGGTTTCATTGTTGACTTGATGGTCTGTACATGGAGTATAGTTGGGGATAATACCTTTCCGACGATGGCCCATTTCAGTGCCACCAGATCTTGTTCATCTTCGTCGTCCAAGATGACCGCTGTAGCTTCTTCCGATGTGAGGTTGAGCTACCCCATCAGCTCTGTCAGCTTGAGTTCCAAATCGATGGGGGCATTGTCAACCCCCTCCGATTTCTCCCCGCTCGCCGCGGAAGCCGGCACGCCTGACCTGGGAATAATCTCCACAGTTTTCCTTGCACCGCCACCCATCAACTCTGCTGCCAGCGCCCACCGAGTCGCCACCGACACTCTCTCCAACAAATTCTATACCTACGACCAAGGGTGGGCAGCAAACCAGGTTTGCCCCTTGGTCACCCCGAACCTCAGTTGGAAATTGGAGACAGAGAGTGCGAGTCAGAGAGGAAGGGGTGGAGAAAGAGACAGAGGATTGGAAGATTTAGACGAGAAACTGGATATGATTCCGTCAAAGGCCAAGGATTGCTAGATGGAAATCTCGCTCACCAGATTCCAGCCAGAACCCTAGATTCGCTCGTCGCCAGAGGGAACGAGAAGTTTCTGGGAGGCACCCGGGACGAGTATCTCTAATTTAGGACAAAGATAGGAGTGCACTTATTTCCGGAGTACTTTCTGTTGCTAGTGTGCTTCCATGCTGATTACCTCCATGGGCTTGTTTTGGTAATGGACTAAATTGTTGAGCTAAAATCATACTCAGGCCCAAGATTTATATGTACTTATTATATGCATGCATACAAGGTCAGAGGCTAGCAAGGGCCGTGGCCCTTTCTGCTCAGGCCCATAATTGTAGGAAAGTACACGTCTTTTTTTTTTTTGCTTTGCAAAGGGGAAATGTACGCTTGATGCCGCTTCGTTTTTATTTAGTTCGCGTTAGTCAAAGTTAATTTTGCGATGTTTGATCATAAATATATAAAAAATATCAACGTCCATGATAGTAAATACATGTATTTTGAAAATATACTTTACGACAATTCTAATACAATAATTTTATATTATAAATATTAATAAATAATTAGTTAAAAGTTAAATTTTGACTTTGATCAAACCCAGAATGCCAAGCAATTGAGAACCGAGGGAGTAAGAGGGCGCAAAGTGAAAGGTCAAATCCAGACGACATACATCACGTCACTCTCGATTTGGCGTGCATGCATGCTTATATCGCGAGGAGATGATCAGCTCTGCTCACTACGACTTGTGCTTACTTGTGTGGGGAAATAAGAGGAATCGAGAGGTTTTCCTCCACGCAAATGCATAGGAGGAAGAACTCACATTAGGTTAGAAAATATCTAAAGGTACACACTTCACACTTGTTAATTTCGCACCTAACAGTCCATGGCCTGGAACGCATTTTCACCGGCCCTATACGCAGAAGCCTCTTGGTCTTATTTTTAGGTAAGCTCGATTTGGCGGATTCAGCCACAAAAATAGATTATGCGAGCTTGCAGGTGATCGAATATATACTTACAAATTATATATGTGCCGTACATCTTTAAAAAATGCTTCAAAATTTAGCAGCAGGTAGCTGCCTAGCTACTTAACATACTCTCGCTCGAGCATGGCTTTGTGAGACAGTCAAAGGTGAGCTCAACGACATGCAGTCTAGCTAGCATTACTTTAGCAGATTTACTAAAGTTGCGATAAATAATATGAAGCAGAGGGTGTAGTACGTAGCGCAGACCACAATGCTCTCTTTTTATATCACTCGAAATATTGTTTTGCCCTGGCTCAGAGTTTTCGGGAAATAGTTGTCACACCTTCGCTCAGAGTACAGCTTTACTAGGATTATGGTTTTAATTATCTAGATTGAAAATTTGAAGCAACACATATGTATATATTTGTCTCAAAATGTACTCATAGAATCTTGCATTTTTCTTAGGTTTTATATATTGTTAGTCGTGCTTACATCTTCAAAGGCATGCAATGCCAAAACGACAGGTTTGGATGAAGTATCACATATACTTCTGCATGCGGGTGCCTAGAAGCAAGATGTTTTTCACTCTTCATGTGCAGTCCCTCCTGATGTGTGGCTCCCTTAGGCTAGACGGTGGACAGAAAATGTTTTTTTTTTTACTTTATATGCCTCAGACGGATTTTGAACACACATCTTGCCGATACATGTAGAATTGCATGCACTGAACCAACCAAAAACTTAATTTGATAGAAATATGGACTACATGCATTTATATTTCAATAAAGCCTCGGCGTTAGGGTTTGGCATATAAACATACATGGTTATATGAATAGATAGGTTTTTTGAGATGGTTAAAAATGAATGGAATGTTGTTCAATCTGGTTCACCTGTTGAAATATGGAAAAACAAGTTGAGACATCTTCGACAGTTTTTAAGAGGGTGGGCAAAAATGATGAGGAATCCAAATGAGCTCAACGCACTAAAGTGAAGCATATTCAACAAGGGGAACATAATAAAAAGTATTTCCACATGATTGCTAAAGGTAAGCATCGAAAGAAACACATCTTTCAGCTTGTACAAGATGAGAGGACCATTGTGGGTCAACAAAACCTCAAGGTGTTTCTAACGGAGTACTATAAAAATTTATTTGAAGCCCCTACACCAATTTTTTTTTGCAAAAAAGGACCCTCGCATTAAGAGAAACATCGAACAACAAAAAACAACTCAACAAAAAGAAAAATTACAACGAAATCCTTGAGATGACCTTCGTCTTCAACCTCCAATTGTGTCGATGGCGTGCTGCCGCTCCTCCCTGAGCCGGTCCGAGGTTTGTTGGATGCGGACGAAAAGTCACCGAACAGGTCAAGAAGATCACAAATGTCCTAGAGACGAGGAAGAAGGAATAACCACCAATGAAGCTCCATGACGATCCAAAGACCCCCCCCCCCCCAGCCAGAAGAGGTTCTAGAGAACCACACCACTCCCACAAGCTTCTCGATGCCCCTCCCCCCTCCCGCGGGTGGGGCTGAAGCCGGGGAGAAATTATTGGAGAGTTTTTTTTTACTCTGAGAGAAGAAGTCACTCATGATATTAATCATCTTTCTCTGGATGAGAATACTATTTTATTGCACCTTTCGCTAAGGAGGAGGTGTTCGAAGCAATCTCTCAAATGAAACATAATAAAGCTCCAGGTCCAGATGAGTTCCTTGCTGAGTTTTATCAAAAGTTTTGGGATGTCATTAAAACTGATTTGATGACTCTTTTTGTTCAATTGCAGAATGGAAAGTTACCATTATAGAAGTTAAATTTTAGCGTAACCACGCTTTTGCCAAGAAAAAAGATACAAGTAGGATCCAACAATGTAGGCCTATTTGTTTAATGAATGTTAGTTTCAAGGTTTTTACTAAGATTGAAACTAACCATGCTATAGCGGTGGCACATAAATTCTTTAGGCCTACTCAATCTGCCTTCATTTCAGGGAGAAACATCCTAGAAGAGGTTGTTATTCTCCATCGGACCATCCAGGAAATTCAGAGGGGAAAAAAATGGATGGAGACCTCTTTAAAATTGATTTTGAAAACCCATATGATAAAGTCAAATGGTCTTTTTTGTAGCAAGCTTTACATGAAAGGTTTCCTTCCTAATTGGCGTGAACGGGTTGCAAGGTTTATTCTAAGTAGCAGCGTAGGGATTAGAGTTAATGATGATATTGGACATTTCTTTCAGACGTTGAAAGGTCTTAGACAAGGGGACATGTTATCTCCTATTCAATATTGTGACATATATGTTGACGATTCTTATTGCTAGGGGAAAAGAGGAAGGCAAAATAGACGGTTTAGTGCCACACTTAGTTCATGGGGGACTATCCATTTTGCAGTATGCCAATGATACTATCCTTTTTATGGAGCATGATTTAGCGAAAGCCAAAGTTGATTCCGTCTTTTTTCGAACAACTATCTGGTTTAGAAATCAACTTTCATAAGAGCAAGATTTTTTTTCTTTTGGTAAAGCCAAAGAGGTTGAGAATGACTACATAAGAATTTTTGGATGTCAAGTGGGTGCTATTCCTTTCAAATATTTAGGCATACCTATTCATTATAGGAAATTTCTTAAAAAATAATGGAAGGATTGTTTTGAATAAAAGATCATGTCTTGGCTAGGCAAGATGCTCTCATACGGGACCGTCTTATTTTTATTAATTCGGTTCTTACCACTCTTTCAATGTTCCTTTTGTGTTTCTTTGAGATTTGATACGTCTCCCACGTATCGATAATTTCTTATGTTCCATGCCACATTATTGATGATATCTACATGTTTTATGCATACTTTATGTCATATTTATGCGTTTTCCGGAACTAACCTTTTGACGAGATGCCGAAGGGCCAGTTGCTGTTTTCTGCTGTTTTTGGTTTCAGAAATCCTCGTAAGGAAATATTCTCGGAATCGGACGAAATCAACGCCCAGCATCTTAGGATCACTCGAAGCTTCTAGAACACCCGAGAGAGGCCAGAGGGGGGCCACTGGGCCACCAGATGCCAGGGTGGCGCGGCCCAGGCCTTGGCCGCGCCCCCCTAGTGTGTCACCGCCTCGTCGACCCTCCGACTCCGCCTCTTCGCCTATATAAAGGTCCCTGACCTAAAACCTCGATACGGAAAAGCCACGGTACGAGAAACCTTCCGGAGCCGCCGCCATCGCGAAGCCAAGATCCGGGGGACAGGAGTCTCGTTCCGGCACGCCGCCGGGACGGGGAAGTGCCCCGGAAGGCTCCTCCATCGACACCACCGCCATCTTCATCAACGCTGTCTGTCTCCCATGAGGAGGGAGTAGTTCTCCATCAAGGCTAAGGGCTGTACCGGTAGCTATGTGGTTAATCTCTCTCCTATGTACTTCAATACAATAATCTCATGAGCTGCCTTACATGATTGAGATTCATATGATGATGCTTGTAATCTAGATGTCATTATGCTAGTCAAGTGGGTTTTACTTATGTGATCTCCTGGAGACTCCTTGTCCCACGTGTGTAAAGGTGACGAGTGTGTGCACCGTGTGGGTCTCTTAGGCTATATTTCACAGAATACTTATTCACCGTTATGAATGGCATAGTGAAGTGCTTATTTATATCCCTTTATGATTGCAATGTGTTTTGTATCACAATTTATCTGTGTGCTACTCTAGTGATGTTATTAAAGTAGTTTATTCCTCCTGCACGGTGTAATGGTGATAGTGTGTGCATCGTGTAGTACTTGGCGTAGGCTATGATTGTGATCCCTTGTAGATTATGAAGTTAACTATTGCTATGATGGTATTGATGTGATCTATGCCTCCTTTCGTAGCGTGAAGGTGACAGTGTGCATGCTATGTTAGTACTTGGTTTGGTTATGTTGATCTGTCATGCACTCTAAGGTTATTTAAACATGAACATCGAATATTGTGGAGCTTGTTAACTCCGGCATTGAGTGTTCGTGTAATCCTACACAGTTAGTGGTGTTCATCATCCAACAAGAGAGTATAGAGTCTAGCATCTATCTATTTATTTTGTTATGTGATCAATGTTGAGAGTTTCCACTAGTGAAAGTATGATCCCTAGGCCTTGTTCCTAAATACTGCTACCGCTGCTTGTTTACTCGTTTCTATCGCATCCGTACTTCCTGCAATATTACCACCATCAACCACACGCCAGCAAGCACTTTTCCGGCGCCGTTACTACTTCTCATACTTATTCATACCACCCGTATTTCACTATCTCTTCGCCGAACTAGTGCACCTATTAGGTGTGTTGGGGACACAAGAGACTTCTTGCTTTGTGGTTGCGAGGGTTGCATGAGAGGGATATCTTTGACCTCTTCCTCCCCGAGTTCGATAAACCTTGGGTGATCCACTTAAGGGAAACTTGCTGCTGTTCTACAAACCTCTGCTCTTGGAGGCCCAACACTGTCTACAAGAATAGAAGCACCCGTAGACATCAAGCACTTTTCTGGCGCCGTTGCCGGGGAGGAAAGGTAAAAGGTACTCACACTCCGGATCTCGGCTACTAAGCACTTTTGCGGCACCGTTGTAAGTACTCGAAGCTATTTCCTTTAGATCCTGCAATTGCATCTTTTTGTTTCTTGTTTACACTAGTTTGGCATAATGGACAACAATGAGCTTCTTATTCTATTTCCTGATTTAAGACATGGATGGTTTGATGCGAAAATTAAAAAACCCATGGAACATATTAGTATGAACACTTTGAATACCATTGTTGCTAATGATATAGAAAGTTCCAAGCTTGGGGAAGCTGGTTCGATGAGCATGATCTTTTTAGTCCCCCAAGCATTGAGGAGAAAATTTACTTTGATGATACTTTGCCTCCTATTTATGATGATTATAATGATAGTAGTCTTTTAGTACCGCCTGTTATGGAGGATAAATTTGATTATGATTACAATATGCCTCCTATATTTGATGATGAGAATAATAATGATAGCTACTTTGTTGAATTTTCTCCCACTATTACCAATAAAATTGACTATGCTTATGTGGAGGATAATGATACTTTTATGCATGTGAATAAAGATGTTTTATGTGATACTTATATTGTTGAGTTTTCTCATGCTGCTACTGGATATTATTATGAGAGGAAAATATGGTTGTAGAAATTTTCATGTTACTAAAACACCTCTCTATATGCTGAAATTTTTGAAGTTACACTTGTTTTATCTTTCTATGCTTGTTGCATTATGCTTCATGAATTTGTTTATTTACAAGATTCCTATGCATAGGAAGCATGTTAGGCTTAATTTTTTTTTGAATTTACTTCTTGATGCTCTCTTTTGCTTAAAATACTATCTCTTGCGAGTGCATCATTAAAACCGCTGAGCCCATCTTAATGGCTATAAAGAAAGAACTTCTTAGGAGATAACCCATGTGTTTATTTTACTACAGTAATTTTGTTTTTTATTTTGAGTCTTGGAAGTTGTTACTACTGTAGCAACCTCTTCTTATCTTAGTTTTATTGCATTGTTGTGCCAAGTAAAGTCTTTGATAGTAAGGTTCATACTAGATTTGGATTACTGCGCAGAAACAGATTTCTTGCTGTCACGAATCTGGGACTAATTCTCTTTAGGTAACTCAGAAAATTATGCCAATTTAAGTGAGTGATCCTCAGATATGTACGCAACTTTCATTCAATTTGAGCATTTTCATTTGAGAAAGTCTGGTGCCTCAATAAAATTCGTCTTTACGGACTGTTCTGTTTTGACAGATTCTGCCTTTTATTTCGCATTGCTTCTTTTGCTATGTTGGATGGATTTCTTTGTTCCATTAACTTCCAGTAGCTTTGAGCAATATACAGAAGTGTCAAGAATGATTGTGTCACCTCTGAACATGTGAATTTTTGATTATGCACTAACCCTCTAATGAGTTTGTTTCGAGTTTGGTGTGGAGGAAGTTTTCAAGGGTCAAGAGAGGAGGATGATATACTATGATCAAGAAGAGTGAAAAGTCTAAGCTTGGGGATGCCCCCGTGGTTCATCCATGCATATTTCAAGAAGACTCAAGCATCTAAGCTTGGGGATGCCCAAGGCATCCCCTTCTTCATCGACAACTTATCATGTCACTTCTCTTGAAACTATATTTTTATTCGGTCACATCTTATGTACTTTACTTGGAGCGTCCGTTTGTTTTTGTTTTTGTTTGAATAAAATATGATCCATCATGCTTGTGTGGGAGAGAGACACGCTCCGCTGGTTCATATGAACACATGTGTTCTTAGCTCATAATGTTCATGGCGAAGGTTGAACTGCTTCGTTAATTGTTATATGGTTGGAAACGGGAAATGCTACATGTGGTAGTTGATAAAATGTCTTGGATAATTTGATACTTGGCAATTATTGTGCTCATGTTTAAGCTCTTGCATCATATACTTTGCACCCATTAATGAAGAAATACATAGAGCTTGCTAAAATTTGGTTTGCATAATTGGTCTCTCTAAGGTCTAGATAATTTCTAGTAAAGAGTTTGAACAACAAGGAAGACGGTGTAGAGTCTTATAATGTTTACAATATGTCTTTTATGTGAGTTTTGCTGCACCGGTTCATCCTTGTGTTTGTTTCAAATAACCTTGCTAGCCTAAGCCTTGTATCGAGAGGGAATACTTCTCATGCATCCAAAATCCTTGAGCCAACCACTATGCCATTTGTGTCCACCATACCTACCTACTACATGGTATTTCTCCGCCATTCCAAAGTAAATTGCTTGAGTGCTACCTTTAAATAATTCAAAATTTATCACCTCTGATTTGTGTCAATATTTTATAGCTCATGAGGAAGTATGTGGTGTTTATCTTTCATTCTTGTTGGGCAACTTTCACCAATGGACTAGTGGCTTCATCCGCTTATCCAATAATTTTGCAAAAAGAGCTGGCAATGGGATTCCCAGTCCCAAATTAATTAACCTAAATAGACACTCCTCCATGGTATGTGATTGTTGGACGGCACCCGAAGGATTCGGTTAGCCATGGCTTGAGAAAGCAAAGGTGGGGAGGAGTGTCATCATAATAAAACTAAAATAAAAAGGCACTCCTTCATGGTATGAGATTGTTGGCAGGCACCCGAGGATTCGGTTAGCCATGGTTTGTGAAAGAAAGGTTGGAAGGAGTGTCACCCAAAAATAAAAATAATTCATGGGAGCCGCTCTTTGAAGGTTTGTCTGGCAAGGGGGTTAGAGTGCCCACTACCATTCGTTGACAACAACAAACACCTCTCAAAATTTTACTTTTATGCTCTCTTTATGTTTTCAAAACCAAAGCTCTAGCACAAATATAGCAATCAATGCTTCCCTCTGCGAAGGGCCATTCTTTTACCTTTTATGTTGAGTCAGTTCACCTATGTCTCTCCACCTCAAGAAGCAAACACTTGTGTGAACTGTGCATTGATTCCTACATACTTGCATATTGCACTTGTTATATTACTTTACATTGACAATATCCATGAGATATACATGTTATAAGTTGAAAGCAACCGCTGAAACTTAATCTCCTTTTGTGTTGCTTCAATACCTTTACTATGAATTTATTGCTTTATGAGTTAACTCTTATGCAAGACTTATTGATGCTTGTCTTGAAAGTACTATTCATGAAAAGTCTTTGCTTTATGATTCAGCTTGTTTACTCATGTCATTACCATTGTTTTGATCGCTGCATTCATTACATGTGTTTACAATAGTATGATCAAGGTTATGATGGCATGTCACTCCAGAAATTATCTTTGTTATCGTTTACACTGCTCGGGACGAGCGAAACTAAGCTTGGGGATGCTGATACGTCTCCGACGTATCGATAATTTCTTATGTTCCATGCCACATTATTGATGATATCTACATGTTTTATGCATACTTTATGTCATATTTATGCGTTTTCCGGAACTAACCTATTGACGAGATGCCGAAGGGCCAGTTGCTGTTTTCTGCTGTTTTTGGTTTCAGAAATCCTAGTAAGGAAATATTCTCGGAATCGGACGAAATCAACGCCCAGCATCTTAGGATCACTCGAAGCTTCCAGAACACCCGAGAGAGGCCAGAGGGGGGCCACTGGGCCACCAGACGCCAGGGTGGCGCGGCCCAGGCCTTGGCCGCGCCCCCCTAGTGTGTCACCGCCTCGTCGACCCTCCGACTCCGCCTCTTCGCCTATATAAAGGTCCATGACCTAAAACCTCGATACGGAAAAGCCACGGTACGAGAAACCTTCCAGAGCCGCCGCCATCGCGAAGCCAAGATCTGGGGGACAGGAGTCTCTGTTCCGGCACGCCGCCGGGACGGGGAAGTGCCCCCGGAAGGCTCCTCCATCGACACCACCGCCATCTTCATCAACGCTGCTGTCTCCCATGAGGAGGGAGTAGTTCTCCATTGAGGCTAAGGGTTGTACTGATAGCTACGTGGTTAATCTCTCTCCTATGTACTTCAATACAATAATCTCATGAGCTGCCTTACATGATTGAGATTCATATGATGATGCTTGTAATCTAGATGTCATTATGCTAGTCAAGTGGGTTTTACTTATGTGATCTCCGGAGACTCCTTGTCCCACGTGTGTAAAGGTGACAGTGTGTGCACCGTGTGGGTCTCTTAGGCTATATTTCACAGAATACTTATTCACTGTTATGAATGACATAGTGAAGTGCTTATTTATATCTCTTTATGATTGCAATGTGTTTTGTATCACAATTTATCTGTGTGCTACTCTAGTGATGTTATTAAAGTAGTTTATTTCTCCTGCACGGTGTAATGGTGACGAGTGTGTGCATCGTGTAGTACTTGGCGTAGGCTATGATTGTGATCTCTTGTAGATTATGAAGTTAACTATTGCTATGATGGTATTGATGTGATCTATGCCTCCTTTCGTAGCGTGAAGGTGACAGTGTGCATGCTATGTTAGTACTTGGTTTGGTTATGTTGATCTGTCATGCACTCTAAGGTTATTTAAACATGAACATCGAATATTGTGGAGCTTGTTAACTCCGGCATTGAGGGTTCGTGTAATCCTACACGCTTAGTGGTGTTCATCATCCAACAAGAGAGTGTAGAGTCTAGCATCTATTTATTTATTCTGTTATGTGATCAAAGTTGAGAGTGTCCACTAGTGAAAGTATGATCCCTAGGCCTTGTTCCTAAATACCGCTATCGCTGCTTGTTTACTGTTTTACTGCATCTGTACTTCCTGCAATATTACCACCATCAACCACATGCCAGCAAGCACTTTTCTGGCGCCGTTACTACTGCTCATACTTATTCATACCACCTGTATTTCACTATCTCTTCGCCGAACTAGTGCACCTATTAGGTGTGTTGGGGACACAAGAGACTTCTTGCTTTGTGGTTGCAGGGTTGCATGAACGGGATATCTTTGACCTCTTCCTCCTCGAGTTCGATAAACCTTGGGTGATCCACTTAAGGGAAACTTGCTGCTGTTCTACAAACCTCTGCTCTTGGAGGCCCAATACTGTCTACAAGAATAGAAGCACCCGTAGACATCAAGATTCCAAAAGGGATTCAAAAAAGATTGGATTTTTATAGATCTAGGTTGTTCTGGCAGAGTGATGAGCTAATAGAAGAATCATAGATTAACAAAATAGAATATCATTTATCGACCTAAGGACCAAGGGGTCTAGGAATTAAGGTACTAGATATAAAGAACAAAAGGCTACTTAGAAATGGCTATTTAAACTCCTTTCCGAGGAAGGGGTATGGCAGGAAGTGCTTTATAACAAGTACCTCAATGGCAAAACTCTCTCGCACGTACAACCTAAATCTAGTGATTCTCCTTTTTTGGAATTGGATTATGGGGGCGAGGGGCGACTTCTTTCATCGGGGTTCTTTTGGTGTGGGCGATGGCACAAGGATCCGGTTTTGGGAAGATAGTTGGTTAGGTGATACCCCGTTACCAACTCAATATTCTTCCGTATATGATATTGTGAGGACTAAAAATGTTACAGCTGCTGATATTTTATCGCGAGGACCGTTGACTATAAAATTCACGCATAACTTAACATGAGACAAATGTGACTGTTGGTTAAGTTTGGTCCGTAGATGAATGGGGTTAAACCAAATGATAAACCGGATAGTTTCAAATGGCGTCTAACATGTCAGAAGTTTTATCGGTTAAGTCTATCTATGCGGATTATATGAATGGGCATACTATTTTCTTGAAAAATACATGTGACGTATTAAGGTACCGCTAAATATTAGGATCTTTATGTAAATTTCCTTTATAAAATAGTGCTTTTAACAAAGGATAACATGGCGAAGAGACATTGAAACGGGTATAATAAATTTCTATTTTGTGGTTCACGAGAAAAAGAATAAACAACTTTCCCGTCTTGTTTGGAGAGTTGTTCACTTCACATTTAACATTCCTCCTCCTGCTAATTTTACTAATATGTTTGGTATTGGATTAATGGAGTTGAGAAGAAGTTCAAGGCTCGAATTCATGTGGGAGTTTGTGCTTTAGTTTGGGCAATATGAAATTATCGAAATCATATGGCGTTTAATAGAGCTACCGAACCATTTTTTGCAGGTTATTCCGTTAATACACATGTGTTCCTAACTTTTTCCCATGGTGTAGCGGAAACCTATGGATACTAGATGCAAGCGTTTGATGTCGGTCGTTCGGGCTATGTTCAATTAGGGTGGCTGGCTGCATTCTAAATGTATTTAAGATGCGTAGATGCTTCTGTTCTATGTTTAGATGCTGAACTTTGCCGCCACTTCATGTGATCCTTGTTGTAACCTTTCAATACTACTTAAACTATGGAATAAATAAAGAACATGTGCATCAATTTGATGGAGGCTGTGGCTTAAGCTCCCAATTCAAAAAAATGAATGGAAAGGTCAGACATGTGATGTTTGTTTCGTTGTTCCAGTGTCTTTCGGGTGAATGCTTAATAAGGCTAGACATTACAGTTTTGAGACGATAGAAATGCTAGACATTACATATATTTACAAGTGATGTTAATTAATTGAACATGTTTCTAGGAATAAATTATTTAAATAGAAATGAAATTTGATCGGTGGGTCCGAACAGTTTGTGGCTTCCCTTGGCACCTAGTTCTTTCAGCCTCCTCTCTATCTCGTGGTTGCAGCCTTCGATGTCGATATGAGGCATGTGAGAAATAATGGAAGTTTGTATCTTGGGTCTATGATTTTTTTGGCAGTGATGACTTCTATTTTTGTTTTTTCAGCGGTGTCTATGGTTTTGTTAATAAGATCTTGTGAATCCCACAATTTACCCCATTCTTGTGCATTTATGACAAATTTTACCCTATTTAGTGAAACAAAAATAGAAATACATCATAAATTTTAAACACGGTTTATCTCATTTTAGCATTCCACATGTTTTGTTAGAATAGACCGGCATGTTAGGTTGACAGTGTGTGGTAAAATATGTAATGATCGGAGCAGATCATAAACAAATATGTCCAACCCTATCTTCACCGTCTAGTCCATTTATCGTCACTGTCCTAATATTTTCGAGTGTCACTCATTACCGCACACATTGCCCAACGATCAAGCATCAGAAAAGGATGGTCTAGAGTTTCTAGAAAGGATAAATAGGGTCACAAATACATAACTAGAGAGTGCTTTTTCGAAGAAAAAACTGGTAAAAGTTTACTAGGAAGGCAATCCCTTTTTTTTTTTTTTTGGAAAAGTCGTAATTCGCTGAGTATCTCAAAGTTCCAATGTGGTTGAAGGTGTTGGATTTTCATATAACCATCTGCAACTGGCCTTTACTAATACTACTTAGCTGGCAACATCACTCCGTTCTAAAACATAAGGCATATTTTGTTTCCTTCGAGCGAGTCTTTGAACAAGAATTATGCATTTAAAATGTGACTTATGTCATAGAAATCATAATCACATGTAAAGAAATTTTGAATAGAAATAAGATGATACCGGTTTTATGTCATATAAATTACAGATTAATAAACTAATAGTTGCTCAAAGCCTTGATCAAAGTAAACCAAATATGCCTTATATTTTGGAACATATGGAGTAATTGTTTTGAATCAATCACCGGGATGAGATAATCTCCACCCGCGCTAGATTTTACATATTATTACAGTGGGAGAGGCGATCACGCCAACATGATGCCACCCCCCGGTGAGTCTAAAGAGTAAGATTAGAGGCTCCACCTAGTAGAGGGAGCATACGTATTCGGGAGCCAAATTGAATTTATGAGATTAGAGACCATATATTCCAAACAGTTCCATTACACTATTGATCAATGCCCGTGAAGATATCCGCATTGCCTGCATCCCATATTTCCACAGGATTATAAGCAGCATGGAACTCCAAATTGAGGCGGGCAGACCGTCAGAGCTACTTCAAAATATATGACATTTTGGTAGTTTAAAGTTGAACTGCCAAAACGTTTTATAGTAAAGAACTGAGGTAGTAGGTGATAACATGCGATGTGAATGTGGGTAAAAACACAACTGTCATTCCCTGTTCCTTGGAAACCCTGAACTGAAGCATCAAAATACAGAAAGGTCCAACATAGTCAACCAAGCTAGGTCAGAACTAAACCCTAATGCAGTTTTTAGGTATGATTTATGCACACTTACGTGCGCATGTAACAAGTCCAGGAAACAAGTGAAGAGTGGTTGGTTCTTGTATACCAAACACTGGCGCAGACCATAATTTTTATATTAGAACTGATGTCACGCATGCAGTCTGTGGCCACAAGCTCGCAGCATATATATAGCACGCACCATTTCATACGTTCCCCAAGAAGTAAGCAGGTAACATCCCAGTTTAGCCAGTTCAACATAACTTCACAATCTGCAAATATACAGTGAGTGCAGGTTAGAAGCATCAACCTAGCTGCGGTGTAACAAGTTTTCTGTCGTCAACTCGTCATGACTTCCTTCAAGCTGAGTTTCACAGCCGTGCTGCTATGTGTTGCCTTCTCCTTCTGCAGAGGTAAAATTTAGCTCTGATTCCAGGTTTTAAAAAAAAGCTCTGATTTGCTTCACTACTTGTTTGTTTCTGACCTGCACCATGGCTTATGTAACATGCTAATTTGTTTTTTTTGTTTTGTTTTGTTTCAACAATGCAGGACAGGGACAGGGTGGTGGCGGTGGTGGTGGAGCAGGGGCAGGAGGAGGAGGAGGAGGAGGAGGAGGGGGGTCAGGCATTGGTGCAGTAGTACCAGGGACGCAGGATTCAGTCCAGATTGTGGCACAAGCTGCTCTCTGCTTTGACAACAAACCAGTAACAATCTCTCATATCTTCATGACTAAATGTTTCAAAGAAACTAAGCAGTGCATGTTGCTGCGATAATCTTTTCTGATGAAGAACCAACGTTGCGTGTCAGGTGCTCAACGGTTGCCTGCAAGCGATGGGCATCAACACCAGCGCCGGCGCCCGCCCGAGCATGCCGTCGCCTGGTGCGCAGGCGATCATGTGCAGCCCGCCGTGCTCCGGCCATGTGACGATGATGATGAGCTGCGTGAACGGCATCTTCGGCAACTTCGTCAGCTACAACCCCGGCCTGATGCAAGGCGTCCAGGCCGTCTTCCAGATGTCCTGCGGCAACGGCAATGGCCCAGGAGGAGCCGGAGGTGCCGCTGGAGGAGCTGGTGGTGCCGCTGGCGGTGGTGGTGGTGCCGGCGGTGCCGCTGGTGGAGCTGGAGGCGCGGCTGCTGGTGGTATGCCTAACAGCATCGGCGGTGCCTCTGGCGGTGGTGGTGGTGCCGGTGGTGCTGGTACTGGCATTGTCGGCGGGGCTGCTGGTGGTATGCCTAACAGCATGGGAGGGCCCGCCGCTGGAGGAGGTGCTGGTGCAGGCGGTGCTGGCGCTGGCATTGTCGGCGGGGCCGGCGGTGGAGTTGGAGTGGGGCCTGCTGTGGGAGGCGCCGGCGGTATTCCTAACGGCATCGGCGGGGGTGCGGGTGCCGCCGGAGCAGGCGGAGCTGCTGGAGGAGGAGGTGGTGCTGGTGCCGGCGGTGCTAGCGGTGGAGGTGGTACTGTTAGCAGCGTTAGCGGGGCCGCGGGCGGTGGCGGAGGCGGCAATGACACTACTACCGGCGGCGCCGTTGGTACCATTAGCAGCAGCAACGGTACAAATGTTGTTCCACTTCCACACAACGCAGGTAAGAAGAGTAACATCTGCTGTTTTCTGGAGCTGGCATAACTTTGCTTAATTCAAAAACAGTTCGAATAGTTTGTTTTTCATTTCGTCAAATGGCAAAATCTGAATTGCAACAATAGGCTTTGTACACCAAATGCACACTTACACAGGCACTGGTCACCTAACATTTTTTCTCGTCCACTTTTGCTTGCAGGCTCTCACGTGGCGGTCAGCAACCAAACTCAGTCTACCAGCAGCGGCGCGGATGGCCACGATTTCAGGCTCAAGGGCGCATGTTCCTCCGTGCTGCTAGTAACCTGGGCTGGCGCATGGCTAATGCTGGCCTAGAATTGACTGGAACGGCGATG
This sequence comes from Lolium rigidum, assembly GCF_022539505.1. Taxonomy (NCBI): domain Eukaryota; kingdom Viridiplantae; phylum Streptophyta; class Magnoliopsida; order Poales; family Poaceae; genus Lolium; species Lolium rigidum. The sequence continues at coordinate 213,815,839 of NC_061511.1, read as the reverse complement.
GGAACGTTGCAGCGAGTTATGGAATCGTTTCTTCTCCAGATAACAAACATACTAGTGTTGATCTTATTACCATTGGGCGACTCCCTTTCGTGTAACTGCAAGATGCGATTCCTGTATATCATATTGAGGGGTGATACATTTATGCATGTCTCGTTCTCAGTGCCCCCCCCCCCCGACTTACACTAAGCTCCGCCAATGCTCGTTCTTGTTCCACATCCATACTTCTAAAATGGTTAAATTTTCTTGAGTCGAACCAATATATAATTCATAAACACACTTTAATTCTCCCGTAAAAAAGATTTACCCATGCAAAAAAAAAAACAACTCGATAAAAAAATGGAAAAATCTCATAAGAAATCAACCCAAGAATAGTTCAATCCACACAAATGTGACTACATTGTGTTGGATTGGCCATTTATGTGGAGTTTTCCACGGTTGTTTGCAAAACAAGTGCATTACCTCTAATTTAAGATGATTACTGTACTATTAAGATACTTTGCCGGCATACTTTCCGCACACCTGCTGACACCTTTGGATCTTACCCTAATTTTTTTTTTATCTTGTTGCCTGTCTTAAAATGAAATGGTGTGTTTCATCTCAGTACTTCCGTGACTCGGAAAATGATGCTTCTTGGGAGTTCGGGGGTCTCTAATGAGCGAAGCGTAACAGATACCTCCCACTAGTGGAGGTCGACCCAACCTCATTCTTCGAAGACCTAAAGCTCATTAGAGACATTACAGTAGAGCCATCTCCGAGCGCTATGAGAGCCAATCTACTATTGTTCGAATGTTAGGATTTCTAAGCAACATTGTACCGAATATGAAATAATATCATGTCAAGCAACTTTCACTAGAATAGCAGGATGTATGGATCTTCATTGTTACTCTACTTAGAACGAAGAAGAACACACACACATCAAAAGTGCAATAAAAGCAGCCCAGAGTCCATATTCACTCCTCACACTAGGAATTGATACCATAATATGAGTAGGACAAAAGAGGGTAATGAATATCCATTATATATTGCAAATAAATTAAGGGGCAAAGGATATCAGACAATTTTTGCACCAAGTAGCAACATTTTACTTGACCCATGAGATTACCCTGCTAGGAGATTGCAGAGCGCCAGAGCAGGCAATGATACAAAGGAAAGATTTTAGCAAGCAATGGCATTCTGCAAAAGGCAAAATAGTAACAACCAAATGCTTATATAATAACCAATGAGGGTACTGGAAGTTAAACTTTGTATCTATTTAACACAAACCCAATTAATTCACGACAAAACAAATTAAAATGGATAATAAAAATTCCACAACAAGCTAAGAAAGTCGCCAGGACTAGTGTATCCTCCGAGAATGATGGCATTAACGTGGCTGGAACCTATACCTCTGCTAAATTTCAGAACTATGTAATCATAACCATCCTGTAATTTCTAAGTTGTGTAATTAGAACGGGCGGCAGTTGCCGCCTTCCTCTCCGAGTCTGGGAGAGTCGGGGGCGCAGCAGGGGGGGGGGGGCTAGGGGAGGATCTTCATCGAGGCACTCCTCCCCTAGGCCGCTGCTCCTACGCGGCCGCCGACGGCTGCACGTTGCATGCCTTCAAGACGCAGTATTCGCCATGGAGTTGGTCCCGATGGAGCGGCGACTATGGATGAGGATTCGATGGCCAAGGCCATGCGGCGCAAGGCGGCATCCAACCTCGACTTATCAGGTATTAATAAGTGTACTAAGTCATTTTTAACTTTCCCAACACCACTTATTGCGTCCAAGCTAAATAATGTGGGAGTTTCGTTGGATAGTTCTGTTAATTCTATTTCTGTTTCGGCTAATGCTCTTAGACGTATGGAGTTTGATAGACTCAAATTCTAAGATTTCGAGCAAGTCGGATACCTCTCTATCTGAGGATGAGGATGAGGATGAGGAAGCGTACACCGTCTCAGACGGTCAGCTACTCACACATCTAGTATGAGAGGTGTCGGAGGTTGGCCTGGCCGGATGACGGGGCGCTGGGTTCATGCATTGAACTACAAGCTGCTCAACGGAAATTCAGACTTTCCTCTATTAAGCATAACGCTTGGCCAAATAAAAAGGCCAAAGTGACTAAATCCCCCATTGTTTCCAAATGAATGGCATGTTTAGGAATAACAGAGGTCTCAAAGACTTGGCTAAACACTTACATATTGCCGAAAGCATGGGAACAAACATTAGATTTTGTTGCGATCTCCGAGACAGGCAAACGGAATTATTCAACAAGTTTTCTAAATCACCTTTCAGGCGGGGAGGACTTTGCTTGGATATCCCGCCCGCCTCGGGGGCGTTCTACTGGTTTATTAGAGGGAGTCCGAACTTCGACTATGGAGGTTTTAGATAATTCCGGAGGTGATTTTGATATCAAACTTCACATTCGGAATAAGTCTCATAACTTAATATGGAGTTTGGTTTCTGTGTATGGGGCCGCTCAGGATGTTGTTAAACCCACTTTTCTTCGTTAATTGGTAAAACTAGCTAAGGACAATCCGCATCCTATCATTATAGGAGGGGATTTTAACTTGCTTAGATATTCCCAGGAGAAGAGTAGGTGCATGTTTGACACACACTGGCCTTTCTTATTCAATGTTATCATTGACAGTCTGGATTTGAGAGAGGTGACAATGGTCGGGAGACAGTTTACTTGGGCTAACAGTCTCCCTGAGCCTATGTACGAGAAGTTAGATCGAGTACTCATGGACTCAGACTGGGAATTTAAGTTCCCTCTGGTCTCAGTACGAGTTCTTCCTCGGATTGAAGCTCTATCAGATCATGCTCCTATTTTATTATGTACTGGGACACCATTGCCACAACGTAAATGTCCGATCAAGTTTGAACTTGATGGCTACATCGGGATGACTTTTCGGACATGGTTAAATTCATTTAGGATAAGACGGTCGCTGGGAACACCCCAATCCAAAGGTGGAATAACAAACTACGTTCGATGCGTAGATACCTTGGGGGTGAGCTAGACATATGACTGGGCAGCTTCAACAAGAGAAACTCAGCCTATCATCAAGTATTGATGACCTAGAGGCAATCACTGGGGTATGACCGCTGACTATGCAAGATATTGAACTTAAAAGTCAATACAATGCAAAGTTAGCCGGTTTACTTCTGGAGGAGGAACTCAAATGGTACCAGAGATCGAAGGCCCAATTCTTGTTGGAAGGAGATTCGAATACGGGATACTTCCATAGCGTCGCCAATGGTCGACACATAAATAAATTCATTCATTCTCTTCTTCAGGAAGATGGTCTCGTCGAAGGTCAGGAGCATCTTAAATCCTATATTACATCTTACTATAAAGGTCTGTTTGGTGATCCCGAGAAATCCGAAGTGTCCATGGATGAATCCAGGATAGAGGATATTTCTCAAGTGACTCCAGAAGAAAATGCTATCCTAGTCGCCCCTTATTCTGAGGAGATTAAGAAAGCAGTCTTTCTGATGGAACACGATAAGGCGCCAGGACCGGATGGTTTCCCGGCTGATTTTTTTCAGTCTTCCTGGGATATAGTGAAGACAGACTTATTGGAATTGTTTGCTGAGCTCCATGCGGGACAACTGGATCTGTTCCGTATCAACTTCGGTGAAATCATTATTTTACCAAAAGTTATCGATGCAGAACGGATTCAGCAATACAGGCCCATATGTCTATTAAATTTTTTTCAAAATTTTCACAAAAGCAGTTACTATTAGACTTAATTCAGTGGCAGATCACACGTGGTGCGTCCTTCTCAGACGACTTTCATGCAAGGCAGATACATCCTAGATGGGGTTGTCACTTTGCATGAAACAATCCATGAGATGCATTGTAAAAAGTTGAATGTGGTCATACTCAAAATTGCCTTTTAAAAAACCTATGATAAAGTTAAATGGTCTTTTCTTCAATAAACGCTCCGGATGAAAGGATTTTTTTGAAGAGTGGCGCGCTTTAATTAATAACTCTGTTTTCAGCGGTAGTGTTCCCATAAAAGTCAATGATGATGTTGGTAAATACTTCTAGATGAAAAAAGGTTGAGGCAAGGTGATTCGCTTTCCCCAATGTTTTTAAACATTGTCGCGGATATGCTTGCAATTATAATTGAACGCGCTAAGTTTGATGGCCAAATTGAAGGTGTCGTTCCCCACTTAGTTATGGGGGCTTATCTATCCTTCAATATACCGATGATACAATTCTTTTTATGGATCACTGGAAAAGGTATGGAATCTGAAGTTAATTCTTTCAACATTCGAGCAGTTGTCAGGTCTTAAGATTAACTTCGATACAAGCGAGTTGTTTTGTTTTGGCGACGCCATAGACGACTCCAACCTCTATGCCGAGTTATTCGGATGTGGGATTGGTTCTTTTACAATTAGCTATCTTGATATTCCGATTCATCATCAGAGACTAACACTAGTTGAATGGAAAATAGTTGAAGAACAACTTCAGAAACTTCTTTGTAGTTGGAAAGGAAAGCTACTATCCCTTGGTGGAAGACTTGTTCTCATAAATTCAGCACTCACAAATATGGTAATGTATATGATTTCATTACTCCAGTTACCCAAAGGAGTCTTGCACAGATTGGATTACTTCCGATCAAGATTCTTTTGGCAGGGGATAGCGGGAAGAAAAAATACCGGTTGACAAAATGGAGTGTTGTATGCCTTCCAAAAGATCAAGGTGGACATGGCATTCATGATCTGGAAGTCAAAAACAGGGCCGTGTTAGGAAAATGGCTGGCCGGGTTATTGACGGAGGATGGTGTATGGCAACTATTACTGCAGAAAAATATGTAGGCTCAAAGGCGATCTCCATGGTTATTTGGAAACCGGGTGACTCACACTTCTGGGCTGGCATCATGGCAACAATAAAGCACTTTTTTCCATTTGTTTCCTTCTCCATTAGGAATGGGGCGGAGATACGGTTTTGGAAGGATTGACGGTTGGGAACAATCACTCTTCGTGAACAGTATTCGGCCTTGTACCTTAAAGAAGGTGATGGAATCTCTCCCCCCCTCAGTAACGTTCAAACGTGATCTTATTGCCCCCCGACTAGCTTCTTGGAATGGACTGCTTCTGCGGTTAGATTCAATACATTTGGTTCCGGGGACCGATGAATTACGATGGAGTCTTACCAAGAATGATGTATTCTCGATAGGCTCTATGTACAAAGCTCTTTGCATTCCTACTCAACCGGTTCTAAATAACAAGTCCATCTGGAAGATGAAGATACCTCTGAAAACAAGGGTATTTGCATGGTATCTTCGCAGAGGTGTGATTCTTACTAAAGATAACCTTGCAAAACGCATCTGACAGTGTTGTAAGAAATGTGTGTTCTGTCACGGAGATGAGATAATAAACACATTTTCTTCAATTGTCGGGTTGCTAGATCTATATGGTCAATCATTCAGATAGGTCCTACCCTGTATCCACCCCGTAGTATTGCTAACGTTTTTGACAATTGGCTAAATGGTGTGGATTCCAAGTATAAGACGATTATCCGGGTGGAAGCGATTGCAATTATATGGCCGCGTTGGCTGTGTAGAAATGACAAGGGTTTTTAATGACAACAATTCTTCTATTATGTTATCTACAGGTGCACCGCTATGCTCCGTTCATGGTCACCGCTTCAACGCTTCAAGGATCGAGACCTATTTATGAAGGTGTCTACACGGTTGGAGAATACGGTCGAGGAGTTTATTTCCCAACATGGGTGGATGTATAACCGTAGGATAGAAGCCAATGGAGCTGAAGATTAGTTGGCTCTTTCTTTTTGTTTTTCTTTTTCGAAATTTTTATTTGGATATTGAATTCTTAAACGGCTGTGTGCATCTTAGTTATGCAGAGGGTAGATGTAATGCTTAAAACATCAAGTAATAAAGTGCCATTTATCGAAAATGACAACACATTGCTCCATGATGGCATGAACATGGTGTTCATGGCTGCCTGACATGGAGCTGTACACCTCAGTGTATTCGCATGCCACCACTAATAACAAGTCATGTGCAATCCACGATACAGGCAAAGCAACAAACACTTGGTCTGCAGCGATTCTCCCAAAACCAGAGTTCAACGAAACTCGAAAAGGAGCATGCAACTAGAAGTTTGAATCTACCGCAATAGGTTCCTAAACAACTAATAAAATACCTACCGCAAACACCCGATCTCCACCTAGCAGCGATATCGAAAGAGGATTAGCTAGGGAAGGGAACAACCAGAACCTAAGTGTCCCATTCGTCCTCGGGCGACCTGGGCGAGGAGAGAAGTGGCGGTCTCGGACTTGAGCCTGCGGAGGAGGCCGTGAAGCGTAGTGCCGACTGAGCCAAAACGCCTGTTGTGTGTGTCTCAACCTCAATCAATGTTCAAGAAATCATTAATCTTGACTTATTAGTTGGCCTTAAAATGAGGATTAATCGTTTATCGGCTGATTAATCGATTTTATCGGTCAGCCATTTATCGACTTATTTTTTATAAATTCTAATTTTGGACACTAAATTTTCTATAATATGCTATGCAAAAAATAATATTTGAGCATTGCACATAAGTATTACCTTGATTCCTTGTATTTGAATCAATAATAATGCCAATTTTAAGCTAATGCATAATTCTACACAATCATAGGACGAAAATATCGACTGCCATACCAAATTTTATTGAAATTTCACTAACAATCAGACGAAATATCGACCATGAGAGTGAAAATTGGGCGAAATATCGGCAAAAATGCAGAAAATCGGCTGAAATATCGGTGGCGCGATAAATTGGCTGATATGCTGAAATCTTATGGGCGACCACCCGATTCACGATAAAGCGGCCGATAAATCGATATCTCGGCTGATTTTTTGAACAGTGACCTCAATCCGTTTCGGCGCCAACGACGTGATCTTGGACTAGCTAGGCCTGATAGGAAATTTTGAACTTCAAAAATGAGTTTAACATCCAAGACGAGAGGACTCCGGAGTCCGGACACGATCGGGGATTCCTACTTGCTACATATACAGAGGCACGTGGACCTACATAGAGTACATAACATACCTACCTGCGAGGAGAGCTTATTGGATTTCTCGTACGTCGTCTCTTGCCAATGGGTGCCAACGCCAACCGCTCGTCGAACACGGGGATGAAGAAGACGGGCCTCGTGAGGATCTGCGAGTACTCCAAGCTGGTGCGGGCGCCTCTGCCTGAGCCTGAGACTTTCAGCGCATTCCGCTTCAACGGTCTTGTGTGGCAAGTCACGGTAAACCCCATGTGTTTCAACGAGGAGGGCCTAGCGGACCGCGTCAATGTCGCGGTCGCCATCGACGACGTGTATAAGTACAGACCAAACCTGGTCCTCGAAGGCATCGACATCTCCATAGAAATCCTCGACGAGACCGAGAAGAACACGGTCTTCCACAAGAAGAGCAATTCGATGTAGAATCCAGTAGGCGCCTGATTGTGGTCCTGTTTAGGAGAGAGCTGGAGGCATCGTCGTGTGTCTTCGGCGACAACTTCACTATCAGGTACACTCTTTCCAAGCAGCAGCAAGCAACAAAGTGGTGCCCCTTCTCCCAACCTAAGAAGAAGCTCGCGGTCTTGGAGCCGCAGGTGGCCATGTCCGGATCCCACATGCTCACCATCAGCGGCTTCTTCAATCTTAAGGCGGTGCTCCAGAACAGGGAGTGCACCTACTCCACGCACTTCGCCGTGGCGGGGTGCAGATGGTACTTCCAATTCAACCCTGCTGGGGTAATTGGCCTCGTCCGCGTGAGTGACGACATGACGCCGACAATAGCCGAGTTCAGCTTTGAGCTCGAAGGGGTGGTAAATTTTAAGTCCGAGAGGATGACTCACACGTTCGACGGTATGAACTCTAGATACTTATACATGCACATGCTGGAGCCAAGCACGTCGGCCATGCACGACCACCACATTGTTCGGTGTTGCCTCGCCATTATGAAGGTGGAGTTTCCAAGCTTGCCCCGTATCGCTTCACCTCCGATCACCACCACCCCCGCTATTATGAAGGTTGAGTTGCCAAGCTTGCCCCGTGTCGCTTCACCTCCGCTCGCCACCACCCCGCCGTTATGAAGGTGGAGTTGCCAAGCTTGCCCCGTGTGGCTTCACCTCCGATCGCCGCCCACCCCGCACACCGAATCGTTACTAACTCCTCTACCGAGAGCCATGTATGATTGACACAAGAGACATGTTAGGATTACAAGACAATGCAAAACTCGTTCATCAATAGGTGCAAGCACTAATATTTTTGTTCTTATTTCAAGGTTTAAGAAAGATATATTATCACTAACATAAATTTGACCTTTTTAGATTGTCAATCGCAAACAAAAATGATAAATTGTGTGCGATGTGAGAAATTGATTACTGCCTAATATATAAACCGTGTCCCAACGGCCTAGTCGTGCGTTGATGCGTAAACATCACACAAGGTTCACTATGACTGACCTTGGAGATCTTCGTTTCTTCCTTGGTATTGATGTCACGTCGTCACGAGATCGTCAGATGGTCGTTCTATCTCTCGGCACCTATGATGCAGATGTACTTTGGCGCGCAGGTATGTCTAACTGACATTCTACTCGACATCGATTGACACCCAATCCAAGCTCTCTAATACTGATGGTGAGCTCCTCTCTAATCCTATTGAGTACAAGAGTCTTGCTAGAGCGCTCCACTATCTTACTATGACGTGCCCTGATATCTCTTACGTGGTAAGTATGTCTTCATATGCATGCCCCGTGGATGCCTCATAATGCTCTCGTCAAACGAGTTTTTTGGTATGTTCATGGTACTATGGAGTTTGGTCTTCATCTCCTTCAACTACCTTGATGGCTCTCCAGACTCTTTAACGCTCTACCTCATGTTATTGCATTTGCTATGGTGATAGTCTCATATCTTGGTCTTCCCAGAGACATACCACCATCTCCTCCTGAGTATCGTGTTGTTGCCCACATTATTGTTGAGTGATGTTGGCTTCGCTAGCTTCTTCAGAAGCTTCATCAACCTCTTCGCTCCGCTACATTTGTCTACTGTGACAATGTGTCCACCATCTACATGTACATCATTGTCGCACTGAACACATCGAGATGGACATTCACTTTGTACAATAGAAGGTGTCCCTTGGTGAACTCTGGGTGTTGCATGTCCTCTCCTCTTAAGGGATTATTGAGTTAGCTCTTTCTTGATTTTCGGTCAAGCCTCTGCGTTCGAGAACCTCTCGCTGCGACTGTAGGGGTGTTAGCGTGTATATATCATGTATTGTAACCATATTGTAACCTAACCCTAGTTGGCGTTGAGTCTAAACCCGGAACCCCACGTCGTCACTATACGTGCGAGGCTTCCCTAAAACTCCCCTCTCTCTACCGTTCTACATTTAGGCGTTAAGAACCACGTGCCTACTCCTCCAGGACTACTCCCGTCATATCTACACACACGCCATGTATGTAATTTTTTTGGGAGGATTGAACATAACTAAGTTGATTGCATAAAAAGTGACACTAGCACAGTTAAAAAATTGACGATCCTGATCACGCATTGGAGACCGACCGGGGGCTCGAAGATCAAGTAAGCGCCCCAAAATTTGTCAATTCATTGGTACTGAGCGAACAAGAATAGAAAATCCTTAGCTCCTCGATGGATATTGGCTGTGGTTGGGGTTGGGACATAAAAATACACAGTTCTAGCTGGCGTAAGAAGTTACTCGTGGGACAAAGATTAGTTTGCCGGGTAGAACTAACGAGGGTTCAGGCAAGAAAAATTCGAGCCCTACCAACAGAGATCGGATTAGACTAGCAAATGCAAACCTGCCCCACACTTCTGATGTTTCCTTCGGTGGACCAAACGCTGAGACGAAACCCACTGCCTGTTTAAATGTTGGCTTTAATCGAATCTGTTGCACTCTCAACTTACCAAACCTCCATTTCATCCCAAGATAGGAGTGGAAATAATCTCACAAACTCTTCACATAAACTAGTTAGTTCAGACCCTCTCATCAGCAAACCTACACTGGCTGTTACAACTTGGCAACAAAACATAACAAAATATTGTGCAAAGTTAGACAGATCATGGGCATTTCTTATGGGCAAGCTTAGCAAAGAGTGAACAATCGGCCATCTTTGGAGTAATGGTAGGAGAAGGCTGGTGGTAACTTTTTTTTTCATATTCGTAGCATCAAATTGTTGGTATGTTGTGAGCTCAAACGGGCAAGAAATTAGCCATGTATATATAGTGAATGAACCCACAACCTGATGTAGAGACTGACACTAGCCTAAAACATCTGCTCGGCAAATGGCGATACCTCAGGCCTCTCGAAGCACTCGCTGCTTAGCCCTGGCCGTTGCCATCTGCATCTTAATCCCAGGCTGCTTCTCTAGTGAGTACATCTATTTTAAGTGTTTATCTACTCTCCCCCGTTCAAAATAATTGCCCAAACTAAAGTGTGTCTTTACTGAAATCGGGAGTCTTGCTCCTTCTGAATGAAATGTTTCGAATAAAACAAAATAACGAGTACAAGGGAGACGCGCATATAACACACTCACCTATGATCGTTTGTACTAGGATATGGATCACAATCTCAAGAATTCAGTTCAACTCCCCCACCTGAGTTGAAGCTTTTATTTTCAACTTAACCTTCTTTTTTCTCCACGGTTTGCAGACGAAACTGAACCAACGATTTTCGAGAGGGCAAGCCAGTGCTTCGATGACCACAATGTAAGTCACGATATACCACTAGTTAACGCTTCTGCGTGTATGTATGCTACTGTGAGACTCTGAATGTGATGTGTACTCGCGTGGCTCAACTGAAAATTGAAGGTGTACAAGGAGTGCGCGGAGGAGCTGCGGCTGGGCGTGGAGGGGGCGTTCCACGTCGGGAGCGAGAACGTGGACGCGTACTGCGGGGGCATGTGCCTGGTGGAGACGAAGATGGCGCTGCAGTGCGTGGAGGCGATCGCCGACGAGAGCTTCAGGTTCTCCAACGGCGCGTCGGTGCTGGAGGTGAAGGCGGCGCTCGGCACCGGCTGCAGCTACACGCCGGAGAGAGGTATGTAGATCATCTTGATCCAGATCCTCGCATGCATTGGCCAACTACGAAATGATTTGTGTCATTGTGTGATGTGCAGGAACCTTCGAGATACGTGAGAGCCGGGAGTACTGCGGCGGCGCGTACCATGACAACAGTTTGCACATGCAGGAGCAGCTCGGGCACGGCGAGCAGGAGCAGGAGCAGTACCATGACCAATACCAGGACCAGTACCAGGATCAGCATCAGGACCAGTACCATGATCAGTACCAGGACCAGCACCAGGGCGGTGGGTTCAGCGACTACTGCTCCGGCGCCGCCGGCAGCTCGTCGCGGATGCTCTTCCTGACGATCTTCTTCGCCGTCTCCGCCATGTCGATGCTGCTTGCTGCAATCTGAGCTATGGCGATAACTTTATGATGTAATTTGTCAACGTTTTAGTATCGGGTTGAATTATCTATGATATCTATTGCAGTGAAGTGCGCAACCGTGTTAGAAGGATCATGCCGCCATTTATGTTGTTTTTGCACACTATACATTGGAATGCATGCGCAGTGCCATGAGCAAACCTACACACTAAATACATACGTATCTAACTAAATGCGACCAAATTTACATCAACTAATTTGAAACGAAGGCGGTAGTTTGAATATCGGGACTTGCTGAATGCTCAAGAAACATACCAGAAGGACTTGCAATAAAGAGTTCTAGACTACAGATGCTCCTCTAAAGAGACATCTCACCAAATGTGGACAAACTCAAACAGGACTCATAATTACTTAGGAATAATTGGAACTCTACATATGCGCATATGGGCTAAGGCCCTCCTTTTAGGAATTCCTAACAGCATGTACAATTTTAATCCTTGTGAAATTTTACTATATAGGAGCAATTCTGATCACAGAGATAGCACTATAAAATTATTAGTTTGTTTTTCCATTACCATTACCTCATTTATAGAACAACACAATTCAGATAAAAATGCAGAAACACGTGTTATATTATCCTTCCCATCAGAACAGAAAAAAAAACTCCGAACAGAATAACAAAACTCAGGTAAGGATTAGGGGTATAAATGGATCATATCAGATATTGCTATTGTCATACCCTTTACCATATTTTTTTTAGAAGATTTGGATCGAAGCGGATAATGGCCGGATGCGGATTCAAATGTGGAGTATACGGATTACGGACATGAAGCGGATGTGGCACAAACTCGGATAATGGATGAACGCGGATTCGAAATTTTATTTCTTTCACGTAAACAATATGAGCAAAAAGGGTGTAACGCTACACTATAGCCAAATATGCACATTTGTTCGTACAATATACCAATTTACGTGCTAACACAACACTACAATAATCCAAAGGCAGCCAAACGCATTAATATGAGCAGTTATAATAATGCAAATATGCAATATCGATACTAGCATGACATGGCAAGAGGAGGAAGCATTCATAGTTGGGCTAATGGAGTAATTGGTTTGCCTAGTTATTTAGATTTGGGCTAATTTTATGGAATAATCCTCTTTGAGGATCTCCGATAATCCACAAAAAATGAAGGATAATCCGTATGCATCGGATACTATCAATACCATATCCATCAGATATCCGCTTGACCATTATCCACATCCAAATCCATATCAAACCGATTCATAAAAGTGTATACCATATCCTCAAAAACGGAATCAGATGCCAATCTGAAACGGAAAGTATCCATAGCATTCACATCCCTGGTAAGGATGCACTTAAATGGTAGGTACTACGAGTACTTGAGATGTACTATGTGAAAATTATAATTTGGTGCAGATCTATTTTCACCTAACTACGGAGTTCTAAAGATTTTCCAAAACAATTATCAGATGTAGGCAGTATGCCCTTAACCTCTGAAATAATGTTAAGATCAAATTCTATCATATTTTAGCATACAAAAAACCAAGCACTTGCTGAGATAATACCCAAACAATGATACTATGTCAGCAAGTACTTGCATATTTTGAACCTCAGATTCTGCAATAGAAACCAAGCATAACCTCCTCCCTATTTCTGGTTTGGTAATTTGGAAACTTCTAAGTCGGTTGAAAGGAAATTTACACCAAATCCAGATTTGCACCTGTTATGTCAACTTATATATGTACCAGTTAAAGCTTTCTGACCTTGTCAACCTCAAAATTTCGAGAGCTTGGCTTATAATTTCGTAAGTAGAACCAAATACAGTAAAAAGCTCCAAAAATAAATGTATATAAGATCACGTGTTCAAAGTAAAAAAGGTTAGGGCAATTATTCATGATCCTACTGTAAAATCCCTTTCTCTTTTCATCATCATCATCAGACAAACAAACCGACCAATATCAATGTTCCCCCACACCCTGTATACCACCACACTGCGTGCTATCAAGACTAATTCATACACAAGTGCTAATTCCTGTCCTACACTATGGTTTGTGCTTTGAATGGCAGCTACTTGTTGCGATACCAAAATCTCTGTTATGAGAGCCCCTCAAGGTAAATGGCGCCGCTGCATACTTATGATTTCTAGTTGTCAGATTACAGCAGGGATAGGACACATGAATGGTACAGTCAATGCTTCAGTGGCTGGGGATGCTGTTCAGGCTCAGGAGGGCATAGATCGAGAAGGAACCTGTGAATCATCTCGAAACTGGTGAATGTTATAACTGCAGCAGGAGTTGTCCGCAACAAGTTTGTAGCGCATCCACGGTAGAACCCAGCTAGACCCTCTCCATGATAAACCTTTCTAACGCAGTCTATTACCCCTCGGTATCTCGCCTCAGAGTGTGCTCCCTGATCTTGCAACCTTGATCGAACAACCTGTAATGATTATCATGAGTTAAAATAGTCTGAGATTATATAACAATGCCAAGAACTTGGGCTGACACTGACACTTTTCTCTATATGACCCTTACTCATTAACAAATACCAAGACTAGGTAAATCATAATTTTGAGGATTGACTCAATACCTCATGAGGATATGTTAACGTTGATGCAGCTAATTTCGCCACAGAGGAAGCAACAGCAACATCACCAAAACTTAATGCTTCAACGGTAGTATTATCTGTGAAAGCATGACGCTGTTATAGGTAGAATTACAAGACAAGCCATCCAATATGGCATCTAAAAATTAGCAGCCGTGACCATCCATATACATTCTTATGTCGAGAACATTGATTGACAGAAATACCTCGCTCAGCTAGGTAAGCTTTTATCTTCTCATATGCAGGGAACTGAATGGCAACATGAGTGATACCAGCCAAGGCAGGGACGAGTCCACTTTTGGAATTAAAAAAACAGCAAGTATATCAAACATAGAAATATAGTTATCAACATTTTTAAATGTTATCAACAAAAGATTTCTATCGTTCCATGGAAAGTTACCTGTATAGCCCACGGATGCCTTCCTCATGTGCTATTCTTGTCAGTGCAGCAATTGTACCTTTATATGGGATGGCCGCACCAGCTCTTATTCCTTGGGTCTGCAAGATAAAACATATAGGTGTTGACAGGAATCCTGGTATCATTTTGGGATAATATTTCTTGAAACAATAGTAGTACAGCTGCTAAATACAAGGGGACCCAAAATCTTATAATATTTTAAAGCATGCTAGCAGCTAAAGATGACTCCCTTACAAACTGGATGCATTCAATCTATCTACAATAGCCTCTCTGTCGACTTTATGAAGCAAATAAAATTGCCATCTATCTACAATAGCCTCTCTGCCGACTTTATGAAGCAAATAAAATTGTCAAGATATTTTGGATAATCGTATATTTATGGGCAATTGGAAGTATTTTGGAAATGGAATATTTCTGAGTGCATTTATACAACTTAAAAGTATCTTATGTCTACTACTGCTCAAGACAAGGCATGAAACATACCATACCTGAAATCTTGTCTTGACAACCCAAAGTGGATTTGTTGCTGTTGTAGTTGCAGCTCCAGCACATGATGCAGCAATCACATTTGCTCCTAGCGAGAGTTGATGGTTTCCTTCTACAATATGATGTAAGATACAACTTGAGAAGTGATATAACATGATCCTACTTAAGGGGTACAATTCCCAAATGCAATAACATTCGGAGTTAAGCACTAACCGCTGGAAGAAAGCGAAGTTTTAAGCTGCTCATATACAGTAAAGTAGACCTGCCATTCATGAGGGAAATGTTAGCTCCACAACATACTAAGCATTTGTGTGATTAGTAGCAGCAATATTCATACAGGTGGTTATAAAACATGACAGCAACAATTGTTGTTGTCCTTTTTTTTGTCCTCGTAGTAGATATGAAGCTGCAAATGTAAGGTAATACTCACTGCCCAGTTAGGCAAAAGCGCCAGAACAGTCGGGGAGAGACCGCGATACAATCCCCGTAAACCTTCCCGCCTAGCAATCTGTTCTAAGCTCCCAATAATGACACTACCTAGTCAAGATAGAACAGACATCCTGTCAAAAAAATTGAACAGAGAACTGATGTGAAGTAACAAACCTCAGCTTTCTAAACCATCTTTAAATATAGCAATAAGAACGTCTTGGTACAAAAGAAATTATGTAAGTCATAATGTCCGCTCAGTGTCAAATTTTAAGATGCGAAGTCAATAGTAATTAGTAGTGCTCTAAAAAAGAAGATGCACACATGACGTTTTCTTGGTGCATGGGATTGCTGACTGCTTTCTTCAGGAGTATTGTTGGGCAGAGATATGCTCAAAAGCATCACTGCAGCATACTTGGAGTGATTCTCTTTATTTTTACTTTTTTGCATCCAGAGCATGCATGCCAGCATAAGTTATGGGAAATGTAATTGTAAGCTCAGTACATTATAATTCCAGGAATGCCAGGCTTAGAAACCATAGCTAACTATGTTGTGCCCTATGCACAACATGACTTCATAGATAATAGATTCTCACATAATAAATCCAATACATATAGGGATGAAGTGCAAAAGGGGCATATGGTGTAACTAGGTGCGAAGGGACTCCAGTCATTAGACGAAGAATGTGTGGTCAAGATCAATTAGACCCAATCTGTCACCCTACAGACCGTCTTTCATGTTCTTTCGTGTCCAGATGCTTTCCAATAATACCGCCTTCACCCTTCTACTTCCACGTCATTCTCATCTTTGGAACCTTCTGCTCATCAAAACCACCCCTTGGAGGAGACATTGGCTGGCTACCTATCCTACTGAGTCCTTTACTTTTAGAAAGCATCTTCTATTTTTGGCAGTTGGCGTGTAGAACATGTTGTACCCTTTTTCTTGGAATTTGGTAAGGCTTTGAAGGGCGGGCCTGGTGCAGCGGTAGAGCCTCACCGCCTGTGACCGAGAGGTCCCAGGTTCGAGTCGCGGTCTCCTCACATTGCACTTCGTGAGGGTAAGGCTTGCCACTAACACCTTCCCCGGACCCCGCACAGTGCGGGAGCTCTCAGCACTGGGTACGTCCTTTTTTTTTTAAGTCCACTGCTTATAATGCAGCAGAGATTGTCGTGTTTCAGTGCTGTTCCAAATCAAACAAATACTGGAATTGACGAGAAAGAAAAGAAAACAAGATGGGACTGAAGGATCATGCAAAACACAAATGACTGACTAAGTTGGCACTTTCTAGCAGAAATCGTGGAAGATTGGGAGAGAGATCGGGGTAGGGCAGCTAGACCTATATTGATCTCCCAATCCTATTTTGACCTGACAACTGGAAACGCCCCTCCCGCCTAGCTAGTTCCGACGTAAATCCCCCTTTGCACGGAATATCAAACCAAAGCAATCCAGCACTAAAGCAACCTATCAGCAAATGGCGCCCACGTGCATAGCCGGTTGGAATCTCCAATCGTTCAAGTCTTCCACATGATGAGTGAATACATGCAGTATTCATGTGTTTTTCCACTGAACATGCAAGCTTTCCTCGGTCGGACAATCCCAGATCAACGTGTGGATGCCTTCCAAATGGTTCGAGTAATAAGTGAGACTAATGAATTAGACGTGAATCAATAAGAAGGCTGGGGACGAGATAAATGGTCCGGGAAGCCATATTCAGACCATTACAACATGGATCTACAAGCGGGTACTACTATTTCATTGCCGAAATGGATCCTCTCTCTCAGCCCTGAACCTTGGACGATCAAGAGAGGAAACGAACTTAATACTAGACAATCGTATCGTCCATCTCCACACAGACACTGAAAACTCCGGTCCATGTACCGTTCTAACGCTATAGCAACGAACTGAAGCGAACATTTGGGGTAAATATTCCGAAGAAATGAAATGCTCACCTCCGGCCGTGCCAGGGGCGAGCTTGGGCCATCCGTGCACCTGGAACCTCGTCTTGATCACGTCGAGCGGGCACACGAAGGTCGCCGCTATCACACCTGCGGACAAGCCCCCAAATCCAGCAATCACGCTTCCCGTACACACACCCGTACGAACCACGGCACGGAAATTGGATTAGAGCTCGGGGGCCGAAAATTACCGGCGGAGGCGCCCGCGGCGGCGTGGGCGAGGGCGCTGCGGGCGGAGGTGGAGGAGTGGTGCGAGGAGGACGCGGCCGGCATCGGCGGCACCACGGCCGCCGTGGCCGGCGAGGTCGCGACGTCCCCCGGCATCTCCCCGATCTGCGGGATGCAGGTCTAGGGATTCGCCCTCCCTCCAGCGAGAGCAGCAGCGCCGCGCTGGACGTACGTCAACGAGGTCGGCGGGCGGCGCCCGATCGCATCGGCTGCCGCCGGTCGCCGGCGGTGGGCGGGCGGGCGCGGCGAATGGGGGACGGAGGCGCCTAGGGCTAGGGTTCGGGATCCGAGGAGGCGGGCATTTGGGCCCCAACGGGACGTGGGGGAATTCGTAGGCTGTTCGCCTACGTCCTCTGCAGCTCGTTCGCTCGCTTCCTTCCTCTCAAAGAGAAGAAAACACCTCCGCCTGCGCTTCTCCTCTGATATCCAGGGCGACGGGGAGGGAGCACTGACATGTGGGGCCGCGTCTGCCACGCCGGGCCTACGTGTCATGTACCGGCGTGGTTGCTTGTCACATGGTGCTGCTTCCGAGATACGACCACGTCCCGAGCCACGTCACTGTCCTGTGGGTCCACTGCACGTAATCACGGCCCGGCCCCGGCGCCATGGACAGCGGGGCTCGACCTGTGGTAGCTGCGCGTTCTCCGTCGGCCGGGTCCACGGCGATGTCCGGTCGCCGCTTACCGGTGGCGTGGCGCGACGCTGGCCACCCGCCGCGGCGAGCCGGGACTGACCACGGCGCCGTCTACCTAGGGCCTGCTGCCGCACCAGCATTTCGCTTTCGATAGGAGGAAAAATAGGAAGCACTAGCCCCGTGCTTATCGTTATCGATCCGCGGATGCTCACTCGCGAAGAGTTCTTGATTACTCTCCATTAACAAATGATGATGATCTCATCTGTATATTCAGATAAAATTGAAAATAATTCTGGACTACCAATAATAGATCCTACGAGCACGCAAAATGGCAATGGGAAAATTCCTTTTATCATAGTAGATGAATAAATAAACCCTCCAGAAAGCTACGCCAAACGATACCTACGACCAACATCGAGGGCAACTTCATAGTCTACACGACACGAGATCGACTCCCTGGATAGCCACCCGAATGTATAGATGACCCGCCACGCCCAGCAGACCGCCAACACCACCTTCCACGGTCAATATCCCGACGTACCACCGCTCGGGTTCGAGCCACGACGCCGCACGACCCAATGCACATGGAAAATTGCTCGTAAATCGTCGCGCCAACGTTCAGGGCCGTTACTCCGGCATAAAGTCAGATCGTCTAGGCCATGCATGCAAGCAACTCCTCCACAACATGAAGTTGTTGCCCACCATGGATCCTGAGGCCGCCGCTTCGACGCACAACCACCATCGGTGGTCGTTGCCCCGGCTTCCACCAACCCCAACGCAAAAGCAACCACACACAACCGCCAAAGACGACTATCTAAGGTGACACCCTCAAAAGGGAGACGATGTTGGAGTCGTTCTTGCCTGCTCTGGCTAACCGAAGCTTCGGTTTTCACCTGGAGAGAACAAGTCATATTCATCGAAAGAGAAAAGCAAAGTTCCCCCTGTGAAGAAGCCTCCAAGAAGGAAAACGACGCTCGTAGACGCCACCATCATCGACAGTGACAACGGGGTTGGGGCAAAGCTTTCCCCTGGATCTTCTCCTCTCCAAGAGAGAGACTAGCTAGGCTGGGGCACTCGAGAGCGCCCATGCCCATGGACCTAAGCAAGTCATGCCGCAGATCTCCAATGTCGAATGCCAAGAACCACAAAGCAGCCAAGAAGAAGTGTAAATCTCCCAAATCCTTAAGAGCAAATTCCGCATTAAGATCTTGAAGAAGAGCAGTAATTGCCTTGCTTGAGGAGCTAGTGACTATGATATCATTGACATAAATAAGAACATATATCATGATGCATGTCTTATTATATAAGAACAATGATGTGTCAGCTCTAGAGGGAAAGAAACCAAGAGCTTACAATTTTGCACTTAACCTTGAATACCATGCACGAGGAGCTTGCTTTAGACCATAAAGAGTTTTATCAAGTTTGCACACAAAATGAGGAACTTGAGCATTTTCAAGGTGGTTGTTTCATATAGACCTCCTCTTCCAGAACACCATGTAAAAACGCGTTCTTGACATCAACCTACCGTAAACTCCAACCCGTGGAAACAGCAACTGCCAGAACAAGCCTGATAGTGGCTGCCTTGACTACAGGACTGAAGGTGTCCTCATAATCTATACCATATCTCTGTTTAAAATCCTTTGCAACTAATCTTGCCTTGTATCTGTCAATAGTGCCATCTGCATTTTTCTTGATACGGTAGACCCACTTGCAATGAATGATATTTTTGGTATGATGTGATGGAACAAGATGCCACGTTTTATTTTTCATAAGAGCATTATATTCCTCCTTCATAGCATCACGCCAATGCACATCTTTAAATGCCTCCGAAAAAGTGTGAGATTCTCCTATAGAAGTAAACAAGTCATATCGTATAGTGCCATCCGTATATTCTTTCGGTTTACGAATACCTCTTTGCAGTCTAGTAACATGAACTGGCGGAGGTGGTGGTGCAGAAACAGTCTCCGTATCTGAGTCAGAAGAAGAAACAGCAGCATCCGCTGAATCCATGTGAGCAGCAGCATCTTCCTCCGCTGAATTTTCTTCAGAATCTGCATGAGTATCTTCAGAGTCTGCAGGAGCATCAGGGTCAGAAATATCAGCGTCAGGTGATGACCCCCCTCGGGATCCGCACGCGCAGCACTGGGCGGAGACAGGGAACCCGAAGGCGACGAAACAGCGACGTGGCGACCATGCACGGGCGAAGCAGATCGTGGCGGGGTCAGCGCCAGCGAACGAGCGACGTGGCGACACGGTGACCGCGAGCGCGCCCGCCGGTGTGAACGCGACCACGCCTGGGAAGCGTCCCACGCCGAATCTGCAGCAGAGTTCGAGGGCGCCTGATCCAAGGAGCCGGTCGGTGAATCAACCTCGGGAGCAGCAGTAGTATTGCCATGTGAAATATGTTCAGAAGAACACTGAGAGCTCATTTGTACATCATTTTGACTCAATTTTTTTGTAGCTTGCTGCTGCACCGTATTATCCACTGCAACCCTGTCAACATCAGTAGTAACAACAGGAATGATAGGCAAAGACATAAAAGTATCAATGTTTGTATCCCCATGAGACAAAGTAGTGGAAGATGAATCAGTAGGAAGAAGCAAAATTTCTCGGCGTAGACGGGAGCCAGCATTTGGATTAAGATCAGCAAAAGGAAAGACATTTTCATCAAAAACAACATCTCTAGACACATATACATGACCTGTGGAGGGGTCTAAACACTTGACCCCCTTGTGTCGAGGGCTATACCCAAGAAAAACACATCGAGTAGATCGAAAAGCAAGCTTGCGATTATTGTAAGGGCGAAGATTGGGCCAACAGGCACAACCAAAGACTCTCAAAGCCTCATAATTTCGAGGGGTATGAAGAAGACGCTCCACGGGTGTATCATGATCAATGACTTTACTAGGTAGGAGATTTATGAGAAAAGTGGTTGTCAGGAAGGCTTCATCCCAAAACTTCAAGGGCATAGAGGCATTGGCAAGAAGTGCAAGACCAACTTCAACAATGTGGCGATGCTTGCGTTCAGCAGAACCATTTTGTTGGTGTGCATGTCGACAAGAGACATGATGTGTGATGCCAATCTTTTGAAAGAAACTGTTGAGTTTTTGATATTCGCCACCCCAATCAGTTTGCACAGTAACCATCTTTCTATCAAATTTACGCTCAACCAATTGTTGAAATTTTTGAAAAACATGAAACACATCAGACATTTTCTTAAGCAAGTAGATCCAAGTAAATTTACTGAAATCATCAATAAACTTACATAATATGAATGTTTTCCAACAGAGACAGGCTGGACCCCATACATCTGAGAAGACTTGTTCCAAGGGAACAAGTGGATACACTAGTAGAGACAGGATATGGTAATTGATGACTCTTAGCTAGTTGACAAGAATCACAAATATATGGGTTTATTTCAGGCGAAAAAGAAATTTTATACTTCCTAAGAATTTGCTGAACCACAAAAGAGGATGGATATCCTAAGCGGCAATGTCAAGTGGATGAAGATGGCTTTGTTGTAATGAAAGCTTGCTTTGAAGACCCAGTGGAGAATGACACCAATGGGTAGAGACCTCCATGGCATGGACCCTTAAACAGAACGTCCCGGTGGCTTGATCCTTAATCAAAAAGAAAAAGGGATGAAACTCAATGAAGACATTATTATCAAGAGTAAGTCTATGAACGGATATAAGATTTTTTGAAGCACTTGGAACATGAAGGACATTTTTTTAGATGTAGAGAACTATGGGGAATACGTAACATTGAATTACCAATATGACTTATTTGCATACCATTGCCGTTTGCAGTGTGGACATGATCACCACCAGTGTACTTCTCCTGAGTAGTAAGCTTGCTCAATTCACTTGTAATATGGTTTGTAGCTTCAGTATCAGAATACCAATTTGTGTCCACCCCATATGACACCAGGTTGGCATCCTTGTCACCTTGATGACCCTCATCGCGACAAGTACCACCATCACTTCTGTCACGCTCGAACCTCCACCAGCAGGCACTAGCAGGATGCCCATGTTTCGTGCAGATTTGGTAGTCCACATTGACATATGGAGTAGGAACCCGATCACGACGGCGTCCATCATCACGAGGACCATCATCACGGTGCCGGCGATCATCATAGCTAGGATACCTGTGTTGACGTCAGAAACCCCCTGGCGGGCAGAGACGGTCAACACGGTAGAGCCGGGAACAACTAGGGCTGCGGCTTGCCCCAGTCCCTCAGAGCGACGGCCCGCAAAGCCTCCCGGTCGCACGCGCCGATGTTTATCACAAGGGCGTGCCACCCGACCTATACCTGGTCGGGAAGGTGTGGATGATGCCTCGCTTAGTTTCTGCAGGGGCACACACGTAAACATTAAATACGAGCCTCGATCGGCTCTCGGGTTATCCTGTGAATCGGCTCAAAGAGCCGATCCACCCATGATTCGGACGAGGTGTCCGAATATATGGTGGTCCTGCTTGATCAAGGTAAAGCTAATGAGATCTACGACGATTTAGGGTTTTCACCGCATAATCGGATCATCCTACTCGGGATTGGGCCTCGCGCTCGCGCACGGTGACCATAAGCCGATCCTAGACAGGGCCTAAAAACCAACACGAGGTTGATCCCCGGAACATCCGTTCTAGGACTAGCAAACGCCACCCTACACGCCGCTGGATCCTCCGACCCCTTGTAAGGCCTAACTATTGCGGATGTTAAACTAATCCTTGATGAACAAGGAGCAACCGTAACGGATCAGATCTACTAAACTATGATCAAGCGGGGTGCCGCCCCTACACCTAAGATAGGTGTAAGGGCGGCTAGACATGCAAGGGTTGCACTACGAAAGCATGTAATATGAAGATCAATGCTAACCCTAACATGTCTAAGATAACTACGTTGCTCGCCATCAAAAAGGCTTCAGTACGAGCAACGCATGAACAACGTGGGCAGGCTTGTGCTGCCTAGATCGCAAGATGCGATCTAGGCAGCATGATGCTTACCGATAGAAACCCTCGAGACGAAGGAGTTGGCGATGCGCCGAGATTTGTTTGTGGTTGAACGTTGGTTGTTGTTTATTCCATAAACCCTAGATACATATTTATAGTCCGGGGGACTTTCTAATGCGGGCGTGCACCAAACCGTGCACGAGTAAAACTCTAACTTTTAATCTAGATACAATCTACTGTAATTAAAGATACACGGGCAACCTAGCCCAAATTCTCCGTGCAAGGCCGCTTCATAGATCTTCCATGTGTAATCTTCCAAGCCCATCTTGATCGCGGCCCACCTCCTGATTTAGCCAAAATCCGGTGATAACACATGCCCCCCTGGTTTTGGTAATGATAATTTCAAAACCACTCTGTTTTTTCCTCTGAGGGGTCATGTCACGGCAGAGCAGAACTGTCGCAGCGTGCTTCATCATGACGACTTGCCTTCCCAACTTCTCTGCACGATTTGACAGTTTTGGCACCATGTCCTCGACAACTGCTCGAAAATTAAAAACCCTCATCTCCTTTTATTTAACCGCATCGAACAGTTCTCCTCCTCACCCCTTCCGCATTAGTACTCCAAAAAACCCTCCTCTGCAACCATGTCTTCTTCCTCTTCCTCTTCTTCTTCATCGGATCTTTCCCACGTGTCCTTTCCCATCCGAGAGTCGACGCCCTCGTGGGGTACGCAGGCGGTGTACGACATCCTCGCCCCAACGGCGTGGGACAAAGAGGACCACGACTCCTCCGTCTGGTCCGAGGATAACAAATCCCTGACCGACGGGGAGAGCGACCTCCGCTTCCTTGCTGACGGGGAAGCGGAGGAGGAGAGCGATGACGATCGCTTCTCTTGGGCAGACTTCACCAGCTCCGAGGAGGTGAAGGAGGAGGAAGAGGAGGAGGATGACGACGACAGCCTCCCCGACGAGCCGCCGGCCAAGCGCCATTGCCCCTGGCCGGGGAACCTGAGTGATTTCGACAGCGGCGACGACGACGACGAGGAGGATGAGGACAACGAAGGTCCTGCCGGCTGCCGCTGGAGCAGCGACGACGAGCCGGCCGGGAGCAGCGCCGACAGCGGTGATGACGGCGATGACGAGGGCTACAACAGCCCGTAGATAGGACCCCTAGCCAGGATCAGTAGCAGTAGACGGGGCAATGTATCCCCTTTTGAGGGCAACCAGCTCTTTTGTGTAAGAAATCTGATTTATCAATGAAGAAATTCCCCAATTTGATTTTGCCGATTTCCTTTAGGATAATTTAGCCGATTGCCCCTCGTACTGACTCTGCCGATTGTCAATTTGGTCAAAGCCCAGTGAGCCGATGGCAGAGCATCGGTCCCCCACGATAAATTTCGAGATAGATCCACCTGGACCCAAACTCCTGGTCAAACAAGGCCAAGCCATAATCGTGCAAACCTTAGGACTTGTAACCGCAGATCCCACTGGATGGCATATTAAACTTAGCGGCAAAACTCCTGAAACAATGTTCAGTCTCCTTATCATCTTTAAATTTCAGACATTCTTCTGCCGCATTATCCTCTCCAAATTCCGCTCACTCAGCTCCGGCAGTTTCCTTCTGCAATAATTCACCATTTTCAAGCGAGCTGTGATGGAGAGCGAGCCGATTTCGACAAAATCGGCAAAACCTTGAGGGCGAGCTGCCCCCCGAGCCTCAGCCAAGGCGAGGATAAAAAATGGTCCAGCCTAATGGACCATCACCAGCTTCCCAACTGTGGTGCCGCATCAGCCGATTCCACCACATCGGTTTCCCAGATCATCGACATTTCAGGGCAGGCCCGATCACGTCAAAGAGATCTACCCTGCAGGGCCACCAGCCGATCACCTTTCTTTCGTTGGCAGCCGACATGGTGGATGATTACCCACAGCTCCATGGACAAGGCTGACTTGCATGCCAATGTTCCTCTGATAATACCGCTGAACTGGCAACCTGGCAACTTTGCGCACCTGTACTAAGGTCGATGACTGTACATCGGCTCTGTATCACGAAACACCTCACAAAATATCAATAATCCTGATTATGAATCTAACCAGCCCATCTACCAGGCTGGCAATCTGACTCCGGGCGGTGTCTACGACGAGCCCCGGGCTTGTCGCTGAATCGATCGGCATGCTTGAAAACCGATAATTTTGCAACATTAGCACCATTCTTCAGGCAAGTCGTGATGCAGGGTTAGCCGATTCCAACGAAATCGGCTCTCCAGAGCAGAGAACCTTCAAGGTGAGCTGCCCCCCGAGCCTCAGTCGGGGCGAGAATAGCAGTGAGCCGACCACGCCGGTCATTCTCGGTTTCCAACTCGTAATGCAACATCAGCCGATTCAACAAAATCGGTTCTTTAGAGTAAGGAAATTTCAGGGCGAGCCGCCCTCCCCCAAGCTTCTTCAGTTCAATCCTTGCGCCTTGCTGATCAGATCGGCTCATCATCTTTGGCAGGCTGCAGCAACTTCCGGTGAGAACGTCTTCGCATTTCTGACGTCCTCCAGACTCTCCCCTGGAAGTGACAGTTGCTGAGTCAAAACGTGGCAGCCGATGGCTTCGTCATTGGCGGTTCCCCACCCTGACTTGCACGCTTTAAGCTGCCCTTGCCGTTGAACTTGAAGACTTGCCAATGGGAATTAGAGGTCCTTGAAGGGAAGACCCACTCCCTGCTCCATTGATCCTTAAGTCGATGTCTGCACATCGGCTATGCTTAAATTTTCTTTTTTTTTGAATTTTCGGCCGATTTGTGAATCGGCCCCCATACTCCAATACGGACGCTTCCACTGCATATCCTCGTGTTTTATCCACCTAGGTGCCCCCCCGAGCCGATTCTGTCAAGAGAATTTGATGGTATCGGCTCTGTTGGATAACATGTCAAACCCAGGCAGAATGGATGGTGAGGATAATTTTGGCCGATTGCTGGAATCGGCCTCCATGTTGCTTGTTCGATGAAGGTTTTGTAATGTCCGTTCACAAATCTTTTGGGGCCGATCACAAGGATCGGTCTCACCACGTTTATCCATCGACATTTGCTTTTGTTACACGGTCAGGCCGGTGGATAAAACCAGCCTAACCCCGTTCTTTGTCACGTCGATGCGCTCACAGTCGTCCAAATTGATACCCGAGAGCGGCTCTTGGCCCGATGTCTCCCAAATGTCCATGCCGGCCGTTGAAACCTCGACTGAATCATCTGCACGGATGACTTCTACTTCATCTCCATCCCACTGTATCAGGCATTGGTGCATCGTGGATGGTATGCAACAGTTGGCGTGGATCCAATCTCTCCCTAGTAGGACAGCGTAGGTACTCTTGCTTGTCGACGATAAAGAATGTCGTAGGGACAGTTTTCCTTCCTACGGTCGGATCCACATTCGGAACACCTTGTGCGTCGGATGCTTGGCCGTTGAAATCGCTCGGTGTTACGTTGGTCTTGATCGGATCCGAGCTGGAGCGTCCCAACCGACGTAGCATGGAGTACGGCATAATGTTGATCGCCGCTCCGGTGTCTACCAACATCTTGTTGACAGAGTTGCCCATTGATGTAGCCTCGCAAGTACAGGGCCTTCAGATGCCTGTAACTTCTTTCCTTTGGCTTCTCAAAGATGACCGGCCGTGGGCCGCAGTCTAATTGTGCCACCGGTGCTTCATACAATCTTGGAGCGCTAAACTCCGTTGGAAGAATGAAGACCATGTTTGTGCCAGCCGATGTATCATCATCGGCTTTCCTCTCGCTTGGGGCGCCACTCTTTTCTTTGTGGCCGACCTTCTTCGTCCGGGGTTCGCCGGATTTTGGCGGCCGGATCGGGCCGTGCCTTCCTTAGCGTGTGCGGGTACAATCTTTCAGCTTCTTCCAACCCACGTAGACGCTGAACCCTTCGCTTTTGGGAACGGCTGAGCCCATCAGGACACCACCTGGGCCGATGATATTTATCTTCTTCATCATCGTCCTCTAGTTCCTCGAGATCTTCTACCCGAGCGGGCTCAGCATGCTTGCTCCGAGGTGGGAGAGGCCCTAGACGCTTGAACACGGACACGTTAGCGGCGTCCTTCTTCCTCTGTTTGCATTCTGGGCAGTTCTCGATTGTTGGCAATCGGCTCATTCCCGAGTCCCAGCAATGTTTGAAGAACGGACAGCTCCCGGTGCCTATCCATGTTATCCTGCCCCTTGACCTTCCTTCGGCGCGACGATTGTACCCGTCGTCGCTTCTATCATGTTGACGGTACCTCCGACCTCTCGCATCGGACCGACAATTCCTTTCATCATCTACGTCGTAGTGCCGACGTCGGTCGTGTTGCTGCTCATACTTGTTGAGGAGGTGCTCGGAGAGTGGACGTTGATACCGCACGCTTCTTATTCCCTCCCCTGTCAGGTACCGCCTGTCATCATCTTGGGGCCGGTCGCGTGGCTCGGCCTCCTCTTCATCGTTGCCACGGGAGTGGCTGCTTTCTGCTTCATCTTTGCCATGGCGGCTTGCAAGCCCTGCCATGTTGACACCAAAGGAGAACTTTGGCTGGCCTATGGAGTGGCTGAGATCCACCATGTTGACGCCAGGCGACGGACTTGAGTCTCTATCGAGCTTGATATCGTGCGGCCGGGTCTTCTCAGAGGAGCCGATGAGTTCGGCTTCGAGGGTTGCCTTAATCTCGTCATGTTTCCTTTTGAGCTCCTCGGGCAGATCCTCGTACTTCAGCGACCTGGTGCGTCCTTCGACGGGCGGACAGGTCCACTCCATCGAGTGCGCCTTCGGGTGTGAAACCCTTCCACCCGACGCCATGGGAGCGGGTTCGGTGGAAGGAGCCGATGAGTTCGGCTTCGAGGGTTGCCTTGATCTCGTCATGCTTCTTCTTGAGCTCATCGAGCGGATCCTCGTACGTGACCGGAGTGTCTTCCGCCATCTCGGATGTAGATGGCGATGTCGTGGATGTCGTCGACTGTCCCACCGGGCGTGCCGAGAATGTGTTGACGTCGAAACCCCCGGCGGGCAGAGACGGTCAACACGGTAGAGCCGGGAACAACTAGGGCTGCGGCTGGCCCCGGTCCCTCGGAGCGACGGCCCGCAAAGCCTCCCTGGTCGCACGCGCCGATGTTTATCACAAGGGCGTGCCACCTGACCTATACCTGGTCAGGAAGGTGTGGATGATGCCTCGCTTAGTTTCCTGCAGGGCACACACGTAAACATTAAATACGAGCCTCGATCGGCTCTCGGGTTATCCTGTGAATCGGCTCAAAGAGCCGATCCACCCATGATTCGGACGAGGTGTCCGAATATATGGTGGTCCTGCTTGATCAAGGTAAAGCTAATGAGATCTACGACGATTTAGGGTTTTCACCGCATAATCGGATCATCCTACTCAGGATTGGGCCTCGCGCTCGCGCACGGTGACCATAAGCCGATCCTAGACAGGGCCTAAAAACCAACACGAGGTTGATCCCCGGAACATCCGTTCTAGGACTAGCAAACGCCACCCTACACGCCGCTGGATCCTCCGACCCCTTGTAAGGCCTAACTATTGCGGATGTTAAACTAATCCTTGATGAACAAGGAGCAACCGTAACGGATCAGATCTACTAAACTATGATCAAGCGGGGTGCCGCCCCTACACCTAAGATAGGTGTAAGGGCGGCTAGACATGCAAGGGTTGCACTACGAAAGCATGTAATATGAAGATCAATGCTAACCCTAACATGTCTAAGATAACTACGTTGCTCGCCATCAAAAAGGCTTCGATACGAGCAACGCATGAACAACGTGGGCAGGCTTGTCTTGCCTAGATCGCAAGATGCGATCTAGGCAGCATGATGCTTACCGATAGAAACCCTCGAGACGAAGGAGTTGGCGATGCGCCGAGATTTGTTTGTGGTTGAACGTTGGTTGTTGTTTATTCCATAAACCCTAGATACATATTTATAGTCCGGGGGACTTTCTAATGCGGGCGTGCACCAAACCGTGCACGAGTAAAACTCTAACTTTTAATCTAGATACAATCTACTGTAATTAAAGATACACGGGCAACCTAGCCCAAATTCTCCGTGCAAGGCCGCTTCATAGATCTTCCATGTGTAATCTTCCAAGCCCATCTTGATCGCGGCCCACCTCCTGATTTAGCCAAAATCTGGTGATAACAACCTGTCATCATATCTGGGACGCCTGTCATCGCGCCTATCATCAAATCTGGGGCGCCTATCATCACGCCTCTCACGGCTGTCATCACGCCGTTCACGGTAGTCATCAGGGAGGCGGTCATCTTGGCGAGAACCATATGCAGGTGGTGTAGTACGGCGTGCCAAGTTGGCAGAAGAAGTAAATTCATCTTCAGCGGCATCACCCAGATTGTTCATCCGATCAAAGGACTACAGCTGGCTGAACAAGTCGGTCAATGTGGTGGAGGGATTTGCACGGACAGCAGTCTTCAGATTATTATAAGTACCATCAAGTCCATGTAAGATCGACCAAATCAGCTCATCATCATCTAATGGCTTCCCGGCAGCAGCAAGCTCCGAGGCAAGTATCTTCACCTTGGCAAAGTATTTCTCAGCAGACATAGTGCCTTTCTTTGTGTCATTAAGAGCAGAACGCAGCTTTTGAGCCCTGGCCTTTGACTGTGTTGTGGTCAAGGAATTGATAGTCTTCCATACCGCAGCAGAAGTCTCAAGACCAAGAACATAAGAGAGCATGTCCGGAGATAGACAGTTCAGAAGGAAGCGCAAGACCTGCTGATCCCTGGCGATCCATGTGTCATATGCAGGATTGTCAATCTGCTCACTCTTTCCATCAGTGGTTGAAAGTATAGAGATGGTAAACCTAGAGGGGGGTGAATAGGTTTCTACAAATTTTAATTCTTTCTTTGCAATATTAGGCTTTGCGGAATATAAAGATGAGCCTAATGCAAACTAGGTGAAGCAACCTATATGAGGATACAACTAACTCGAGCACGAAGGCTCTCACGAGCGATTAAATCACAAGTAAGGAGTTCGGTTAGAGATAACCGATAGCACGCGGAGACGAGGATGTATTCCCGTGTTCCCTTGCTTTGCAACAAGGTACGTCACGTTTGGAGGAGTGGAGGTCCCACGAAGGATTCCCCGCGCCACGAAGGCTCACCCTATTCTCCGGAGCCTATCCCACGAAGGAATAGCTCACTCACTTGTGGTAGACTTTGAGGTAGTCTCCAAACCTTCACAATCTTGCCCGGAGCAAATCCACAGCCCGGATGCTTCCGGACTCCTCTTGCCCACCTAGGGTTTCCAAGGAACCCTAGGAAGCAAGCTTCTCAATGAATACAAGGGGGAATGAGATTTGGCTTGGTAGAACGGTAGATCGGGTCCTCCTCTAATGATTCCCCGGAGGGATTTGAGTTTGGGTGGAGGAGGAGGGAGATCCGAGGCTTTTGGTGTTTCTAGCAATGGAGTAAGAGAGAGAGAGCTCAAGAACAGCTTGTAGTATGTTGCCTAACTGTTCGAGAGGTAGGAGAAGGCCTATTTATAGTGTTCTTCGAAATACGGCCGTTGGTCACTTGCCACATCAGTAGATTCGTCGAGAAACCCGGTCGACCGGATTTGGCGCCGGACAGGCCGGTCCACAGCCCGGTCAGACCTGGCCGGCCGGTTTCCAACCGGAGCTGGGACCGGGTCTTGATCGGGCAGGCGTCTGAGGTTACTGGATGGCGCCCGGATGGCACAGGCGCAAAGTCCGGTTGCAGACCGGGCCGCTCGGTCTGGTGCCCGGTCAGACCGGGCCATGGACCGGAGCAGCCGGTCCAAAACCGGGCTGGCGACCGGACGCCGACCGGAGGGCTTGCCCTCTTTTCGGAACCTGCCCGGATGGCACCGGTTCGGGTCCGGTTGGTGACCGGGCTGTCCGGTGCCGGGGCCGGTCCGACCGGATCTGTGTCCGGCCAGGCTCTGAAAAACTTGCTGATTTTTCGTCGAATTGGGGGGGTCTCCCGTTGCCTTTTTGTTCCATTGCTACACCATCATACCTCTTTGGCTAATACCTGAAAGTCATCTTGTAGACATGTATAAGTCCAAATACTCTAGCACGGTGTCATGGATACCAAAATAATGGATAAGGGTAAAATACCCTTACAATCTCCCCCTTTTTGGTATACGATGACAAACCGAGCTAGAGTTACATATAGATATTATGATAAGCTCTAAACCTTGATTCCATATAAGATATTACGACAGCTCCCCCATAATGTGTGCACTTGGAGAATTTGCGTTTGAATGCAAAGTGCACCATTTGTGGAATATGAGAAGCCCCCCCAATATCTTTAGGAAACAAGCATGGTATGGACAAGTATATCAAGATATATAAGCATAAAGCATGATTATCCATAAAGCATGATTATCCTAACATAGAGTAGCACACATAATAGTCGTCCATACATATCCATACATGAATTATTCAAAGTAGCAAATGGTTCTTGAGAAATCAAAGCAAATACGCACAAGCCATATAAAATCCAAATAAAGCTACTCCCATGGCTTGTGACAATCAAAGAACCCCGTAATTCTAGACTCTACTCTCTTCTCCCCCTTTGGCATCGGAACACCAAAAAGGCGAAGAAAAGAGGAGAGATGCTAGCGTCCCATCAATAGAACTCGTGCCCCGCGGATGGAGAGCTGCCATCACCATCCTCATCGTCATCCTCTTCATCATCATCCTCGCCATTGTCATCCTCATCACCTTCATCCTCTTCATCATCAGCAGGAGGTGCACGAGCAGATCTAGGAGGAGGACCACCAAAGTACAGGGAAGGATCAAAGTTCTGGAACATCTCATCAGAAAGAAGAGGCATCTCCCAGTTTGGTGCGTGGACAAGCTCCAACTCAGGGCCGGGAGGAGGAACAGGTACATTCCTAGTAGCCATGAACTCATTTTGGCGCCTCCTTGTCTCTTGGTTCAAAGAAAGACTTTGATGTGCAACATCATTGGTATTTTTGCACATCCGCCATAAGCTAGAGAAGAACCGTGAGACACCACGCTGTGGGCGCCTAGAGGAGCTAGAGCTAGCATGGTCATGGCGTTCCTTGGACCGGCGCTCAGAAGGCATCATCTCAGGAACACCCGGTCTATCACCTTGGGCAGGTACCTTGAAAGCTTCCTGATACGTCTCCGACGTATCGATAATTTCTTATGTTCTATGCCATATTATTGATGATACCTACATGTTTTATGCACACTTTATGTCATATTCGTGCATTTTCTGGAACTAACCTATTAACAAGATGCCGAAGTGCCGGTTCTGTTTTCTGCTGTTTTTGGTTTCGGAATCCTAGTAACGAAATATTCTCGGAATTGGACGAAACAAAGACCCGGGGGCCTATTTTTCCACGGAGCTTCCGGAAGACCGAAGAACATACGAAGTGGGGCCACGAGGTGGCGACACCACAAGGCGGCGCGGCCCGGGGGGCCCGCGCCGCCTATGGTGTGGCCCCCTCGTCCGGCCCCCGACTCTGCCCTTCCGCCTACTTAAAGCCTCCGTCGCGAAACCCCCGATGCGAAAAACCACGATACGGAAAACCTTACCGAGACGCCGCCGCCGCCGATCCCATCTCGGGGGATTCCGGAGATCTCCTCCGGCACCCTGCCGGAGAGGGGATTCATCTCCCGGAGGACTCTACACCGCCATGGTCGCCTCCGGAGTGATGAGTGAGTAGTTCACCCCTGGACTATGGGTCCATAGCAGTAGCTAGATGGTTGTCTTCTCCTCATTGTGCTTCATTGTTGGATCTTGTGAGATGCCTAACATGATCAAGATCATCTATCTGTAATACTCTATGTTGTGTTTGTCGGGATCCGATGGATAGAGAATACCATGTCATGTTAATTATCAAGTTATTACATATGTGTTGTTTATGATCTTGCATGCTCTCCGTTTCTAGTAGAGGCTCTGGCCAAGTTTTTACTTTTAACTCCAAGAGGGAGTACTTATGCTTGATAGTGGGTTCATGCTCGCATTGACACCCGGGACGAGTGACGAAAGTTCTAAGGTTGTGTTGTGTTGTTGCCACTAGGGATAAAACATTGGCGCTATGTCCGAGGATGTAGTTGTTGATTACATTACGCACCATACTTAATGCAATTGTCCGTTGCTTTGCAACTTAATATCGGAGGGGGTTCGGACGATAACCCGAAGGTGGACTTTTTAGGCATAGATGCGGTTGGATGGCGGTCTATGTACTTTGTCGTAATGCCCAATTAAATCTCACTATACTTATCATGTCATGTATGTGCATTGTTATGCCCTCTCTATTTGTCAATTGCCCGACTGTAATTTGTTCACCCAACATGCTTTTATCTTATGGGAGAGACACCTCTAGTGAACTGTGGACCCCGGTCCATTCTCTAATACTGAAATACAAATCTGCTGCAATACTTGTTTTTACTATTTTCTCTGCAAACAATCATCTTCCACACAATACGGTTAATCCTTTGTTACAGCAAGCCGGTGAGATTGACAACCTCACTCTGTTTCGTTGGGGCAAAGTACTTTGGTTGTGTTGTGCAGGTTCCACGTTGGCGCGGAATCTCCGGTGTTGCGCCGCACTACATCCCGCCGCCATCAACCTTCAACGTGCTTCTTGGCTCCTCCTGGTTCGATAAACCTTGGTTTCTTTCCGAGGGAAAACTTGCTGCTGTGCGCATCATACCTTCCTCTTGGGGTTGCCCAACGAACGTGTGAAATACACGCCATCAAGCTCTTTTACGGCGCCGTTGTCGGGGAGATCAAGACACGCTGCAAGGGGAGTCTCCACTTCCCAATCTCTTTACTTTGTTTTTGTCTTGCTTTATTTTATTTACTACTTTGTTTGCTGCATTATATCAAAACACAAAAAAATTAGTTGCTAGCTTTACTTTATTTACTTGTCTTGTTTGCTATATCAAAAACACAAAAAAATTAGTTTACTTGCATTTACTTTATCTAGTTTGCTTTATTTACTACTGCTAAAATGGCTACCCCTGAAAATACTAAGTTGTGTGACTTCACTAGCACAAATAATAATGATTTCTTATGCACACCTATTGCTCCACCTGCTACTACAGCGGAATTCTTTGAAATTAAACCTGCTTTACTAAATCTTGTTATGCGAGAGCAATTTTCAGGTGTTAGTTCCGATGATGCTTGCTGCCCATCTCAATAATTTTGTTGAACTATGTGAAATGCAAAAATATAAAGATGTAGATGGTGACATTATAAAATTAAAATTGTTCCCTGTCTCATTAAGAGGAAGAGCTAAAGATTGGTTGCTATCTCTGCCTAAGAATAGTATTGATTCATGGACTAAATGCAAGGATGCTTTTATTGGTAGATATTATCCCCCTGCTAAAATTATATCTTTGAGGAGTAGCATAATGAATTTTAAACAATTTGATAATGAACATGTTGCTCAAGCTTGGGAAAGAATGAAATCTCTGGTTAAAAATTGCCCAACCCATGGATCGACTACTTGGATGATCATCCAAACCTTCTATGCAGGACTAAATTTTTCTTCGCGGAATTTATTGGATTCAGCTGCTGGAGGTACCTTTATGTAGATCACTCTTGGTGAAGCAACAAAGCTTCTTGATAATATGATGGTTAATTACTCTGAATGGCACACGGAAAGAGCTCCACAAGGTAAGAAGGTAAATTCTGTTGAAGAATCCTCTTCCTTGAATGATAAGATTGATGCTATTATGTCTATGCTTGTTAATGGTAGGACTAATGTTGATCCTAATAATGTTCCGCTAGCTTCATTGGTTGCTCAAAATTCTAGACCACATCCTGCTAATGGTAATTCTTATGGTAGATATGTTTCACCTAATGAGGAAAAGATGTTAGAAATTGAAAGGTCCACCAAGAGCTTTATGCAATCACAGTATGAGCAAAATAAATTGTTTACTAAAACTATGAATGAGCAATCTACCTTGTTGAAGAAAATAGGGAATCAACTTGAAAATCTGAATATGGAGATTTCTGGGTTGCAAACTAAACTTGCAAATGCTGAAGACCGAATCTCATACATGTCTGCGTCACAATCTTTTTTAATTAATAAGATGGCTGCTAAACCTGATGATATTGAAAATAAAATTGTTACTACAGCAAATGTCATCCAAGTTAGAATTAATGAGAATATAAGATTAATGGCTGAACTGCGTGCTAGGTGGGATAGAGAAGAAAATGAAAAACTAGCTAAAAAGGAAAATGTAGCTAAAGTTTGGACTATTACCACCACTAGCAATGCTAATGACTCATATGTTGCTGCACTTCCTACTATCAATGGTAAAATAATTGGTGTTAGCAATGCTTCTACTCCTAGTGCAAAGCGCGCAAAATTACTGAAGCTGCTAAAGCTACTTAAGCTGCTTGTGATAAAGCTGCTGAAATTTTTTCCAACCTTGGGGATGATAATCCCATTGCTTTAGATTGTAATGATTTAGATTTTGATGATTGCCATATCTCTGAAGTTATAAAGTTCTTACAAAAACTTGCTAAAAGTCCCAATGCTAGAGCTATAAATTTGGCTTTCACAAAACATATTACAAATGCTCTCATAAAAGCTATAGAAGAGAAACTAAAACTTGAAACTTCTATTCCTAGAAAGCTAGAGGATGGTTGGGAGCCCATCATTAAAATGAGAATCAAAGACTTTGATTGTAATTCCTTGTGTGATCTTGGTGCAAGTATTTCCGTTATGCCTAAAAAAGTATATGATATGCTTGACTTGCCACCATTGAAGAATTGTTATTTGGATGTTAATCTCGCTGATAATGCTAAAAAGAAACCTTTGGGGAAAGTTAATAATGTTCATATTATGGTTAACAATAACCTTGTCCCCGTTGATTTTGTTGTCTTGGATATTGAATGCAATGCATCTTGCCCCATTATATTGGGAAGACCTTTTCTCCGAACCGTTGGTGCTACTATTGATATGAAGGAAGGTAATATTAAATATCAATTTCCTCTCAAGAAAGGTATGGAACACTTCCCTAGAAAGAGAATGAAGGTACCTTATGATTCTATTATTAGAACAAATTATGATGTTGATGCTTCATCTCTCGATGTTACTTGAGTTACACTTTACGCGCCTAGCTGAAAGGCGTTAAAGAAAAGCGCTTATGGGAGACAACCCATGTTTTTACTACAGTATTTTTGTTTTATATTTGTATCTTGGAAGTTGTTTACTACTGTAGCAACCTCTCCTTATCTTAGTTTTGAGTTTTGTTGTGCCAAGTAAAGTCTTTGATAGAAAAGTAAGTACTAGATTTGGATTACTGCGCAGTTCCAGATTTCTTTGCTGTCACGAATCTGAGTCTATCTCCCTGTAGGTAGCTCAGAAAATTACGCCAATTTACGAGCATGATCCTCAGATATGTACGCAACTTTCATTCAATTTGAGCATTTTCGTTTGAGCAAGTCTGGTGGCCTAATAAAATCCATCTTTACGGACTGTTCTGTTTTGACAGATTCTGTCTTTTATTTCGCATTGCCTCTTTTGCTATGTTGGATGAATTTCTTTGATCCACTAATGTCCAGTAGCTTTATGCAATGTCCAGAAGTGTTAAGAATGATTGTGTCGCCTCTGAACATGTGAATTTTTATTATGCACTAACCCTCTAATGAGTTGTTTCGAGTTTGGTGTGGAGGAAGTTTTCAAGGATCAAGAGAGGAGTATGATGCAATATGATCAAGGAGAGTGAAAGCTCTAAGCTTGGGGATGCCCCGGTGGTTCACCCCTGCATATATTAAGAAAACTCAAGCGTCTAAGGCATCCCCTTCTTCCTCGACAACATTATCAGGTTCCTCCCCTGAAACTATATTTTTATTCCGTCACATCTTATGCACTTTGCTTGGAGCGTCGGTTTGTTTTTGTTTTTGTTTTGTTTGAAGAAAATGGATCCTAGCATTCACTTTATGGGAGAGAGACACGCTCCGCTGTAGCATATGGACAAATATGTCCTTAGGCTCTACTCATAGTATTCATGGCGAAGTTTCTTCTTCGTTAAATTGTTATATGGTTGGAATTGGAAAATGATACATGTAGTAAATTGCTATAATGTCTTGGATAATTTGATACTTGGCAATTGTTGTGCTCATGTTTAAGCTCTTGCATCATATACTTTGCACCCATTAATGAAGAAATACTTAGAGCTTGCTAATTTGGTTTGCATATTTGGTTTCTCTAGAGTCTAGATAACATCTAGTATTGAGTTTTGAACAACAAGGAAGACGGTATGGAGTCTTATAATGTTTACCCTATGTCTTTTATGTGAGTTTTGCTGTACCGTTCATCCTTGTGTTTGTTTCAAATAACCTTGCTAGCCTAAACCTTGTATCGAGAGGGAATACTTCTCATGCATCCAAAATACTTGAGCCAACCACTATGCCATTTGTGTCCACCATACCTACCTACTACATGGTATTTATCCGCCATTCCAAAGTAAATTTCTTGAGTGCTACCTTTAAAACTCCATCATTCACCTTTGCAATATATAGCTCATGGGACAAATAGCTTAAAAACTATTGTGGTATTGAATATGTACTTATGCACTTTATCTCTTATTAAGTTGCTTGTTGAGCGATAACCATGTTTACGGGGACGCCATCAACTATTCTTTGTTGAATATCATGTGAGTTGCTATGCATGTCCGTCTTGTCCGAAGCAAGAGAGATCTACCACCTTCATGGTTGGAGCATGCATATTGTTAGAGAAGAACTTTGGGCCGCTAACTAAAGCCATGATTCATGGTGGAAGTTTCAGTTTGGACATATATCCTCAATCTCATATGAGAATAATAATTGTTGCCACATGCTTATGCATTAAAGAGGAGTCCATTATTTGTTGTCCATGTTGTCCCGGTATGGATGTCTAAGTTGAGAATAATCAAAAGCGAGAAATCTAAAATGCGAGCTTTCTCCTTAGACCTTTATACAGGCGGCATGGAGGTACCCCATTGTGACACTTGGTCAAAACATGTGCATTGCAAAGATCCGGTAGTCCAAGTTAATTAGGACAAGGTGCGGGCACTATTAGTATACTATGCATGAGACTTGCAACTTGTAAGATATAACTTTCATAACTCATATGCTTTATTACTACCGTTGACAAAATTGTTTCATGTTTTCAAAATAAAAGCTCTAGCACAAATATAGCAATCGATGCTTTCCTCTTTGAAGGACCATTCTCTTTACTTTTATGTTGAGTCAGTTCACCTATTTCTCTCCACCTCAAGAAGCAAACACTTGTGTGAACTGTGCATTGATTCCTACATACTTGCATATTGTACTTGTTATATTACTCTATGTTGACTATTATCCAGGAGATATACATGGTACAAGTTGAAAGCAACCGCTGAAACTTAATCTTCCTTTGTGTTGCTTCAATACCTTTACTTTGATTTATTGCTTTATGAGTTAACTCTTATGCAAGACTTATTAATACTTGTCTTGAAGTACTATTCATGAAAAGTCTTTGCTTTATGATTCACTTGTTTACTCATGTCATTACCATTGTTTTGATCGCTGCATCCACTACATATGTTTACAAATAGTATGATCAAGGTTATGATGGCATAACACTTCAGAAATTATCTTTGTTATCGTTTTACCTGCTCGGGACGAGCAGAACTAAGCTTGGGGATGCTTGATACGTCTCCGACGTATCGATAATTTCTTATGTTCTATGCCATATTATTGATGATACCTACATGTTTTATGCACACTTTATGTCATATTCGTGCATTTTACGGAACTAACCTATTAACAAGATGCCGAAGTGCCGGTTCTCGTTTTCTGCTGTTTTTGGTTTCAGAAATCCTAGTAACGAAATATTCTCGGAATTGGACGAAACAAAGACCCGGGGGCCTATTTTTCCACGGAGCTTCCGGAAGACCGAAGAACATACGAAGTGGGGCCACGAGGTGGCGACACCACAAGGCGGCGCGGCCCGGGGGGCCGCGCCGCCCTATGGTGTGGCCCCTCGTCGGCCCCCGACTGCTGCCCTTCCGCCTACTTAAAGCCTCCGTCGCGAAACCCCCGATGCGAAAAACCACGATACGGAAAACCTTGCGAGACGCCGCCGCCGATCCCATCTCGGGGGATTCCGGAGATCTCCTCCGGCACCCTGCCGGAGAGGGGATTCATCTCCCGGAGGACTCTACACCGCCATGGTCGCCTCCGGAGTGATGAGTGAGTAGTTCACCCCTGGACTATTGGTCCATATCGGTAGCTAGATGGTTGTCTTCTCCTCATTGTGCTTCATTGTTGGATCTTGTGAGATGCCTAACATGATCAAGATCATCTATACGTAATACTCTATGTTGTGTTTGTCGGGATCCGATGGATAGAGAATACCATGTCATGTTAATTATCAAGTTATTACATATGTGTTGTTTATGATCTTGCATGCTCTCCGTTTCTAGTAGAGGCTCGGCCAAGTTTTTACTTTTAACTCCAAGAGGGAGTACTTATGCTCGATAGTGGGTTCATGCCTGCATTGACACCAGGACGAGTGACGAGAAAATTCTAAGGTTGTGTTGTGTCTTGTTGCCACTAGGGATAAAACATTGGCGCTATGTCCGAGGATGTACTTGTTGATTACATTACGCACCATACTTAATGCAATTGTCTGTTGCTTTGCAACTTAATACTGGAGGGGTTCGGACGATAACCCGAAGGTGGACTTTTTAGGCATAGATGCGGTTGGATGGCGGTCTATGTACTTTGTCGTAATGCCCAATTAAATCTCACTATACTTATCATGTCATGTATGTGCATTGTTATGCCCTCTCTATTTGTCAATTGCCCGACTGTAATTTGTTCACCCAACATGCTTTTATCTTATGGGAGAGACACCTCTAGTGAGCTGTGGACCCCGGTCCATTCTCTAATACTTGAAATACAAATCTGTCTGCAATACTTGTTTTTACTATTTTCTCTGCAAACAATCATCTTCCACACAATACGGTTAATCCTTTGTTACAGCAAGCCGGTGAGATTGACAACCTCACTGTTTCGTTGGGGCAAAGTACTTTGGTTGTGTTGTGCGGGTTCCACGTTGGCGCCGGAATCTACGGTGTTGCGCCGCACTACATCCCGCCGCCATCAACCTTCAACGTGCTTCTTGGCTCCTCCTGGTTCGATAAACCTTGGTTTCTTTCTGAGGGAAAACTTGCTGCTGTGCGCATCATACCTTCCTCTTGGGGTTGCCCAACGAACGTGTGAAATACACGCCATCACTTCCATCCTGACCCGCTCACCTTGAGTATTGAGAGGTGCGGGCACAACATGATTGATGAGCAGCTGATACGTCTCCGACGTATCGATAATTTCTTATGATCCATGCCATATTATTGATGATACCTACATGTTTTATGCACACTTTATGTCATATTCGTGCATTTTCTGGAACTAACCTATTAACAAGATGCCGAAGAGTCGATTCTTGTTTTACTGCTGTTTTTGGTTTCAGAAATCCTAGTAACGAAATATTCTCGGAATTGGACGAAATCAAGACCCAGGGTCCTATTTTTCCACGAAGCTTCCGGAAGACCGAAGAGGAGTCGAAGTGGGGCCACGAGGGGCCGCCACTATAGGGCGGCGCGGCCCAGGTCTTGGCCGCGCCGACTTGTAGTGTGGGGCCCCTGTGTGGCCCCCCACGTTGCCCTTCCGCCTACTTAAAGCCTCCGTCGCGAAACCCCTGATGCGAAAAAACCACGATACGGAAAACCTTCCAGAGACGCCGCCGCTGCCAATCCCATCTCGGGGGATTCTGGAGATCTCCTCCGGCACCCTGCCGGAGAGGGGATTCATCTCCCGGAGGACTCTACACCGCCATGGTCGCCTCCGGAGTGATGAGTGAGTAGTTCACCCCTGGACTATGGGTCCATAGCGGTAGCTAGATGGTTGTCTTCTCCTCATTGTGCTTCATTGTTGGATCTTGTGAGCTGCCTAACATGATCAAGATCATCTATCTGTAATACTCTATGTTGTGTTTGTCGGGATCCGATGGATAGAGAATACCATGTTATGTTAATTATCAAGTTATTACATATGTGTTGTTTATGATCTTGCATGCTCTCCGTTATTAGTAGAGGCTGCGGCCAAGTTTTTGCTCTTAACTCCAAGAGGGAGTATTTATGCTCGATAGTGGGTTCATGCCGCATTGACACACGGGACGATGTGAGAAAGTTCTAAGGTTGTGTTGTCTTTGTTGCCACTAGGGATAAAACATTGGCGCTATGTCCGAGGATGTAGTTGTTGATTACATTACGCACCATACTTAATGCAATTGTCCGTTGTTTAGCAACTTAATGCTTGGAAGGGGTTCGGACGATAACTCTGAAGGTGGACTTTTTAGGCATAGATGCGGTTGGATGGCGGTCTATGTACTTTGTCGTAATGCCCAATTAAATCTCACTATACTTATCATGACATGTATGTGCATTGTTATGCTCTCTCTATTTGTCAATTGCCCGACTGTAATTTGTTCACCCAACATGCTTTTATCTTATGGGAGAGACACCTCTAGTGAGCTGTGGACCCCGGTCCATTCTTTAATACTGAAATACAAATCTGCTTGCAATACTTGTTTTCTTGTTTTCTCTGCAAACAATCATCTTCCACACAATACGGTTAATCCTTTGTTACAGCAAGCCGGTGAGATTGACAACCTCCATTGTTTCGTTGGAGCAAAGTACTTTGGTTGTGTTGTGCGGGTTCCACGTTGGCGCCGGAATCCACGGTGTTGCGCCGCACTACATCCCGCCGCCATCAACCTTCAACGTGCTTCTTGGCTCCTCCTGGTTCGATAAACCTTGGTTTCTTTACGAGGGAAAACTTGCTGCTGTGTGCATCATACCTTCCTCTTGGGGTTCCCAACGAACGTGTGAAATACACGCCATCAAGCTCTTTTACGGCGCCGTTGCCGGGGAGATCAAGACACGCTGCAAGGGGAGTCTCCACTTCTCAATCTCTTTACTTTGTTTTTGTCTTGCTTTATTTTATTTACTACTTTGTTTGCTGCATTATATCAAAACACAAAAAAATTAGTTGCTAGCTTTACTTTATTTACTTTCTTGTTTGCTATATCAAAAACACAAAAAAATTAGTTACTTGCATTTACTTTACTTGATTCATCATGTTTCCTTTTAATTTTACCACAAAAAACATACCGGTAGGACGCGGGTCTATCATTGGGAGAAACAATATAGAAGAATTCTTCGAGTCATGTTAGTACCGTTGAAGATTTTGAAGATAGACACTTGGTAGAACTTGCTCCTACTTATGAAATTGCTGCTGCTGCTTTAGTTCGCATGTTGAAAACTAAATTTGTTAATCTCAATCCTATAATCCAACACATGTTTCTTACACTTGGTGATTTGGAAGAGGGGGAAAAGAAAGATTTTGTTTTAGAAACCCTTCTTAGAGAATTTGGTGGTCTAGCAAGAGAGGCTAGAAAGGTCTTCGCTAAATTTAATAAGCTTGGTTCTCATACTAATTTTGTTAGTCTCCTTGAAAAAAATGGACATGGATAGAATAAGGTACACTAATAATGCTAATGATGGTGGGGAGATCAAAGCACCAATACCATGTAAGCTCCTAGCTATGAATGATGCACTAGAAAATAAGTATGCTTGGCTTGTTCCTGAAAATTTGTTCGATGAGAGTAGCAAGCCCAAGACTAATGAAAAGGGAGACGCTGAAACTTATGTATCCAATATACTATGCATGGTTGAGAAAACTCCAAACCCCGCTGTAGATGCACCACCCTTTGATAATACTTGATATACACTTTACGCGCCTAGCTGAAAGGCGTTAAGAAAAGCGCTTATGGGAGACAACCCATGTTTTTACTACAGTATTTTTGTTTTATATTTGAGTCTTGGAAGTTGTTTACTACTGTAGCAACCTCTCCTTATCTTAGTTTTGAGTTTTGTTGTGCCAAGTAAAGTCTTTGATAGTAAAGTAAGTACTAGATTTGGATTACTGCGCAGTTCCAGATTTCTTTGCTGTCACGAATCTGGGTCTACCTCCCTGTAGGTAGCTCAGAAAATTAATCCAAGTTACGTGCATGATCCTCAGATATGTACGCAACTTTCATTAAATTTGGGCATTTTCATTTGAGCAAGTCTGGTGCCCTAATAAAATCCATCTTTACGGACTGTTCTGTTTTGACAGATTCTGCCTTTTTATTTCGCATTGCCTCTTTTGCTATGTTGGATGAATTTCTTTGATCTATTAATGTCCAGTAGCTTTATGCAATGTCCAGAAGTGTTAAGAATGATTGTGTCACCTCTGAACATGTGAATTTTTATTGTGCACTAACCCTCTAATGAGTTGTTTCGAGTTTGGTGTGGAGGAAGTTTTCAAGGATCAAGAGAGGAGTATGATGCAATATGATCAAGGAGAGTGAAAGCTCTAAGCTTGGGGATGACCCGGTGGTTCAACCCTGCATATTATAAGAAGACTCAAGCGTCTAAGCTTGGGAATGCCCAAGGCATCCCCTTCTTCATCGACAACATTATCAGGTTCCTCCCCTGAAACTATATTTTTATTCCGTCACATCTTACGCACTTTGCTTGGAGCGTCGGTTTGTTTTTGTTTTTGTTTTGTTTGAATAAAATGGATCCTAGCATTCACTTTGTGGGAGAGAGACACGCTCCGCTGTAGCATATGGACAAGTGTGTCCTTAGGCTCTACTCATAGTATTCATGGCGAAGTTTCTTCTTCGTTAAATTGTTATATGGTTGGAATTGGAAAATGCTACATGTAGTAACTCTAAAATGTCTTGGATAATTTGATACTTGGCAATTGTTTTGCTCATGTTTAAGCTCTTGCATCATATACTTTGCACCTATTAATGAAGAAACACTTAGAGCTTGCTAATTTGGTTTGCATATTTGGTTTCTCTAGAGTCTAGATAATATCTAGTATTGAGTTTTGAACAACAAGGAAGACGGTGTAGAGTCTTATAATGTTTACAATATGTCTTTTATGTGAGTTTTGCTGTACCGTTCATCCTTGTGTTTGTTTCAAATAACCTTGCTAGCCTAAACCTTGTATCGAGAGGGAATACTTCTCATGCATCCAAAATCCTTGAGCCAACCACTATGCCATTTGTGTCCACCATACCTACCTACTACATGGTATTTATCCGCCATTCCAAAGTAAATTGCTTGAGTGCTACCTTTAAAATTCCATCATTCACCTTTGCAATATATAGCTCATGGGACAAATAGCTTAAAAACTATTGTGGTATTGAATATGTACTTATGCACTTTATCTCTTATTAAGTTGCTTGTTGTGCGATAACCATGCTTACGGGGACGCCATCAACTATTCTTTGTTGAATATCATGTGAGTTGCTATGCATGTCCGTCTTGTATGAAGTAAGAGAGATCTACCACCTTAATGGTTGGAGCATGCAAATTGTTAGAGAAGAACATTGGGCCGCTAACTAAAGCCATGATTCATGGTGGAAGTTTCAGTTTTGGACATATATCCTCAATCTCATATGAGAATAATAATTGTTGCCACATGCTTATGCATTAAAGAGGAGTCCATTATCTGTTGTCCATGTTGTCCCGGTATGGATGTCTAAGTTGAGAATAATCAAAAGCGAGAAATCCAAAATGCGAGCTTTCTCCTTAGACCTTTGTACGAGGCGGCATGGAGGTACCCCATTGTGACACTTGGTTAAAACATGTGCATTGCAAAGATCCGGTAGTCCAAGCTAAT
The DNA here is from genome assembly GCF_022539505.1 of Lolium rigidum. Taxonomy (NCBI): domain Eukaryota; kingdom Viridiplantae; phylum Streptophyta; class Magnoliopsida; order Poales; family Poaceae; genus Lolium; species Lolium rigidum. The sequence goes on along the minus strand of NC_061511.1, from coordinate 213,770,961 downwards.
TAGGACAAGGTGCGGGCACTATTAGTATACTATGCATGAGGCTTGCAACTTGTAAGATATAATTTTCATAACTCATATGCTTTATTACTACCGTTGACAAAATTGTTTCATGTTTTCAAAATAAAAGCTCTAGCACAAATATAGCAATCGATGCTTTCCTCTTTGAAGGACCATTCTCTTTACTTTTATGTTGAGTCGGTTCACCTATCTCTCTCCACCTCAAGAAGCAAACACTTGTGTGAACTATGCATTGATTCCTACATACTTGCATATTGCACTTGTTATATTACTCTATGTTGACAATTATCAATGAGATATACATGTTACAAGTTGAAAGCAACCGCTGAAACTTAATCTTCCTTTGTGTTGCTTCAATACCTTTACTTTGATTTATTGCTTTATGAGTTAACTCTTATGCAAGACTTATTGATGCTTGTCTTGAAGTACTATTCATGAAAAGTCTTTGCTTTATGATTCACTTGTTTACTCATGACATTACCATTGTTTTGATCGCTGCATCCACTACATATGTTTACAAATAGTATGATCAAGGTTATGATGGCATGTCACTTCAGAAATTATCTTTGTTATCGTTTTACCTGCTCGGGACGAGCAGAACTAAGCTTGGGATGCTGATACGTCTCCGACGTATCGATAATTTCTAATGATCCATGCCATATTATTGATGATACCTACATGTTTTATGCACACTTTATGTCATATTCGTGCATTTTCTGGAACTAACCTATTAACAAGATGCCGAAGAGCCGATTCTTTGTTTTCTGCTGTTTTTGGTTTCAGAAATCGTAGTAACAAAATATTCTCGGAATTGGACGAAATCAAGACCCAGGGTCCTATTTTGCCACGAAGCTTCCGGAAGACCGAAGAGGAGTCGAAGTGGGGCCATGAGGGGCCGCCACTATAGGGCGGCGCGGCCCGAGTCTTGGCCGCGCCGACCTGTAGTGTGGGGCCCCCGTGTGGCCCCCACGTTGCCCTTCCGCCTACTTAAAGCCTCCGTCGCGAAACCCACGATGCGAAAAAACCACGATACGGAAAACCTTCCGGAGACGCCGCCGCCGCCAATCCCATCTCGGGGGATTACGGAGATCTCCTCCGGCACCCTGCCGGAGAGGGGATTCATCTCCCGGAGGACTCTACACCGCCATGGTCGCCTCCGGAGTGATGAGTGAGTAGTTCACCCCTAGACTATGGGTCCATAGCGGTAGCTAGATGGTTGTCTTCTCCTCATTGTGCTTCATTGTTGGATCTTGTGAGCTGCCTAACATGATCAAGATCATCTATCCGTAATACTCTATGTTGTGTTTGTCGGGATCCGATGGATAGAGAATACCATGTTATGTTAATTATCAAGTTATTACATATGTGTTGTTTATGATCTTGCATGCTCTCCGTTATTAGTAGAGGCTCCGGCCAAGTTTTTGCTCTTAACTCCAAGAGGGAGTATTTATGCTCGATAGTGGGTTCATGCATGCATTGACACACAGGACGGTGACGAGAAAGTTCTAAGGTTGTGTTGTGCTTGTTGCCACTAGGGATAAAACATTGGCGCTATGTCCGAGGATGTAGTTGTTGATTACATTACGCACCATACTTAATGCAATTGTCATGTTGTTTAGCAACTTAATGCTTGGAAGGGGTTCGGACGATAACTCTGAAGGTGGACTTTTTAGGCATAGATGCGGTTGGATGGCGGTCTATGTACTTTGTCGTAATGCCCAATTAAATCTCACTATACTTATCATGACATGTATGTGCATTGTTATGCTCTCTCTATTTGTCAATTGCCCGATTGTAATTTGTTCACCCAACATGCTTTTATCTTATGGGAGAGACACCTCTAGTGAGCTGTGGACCCCGGTCCATTCTTTAATCTTGAAATACAAATCTACTGCAATACTTGTTTTCTTGTTTTCTCTGCAAACAATCATCTTCCACACAATACGGTTAATCCTTTGTTACAGCAAGCCGGTGAGATTGACAACCTCACTTGTTTCGTTGGGGCAAAGTACTTTGGTTGTGTTGTGCAGGTTCCACGTTGGCGCCGGAATCCCTGGTGTTGCGCCGCACTACATCCCGCCGCCATCAACCTTCAACGTGCTTATTGGCTCCTCCTGGTTCGATAAACCTTGGTTTCTTTCTGAGGGAAAACTTGCTGCTGTGCGCATCATACCTTCCTCTTGGGGTTCCCAACGAACGTGTGAAATACACGCCATCAGCAGCCGAACGTACTGGGCAAGATTAGGAGTCAACCGTTCGCGAACACAGCGCCGTAACTCACAGTAGATGAGATCACAGCCATCAATAAGTTTCCGGTGCTCAGGGTGACAGTAGTACATCAAGTTCAGATGATATGCACGGCATTCACTTGTATCGCCGGACTTGCTGATGAGAGTCTCACAGAATAGCTTGGCAAGTATAAGGTAGGAGTAGTACATGCCAGAGATGGTGGGAGGTCCAGGTGTGGGTTCGGAGGATAGCAAAAGGCAATGTCCCCTCCGGTGAACTCTGCTGAGAATATATCTTGAAACCGAAGCACTCCCTCCACCAAACCCCAAAGCTTCACGAAATCAAGATAGTTGCAAGTGTATTTACTGTTTGCCGGTCATCCAAGTCATAGTCCGAGCTGCATCATCATGGAAAAAGAGCGTGCAGTGAAACTGTCTCACCAAGGTTGGACAATAGCACCCATCAGTAGGTGTCAAGCACATAAGATCGTACAACCCCATCCGCCTCAAGGTCGCAACCACAAAGCGAAACTTGGTGGCTTCATACATTCCAATGACATCCTTGATGGCCTTGGGCATAACAATGGTGCCTTTCTTCATGTGCTCGTGGGAGTCATAGTACTCATCCCACATGACTTGCTGTGTCTTGGTCCAGAAAAACTGATCTCCCCCTGTGTAAGTGGGTTCCTCAAAGCGATAGGGGTTGGACTCTCTGAGTCTTCTCCATGCACCAATATGTACATCACCAACATGAAACTCTGGTAGTACCTCATCACCATCCTGTGCAGCATGTTTATCTTTCCTCTTACTGGCAGATGTCTTGGTTCGGCCCCTAGATGAGCTGCCACCAGTGGGCTGAGATGCACGACCACTAGTACGGCGTGGTGGGTGTCCCGCATGCCTCCCTCTCTTGGCGAGTGGTGTCACGGTCCTCACCGCTCCGGTCTCCTGTGAATAAGCAATATAGGGCGAGGAGAGCAATGAGGTAAGTGTACATGTCATCAGCATATATGAGGAAGCCAAAAGCATAGCCTATATTCAAGTGTTTCGAGGAGATCATGCGAAAAAGCTGGGCGACCCGGCGCAGGGGCCGGTCCGACCGGACGACAGACTGGACGAGCCGGTTGGCCATCCGGTTGACCGGGCGGTGCGCCGGACCAGCCGGTTGAGAGGCCGGTCAACCGGGCTGTAAACCGGGTCGTGCTGAGTTGTGATGTTTGCCCAGAAATTCGACACAAAATCATGCAAAAACTCACAAACTTGAACATAGATTATACCAGGAGAGTGAACAATGTGCATAGGAGGGGTGTGACACTCTAGGTGGCATAAGGACTTACTAACCCTAACCCTAACCCTAACTTTTCTCAATTTTCCTCAACATGTGGCAATGGGAGAGGGAAATCAAGAAGGAGAGGGAATAGAAGGGAAATTTACCCGATGACATTGTCCTTGTTGCCCAAGTGAGCAAGAAGAACACGTGAAGAAGGCTTGAGGGCCAAATCTCCAAGATCTCCCAAAATAGCTTGAGAGGGACCAAATCCTTTGGTGAAGAGGCTTGAGAGATCCCGATCTATGGTTGTGTGAAGTTTGGGGAGAAACTAGTGGTGGGAAGTGCCTAGGGCGTGGTGGAGATGGTGGAGGCGGCGGCCATGGAGGTTTGAGAGGTGGGGGATAATGAGGAAGAAGATCCCCAAGGGGTATCCTCTCCCAAGACATAACAGCCCGCACGGCCGGTCGGGCGCCCGGTCCGGGCCAGATGCCGGACGACCCGGCGCAAAGGCCGGTCCGACCGGGCCAGTGACCGGCCGGAGTCAATTTGCCCAAAAATGTGTCATTTTGCCTCGTTTTGCCCCTATTTTTTGTGTAAATGTGTGTGTGTTGTGGGTATACTTCATAGGTGTACCATCGACAGTGCCTAGATCCGGCAAGCCCGGGTGGCCCATAGACGGTGATGAGGCATGTGGCCCATCGGGCGGCCCAGTTGCTGTTGATCATGAAGGAAGGAGTCCAGCCCAGGATCAGCAGGCCGGATCCGAACCGACGTAGGAGTAACCCGGATCCATGGAGGCCC
>NC_061511.1:213747428-213766544 GCF_022539505.1 Lolium rigidum | reverse complement strand
TGTTCCATTGCTACACCATCATACCTCTTTGGCTAATACCTGAAAGTCATCTTGTAGACATGTATTAGTCCAAATACTCTAGCACGGTGTCATGGATACCAAAATAATGGATAAGGGTAAAATACCCTTACAGTGGTCACATCAATGGTTTCTGGCGGTGCCGGGTCTTTGCCCTCAACAAGATTTAGAGCACGAGCGCCCCGAAGAGCAGGGACGACCAGGGCTTTCCACACCAAGGCATTCTCACGGGTTAGCAGCTGGGCTGGGGGCGAGCCAAGAGCAGCAGCCATCGAGGAGACCATCGCGGAAGATGATGCCATCGACGAGAAACACAGAGATCCATGGCAAGGGACGGCGGCTTGGGAGGGTGTTGTCTAGGATTTTGGTTTCTGTAGAGGTTGTAGGCGGCGACAGCAGTTGTTGTGCGGCGGCGGCGATTTTTCTGGTTGTCTAGGTTTTTTTGTTTTGGTTGTGGAGGGCGGCGATAGGAATTCCTGCAGCGGCGATTGTCGGCGGTGGCAGTCTGTCTGCAACGCGTGGGTTTTCGGACGGCGGCGGCGGCAGCTTGGTGCGGCGGCGGCGGCGATTTGTTTTTCGGTAGCGATGTCACGGAGAGGATGGCTCTGATACCATGTTAATCGCTAGGGTTTTGGCTGGAACGACGTAACCCGTTAGGGGCGTCGGCTTCGTGTTAATGTAGATGGAACAGCCTCATCGTGGCATTGTACACGGAAACAAATAATACCGTATTGGAGTACTACTCCATATACGTGTATAAGGAAAACAGAAAAGGACCTAAAACAAAACTATGTTTAACATCCACTCCTCTCATTCATCGCTCCTCTGTTCTTTCAAACTAGGCTATAATCTTTAACACTTCATTTCAGATCCTTAACACCGTTTTCTGGGAGCCAACTGATACCTTAGTTTGCGTTACATCCTGTTGATGCGTCAGAGAGAGCTGTCACCCTTCTAGCACGATCCGTTGTGCGATCCCTTTGACTGTGGAGTGCATGTGCAAGTATTTGGCACTAACTGAATATGTTATGCCAACTCGCGCAACGTGGCGGGTGTCCTTTTATTCTTTGGCCTGTAGTCAATTATGTGATTCGATATTTTAGCATTTTAATAGTTAATGATGGGTTAATATATGGACTTGTGGTTTTTGGCTCAGTCGGGTTTCACTAACAAAAGTATGAGTGTATGACTCGTTGCGTTTCAAGGCAGAGCTAATCGACAGATTTTTTTTTTTTTTTGAGGATGCAGATATACATTGATTGCCAACAACAGTTACATCGTTTATAAAATTGTTCAAAAGGAAACCAAGGATTCATCAGTCCAATTACTTCATTTGCTTCCCTGGGGCGAACGGTGTATGTGTCTGTGTTTGACTGTTTGAATTTGAGCTGTCATGGTGACCATACATGATTCATCAATCATTTTTATGCGTTTGAATAAACAGGTGTTCTCAATGAACTACCAGGGAAACAAAAGAATGTTTTACTTACATCAAACATTCATGAAACGAAAGAAGTGCGCACTTTTGATCTTGAAAACGAACCATCCTGAAATGAATATGCGTGCTGTTGAAAGAACCGAGGGTTGACCTATAATAGCAGCGTCTTAATATTCAGTGTATCATAGCTTGATAGATACACTGCTCCCCACACACTACCATTCATATATGGATATCGATTCCTCGCAAGGAAGAGTGCAACAGGCAACTAGAAATGATTCTTGAATGCGAAGAGGGGAATGGAAAGTGAGAGCAACAGGGTTATATTCTGGGAACGAAAGCTGAAAAAAAGAGACTGTGATGGCCTTTCTTATCTAATACTGTCATGATCATCTTTTTTTCTGATGGTTTTTGTAGTGCCACGCCAACGTGAAAGACAACAGTGCAGATAGGAAAATAACCCAGCAATTTTCTGTCCCTGTCTCGCGTAATTGGTAGTTTTGCCTTTATAAGCTGAGATCCTTGTCATGTGATATAAAATTAAGATGTGAAGCAGTGCTTAGGTGCCAGGCGGGTAAAGTCAGTGTGAAGTGAAGACGTCCTTCATGCCTGTTGTATTTCTAGTTGCTGCAACTCTTGACTTGCCAACTGAAAAGAAAGGGAAAAAAAAAAGGTCTTGCTTGTATATATGAAATAACAAAATTCTTGGTGTGTTCCCTATTTCTTTAGTTTAAAGGTTTATAATTTCAAGTTTTGTTTATTAACCTGGTCTGAGTTTTTGAAGAAAGCCTCATTAAGAATGCCACAATATTAGCCTACTAGTACATCCAAATTGACGCCGGTCAATTTAACCGACTCGCCCCACGGCATACACTCCTTGAACCTATCCTCCATTGCCAATATTGTGCATAACCAACACATTCCACTAGGTTTCAATGGCCATCTCAAGCAAAATAAGTTCTCAACGTTTTTTCTTGAGATGACCATTGAAAACTTCGGCCCTAAGTGTTGTACTGCCCCATTTGAGTCATTTCCTTCTTTATTTGGATTATTATTCGGTGCCATATGGGCTCCTCTTACGCACACCCTCGTGGGCCTTGTTTGGGCCTAATTTGACGTGGACTGGGTGTGTCCGTGCAAATGGGGATTATCAACAAGACACTAACCCATCACTAAACTATAGTTTTCCCTACAAAAAGGAACATCACTAACCTATATAATTTCACTATTTCATACAGTACTAACCACCAAGGCACCAACAAAATGCTCTCCTCTCAGCAAAAGAAGAACCCCTAAAAGATTCAAGCTTCAAATGGCAGCAATTGTGTTAACTGGAATGCAACAGACAAGAGACCGCCCAACTCCAACCGTTGCAATATTTACAAGGGGAATTACTACCAAGTCATAGCAACAGCCACTGAGATCAGCTAGGGTGCAACAAAACTCGGAATCCTACCAATAGATAGGTTTCTTAGAAGATGAAGCTAACCAGCAGGTGTTTGTTTATAGCTGTCAGAACTCAGAAGTACTTCGTTCCCAACAGTCACCTTTCGCAACCCCAGTAGTTTTAGAACCGCAATGGGCTACGTGCACGATTTACCCGGGAAACCTGTGAAAGGAAGGCAACTGTATCACATTATGCCTGAGATTAGCATATAGTTAAGTCAATTTTCCAGTCCCTTGACGGTTGGAGTGAGAACTTACGATGTGAGACTTCCACTCCACTTGGCGTCCCTCGTTTACACCAAACTGAGGTTGCCCCCTGACATGATGGAATATATGAACAAGTACCACGGCATCAAGAGCAGCATACTCTTTCTGCAAAAGGAGGCATTAAGATATCTATATTAGTGGTGTCACTTTACATCCTTGATAAGCAAGGTAAAGCATATTCGACCTAGTTTAAACTCGCGTTTCTAGCCGAAAACTTTGCTTGTACATAAGCACCAAGTAGCTCATATTTCCCCGAAAAAACTTTTGTAACTTATATCACAAACTATCATATTAGCGTTCAGATCCTACGAACTGACAATTAAATGCGCAATTTTACTCTCCCTTTTTTTAAAAAAATAGGTGCTCACCTTGAGTGTGTACTCGGGTTTTTTCCCTATTATTTAGTATATTCTACATGTAAATACAGTGGAAGTTACAGAGAGCATATATACTCATGATTATACAGTTTACCACATTACCAATTTAAGATATATTAGTCAAACCTAAACAGGATGGCCATCTGGGTCAACTCATCCTATAGGGATGCCACATTTGACAAAACAAAGTAGGAAAGCTCTGAGAGGACTCTAAAACTTGAGAATGTCCAAATTATTAGGAATAAATCCTACACACATAAATGGGTCACCAGCTAATAAGGATTAACAATTACACATGACTGCTTTGAAGGGAAAAAAAAGGTGAATAACAGACCTGATTCTGGGTGAGAGGACGCTGCTCCCAGTTGCTATTCCGTCGTGTCTTGTTCAAACCAGCTCCTAATATTTTCTGGTGGTATTTTCAAATACAAAAAGAACATAGCTTGTTAGAGGCTCTACGCTAGAAAGATGTCAAAATCATCTGGATATCAGCTGAGGGTTATAGAGTTTACGATTATAAAATACCTTTGACAACCCAGAGAGACCCCCAGTAGTCTCTTTGAACAGCTTCTGGATATCAAGTAGCATTTCATAGGACTGGAAACATAACAATTCTCCATACGACTGTGACAGTTGATGCAGATCGCATTGCAGGTTATAGCCTTTGGTTTGCAAAAATGGTCAGAAGTTATTGCCATGCAGTTTTTATACACAGAAAACAAACATATGGAATATAGGAGCATTTTGATCATATTAAACATAGTACCCAGCTTTAGAATGTTAGAAGAACACATGATTCGCCTGAAGCAGCAGTCCAATTCTTTAGGATCATCTTCGTACAATTTAATCAGATCAAAGATGAAAGCTTTCTTATCTGACGCAATTTGAATGATAGAAACCTGGCCATACAGATAAAACATGTCAGTGGAAGAGCTGAACTATGCAGACAGATTAGAATTGAAATCTTCTTGCAGGGGAAACTTGAAATATCATGGAAACTACAGTAAGATAGTAGTCCCGAAAAAGTTAGCATTAGAAAATGATTACCACCCAGATGATTTCCTATGACGCATTGGCACAACAGATGACAAAGTGAATGCACCAGCCAGTAAATAGGAAACATGGTAGTACATGAAATAATTAGCCCCCTTTATTCAGAGATTTTTTAAAGAATATTAGAGGATTTTTTTAATGCATAGTACATAACTATAAAATTGCATCATAAGCTTACAACATATTAGGAAGATCACGGTTATACTAAAAAAAAAACAAATATGGAGGCCAACAGCAATTTGAACTGAGACGTCACTTACCTTGTTAGGTTTGCTGCCTTTCTCGTAATTAGGTTTCCATTCACAATCCACGCCAATAATTTTACAAGCTTCAATATAACTTGTTGCATTAATTAGGCCGTTGATCTCATCAACCCAGACAATTTCTTCTAAAATCAGTTTCTTCAGATCTAAATAGTCAGAATGACTGAGGACTTCTTCTGGGACTGTGTCAGGCATAATAAATACACATCAAGAAGAGAAATGGAACTATGTCCATTATATCAAGTGCACTCTTTGTCTCTTTCCAAAACCACTATTCAGATTATTAGGTCAATAAAATTAGTGTGAGGGTGTGATGCTACACAATGGGATGCCATCAAAACTGCATTAAAAAAATTGTGCCCGTAATATTCGATCAACTGAATTGAATGGCTCAACTACAACCAGTCGACCGCACTCACATAATGATCATATGCCAGGATCCATGAGATAGTATTATCCGAAACTGGGATGCATAAAGTTCAAAGACTATATCATCCTCCTTTTGATGACTTGTATGTTAACTTCACATCCACCTGTCAGCGTGCATTCACTTTATCTTCGAGGATTGGTGCTGCCTCTTCATTTCTTTGGACTGGTAAAAATGCTAATTTTAAGTATTTGTTATACTTTATTAATACATCCCTTATAAGATAACTTAGTTAACTTGCCATTATTTGTAAGTCTATATCATATATGAATTGACAAATAAACCCGCATGCCAAATTTCTCAGTCTATATCATCTATGAATCAATAGTTTGGTGTTTTAACTGTCCATCAATTTGTAGATCTTTGAATTGGCCCTCGAATCTGTAGTTTTGGGGAAATTTGTACATTAAACATGTAGTTCAATCATTCTACTGAGAAGATAAGTATTATATGACCCTAATGAAATATGAGCGGGGTGGCTTTTAAACAGATATAGGTGTGGAAGCTGTCCTAGAATAGAAGCTAGGTGTTTATAATACCCCAAAGAGAATGAACAGCAAATAAACAGAATATAGCTCTATAGCTTAATGTTGTATCAATAACATCATAGGTGTTAGCTTACCCAAAGAATTGACATAACCTTCAAGAGAATATCGTTCGCAAAGCTCATCAACCTTCTCCATATAGCCAGCTTCCATAGCAAGATAGACCTGTACACAACAGAACCAATACGATACAATCACCTATTACAATACACAGAGATTATCAGCAAAAATGTATTCATCCTAATAGTAGATGAGGTTCAGCTTTGCAAAAATCATCATAATGTCCCACATAATAGAAGAGGCATTCTCCTACCCACTTCATCCCATGAAAAAAGGTAATGGTGTATAGGAAGCTATTCTTAATCAAATGAACTAGACCTTCTACTGATCCAAATACCATCATCATCATGCCTAGGGCATGTATAAACAGAAAACACATCCATAAAATTTATTGTCATAATGTGGATGCAAGTTACCAGGTATTCCATTAGCTTCGTTTCCTTCTTGGCACGGACTTCTGCAACTTCCCAACACCCTTTCTCTGCCAGCTTCTTCAGCGAACTGTAAATACAAAGATTCCATAATAATTATAAATAATATGTACTAAACAATATATCCTATAATCAGTTCCTATTGAGTAACTGAGAAGTCACCTCTCTTTATACAAATAATTAACATCTGGGAACTCTTCTGTAAGATCATATTGTTTCACCAACTCATTCGCGCTCTTCAGCATTTTAATATCTAGGTACTTTTGAATTATCAAAATGATCATTTCTTTCCCCATGAAAGCTGCCCACTCCTCTGCTGCCTTGAGTTGATTACTTCCAATCAGTTTTATGAGAAAGGACTCGTCGCAACATTGGATGTTAAAGCGTGTCATCAGGGCCACAGCAGTGACATAGGATTCTGATTTCATAAAGAACTGCACATACTGCTTAAGATGTTCTCTTGTTTTAGTTAGATCTTCATCACCCAACTCTGAACCACACAAAGCATGGGCCATATCTTTCAACTCGATATCAAATGTCTCAAGAAGTTTAACCAGTATGCGTTCTTCATGGGGTACAACAGAAGCAAGGATATCCAGAACAAGTTGTGCAGCAAGACACTTTGCATCAATGAAATCCTTCTGCACTGACTCCACGGATTTCAAATGCCTGAGAGAAGATATCAACATATGGCTGAACCCTTCAGCATGACTTTGGCCCAGCAAAGGTATAATGTACATGCATTGAACAATGTATGTGAATGGGCCTGGCTGAGGACCATTATTTAATGCTCCCTTAACTTGCTGATGAAGGACCCTGAACTTTGGGGTTGCTTTGTGGGTTCCTAAATTAAAGCTTACAAAAGGTCAGAGGTATGAAAATTGAAAAGTGTAAGTACATAAATGAGAAGATCAAGGATCAAATTAACATCCTTTCAAATTGCAAAAAAATTGAAAATCGTAAGTACATAAATGAGAAGATCAGGCTCAAGGCAATAGTACATCTGTGACAGAGTAGATAACTACAGCTTTTATTTGGCTAGACATAAATTGCACAAAGTTTGAAAAGCAAAAGAATTCAAGATTCTGTTTATAACAAGTTGTGCAATTTATCCTAGCCAAATATAGCAATATAGCAATGGTAAACTTTACCTTATCCCAATCATTCCAAATTGCACAGCCGCTATACTTCCTAACATAATTTCTGTTTGTTTTGGAAGATTCTGTTTTCATTAGTCTACAAAACTAGTTGCCACAGGGCTTAAAAAAGACATTTCAGCAAGAAAATAATGATACTAGATAACAGAAGCACCACATGCATGGAAATTTAAGGATAACATGAAGGAAAAAAGTATTACCATATAGGTAGCAGTCCTTCAAAAGATACATAAAAGTAGCTGCGGAAACATGTGACAGATCAGAAAATGAGTGTAAGCATATGGAGCGATGTTTATTCGTTGGCTTCCATTCAGAGCCTTCCTGCGTCCCTCCCTTGAAACGACCCATACTTCAATAAATCATGCCCAGCCTGTGCACCAAAACAACGAATATGCCAACTTAGACAACATACAATGAAATATTCCTAAGACTGAAAAAGAGCAGAACACACCACAGGTGCACGGCCATGTCACTTGATCCCCTAAATTTGAGAACTGCACACTTAGGCCTCCACAATTGTAGAAGTAGGCAAATAACAAGGAAAGAGGACTAAATTGAACTTAGGAAGTAACTATTATGTGGCACTTAGATCCTATTTAAAATAAAGTTTGACCATGCAATTGCTAATTAAGATATATTTAGAGCTTGTAAAAAGTATTCAAAGGCATATGTGAAAGTTTCTTCAGATCAAAGAACATTAGTTCTCCAATGACTTGAAATACTGATCACACAGATTTAGACGGAGCTAAGGTATCATGTGACTCATACTCATGTACCTCGAATGACCAAGATTTATACCTTTGTTCACCCAGTTATACAAGTTTACCTAAATGTGAAAAATTCAAGTCCAGGGGCCCAAGTGACATGCTCATGCAAGCCTTGGCACATCTTTGGTAAACAAGAACCACACATTTGAACACCGTTTTAGATCCCCTTCGTTAATATCAAAATCTGGGAAACAGGATAAAGATCATCCTAAGCAAGAAATATATGAAGCCGAGAGCATGATATCAGTTTTCCTGCTAAATCACATGCGAACAAACGAAGAAAAAGTCCTAGTAAATGAAAATGAGCAACAACATTGAGCACTCAGATGGTACAAGTTTTGTCCTTGAGAAAACGTAATCCCCGATCCGAAAACCATTTTCTTCTACTAGAAGCACATAATCAACACGCCGCCGCTAAAAATGCCTTGCGATGGGGAATCAGGACGAGTTCATGGGGGGAATTAACACGCTCGCAGCAAGAGAGGGGACTAACTGCGGAAAAAAGAGAGGCGATTTTCGTTTCTAACGCCGCCGGGCTTGCATAGGAAGAACACATAATCTCGCCCCCCGAATAGAGAAAACGGAATAGAGAAGATGCGATACCTCGAGGATTCCGGTCAAACTTCGTCTCCCGCCTCTCTTTTGGGGATCAGGAGATTCCTGGTACTGTGAGATTCTAGGGTTTGTGGCTTTTGAGAAGCTGAACCGCGAGGAGGGGGACTTGGGGGAAAACGGCAGCACGGGAGCGGCGCCACGCCACCTCAGGTTTCCGTTTCTGGCTCTCCTCTTGTGGCAGGCTGCTCGTGTTCCTGACCGTGTCCTTACAAAAACAAAAACTTTTATTTTACTTACGTTTTTGACCCTCGATTTTTTTACTAAATACTTCGTTGGACGTTGGTGCCAAATAATTTTCTCTGGCTCTCCAGAAGCTTTGGACATTAGCATCGTCTCCCGAGTACAGCTTTGAGCCTCTCACCACGGTTTTGTAGAAAAAATGTATATCATGCGAATGCTTTTCGAGATACTAATTTGCACATACCCTAAAATTCGCAAAGTTGAAAATAAATAGCCACATCGACACAACATGTACTTATCACAAGTTCTGATAACTCCAAAATGTATATATGTATTGCAAAAAATCAAATATAGTTTCTAAATACATATAAAAACAAAAGGAGCAATAAATGTTAATATTGGTGATGGTCTTTAGTTTCTCAAGCTAAGTTTGGACTAAAAAATGAGAAGAGAAGATGAGAGATAAGCGATGGACATGGTGTTTTAGCTCATAGGTCTAAATGCACCTATTAAGAAAATGCATTTAAAATTTATTCTAAAATGTTGAAAAATTATGAAGAAAAATCCCGGATGTACATATGAACATTCTATGTTCACTCACAAAAGTTTGTGGAAAAAAAGACATTTTTTGTGACCTCCGTAAAAAAGATAAAAACATGTCACATAAAAAACTATTTTGAATCACCGAAAATTGTCTTTTTTACACAGCCCATAAAAAATGCCATTTCTTTGTGAAACTTAATGTGTGAACATAAAATGTCAAGATATACAGACTTTTTTAAAGAATTTTTAGACATTTTGAAATATACATTTTAGACAACGGGTGCATCTACACCTATAAGCCAAAGATGATTTCATATCATCTATAATGTTTCTCTTGCCATTGCTAGGAGTTACCTACGAAAAGTGGGACGTAAAGTCCCTTCATATGCTTTTACCAATGCATCTAGTACATACACAATGAAAATATAATGCAAACATAGACAACCAATACGATTCCAAAGAACACACTTATATCGAATATGATGCTTTTTGGGTGATGGACAGGACAAGCATTATATTGGCACTTAAGATTCATCATCTATACAAGTTTTTCTTATAGTAATATTTTGCAGATAAAACACAAAATCAGGTTAAGGCCTAAATAATGTTTTAAGAGGAATGGAGCATGTGAGTACAGACTAGAGATTCTCACGATTTGAACGGTATAAGAGAGTTGGGATGTAAGAGAACTCATTTTGTAAATATGGCATCTCGACTCTCGTGACATATTAACCTATTGTCATGTACAAGCTAATTTGATTTGCTACAACACTGAGATAAGAAAATACTAATTTCACTTCCAATCTTATAGTAAATTCATTTAACATGATCGGGTAGAAAACTAAAATGCCTTGTGTGTCCTTGTAAAACATGAAGCTGACCCAGTTTCCTTGAAGTCCTTTTTGGAGTATTCAAAGTTATAGATTCTCACCTTGTATTTGTAACCTTTTTTATGCAAAAGTATGTTGATATGCTATTGTATATCCATACATGTATGTTTTTTGTAGTGCAAAAAATATAAATTTTAACAAAAAAAAGTTTACATGAGTACATCTCAGTATACATGTGAGACTTTCATCAACAAAAATAAAACATCAAAGTGTAAGTTTTTATATTTTTATAGAAAATCAAGCCCCAAGGGATCTAGGATCAAAAATTTCAAAACCAGCCCACTCCGTGTGTCATCTTCTTCACCTTTTTTCCTGTCTGCCACTGCTACTGCCACTATCATCCCAACAAAATCGAAACCACTCTTCCAAAATTTCCCCAGCATTCCATTTCCTCCCCATCTCCACCGCCACCTCCCCCTCCTCTCCATGGCCGACTACCACCGCCCCTACCAGAGCGATCTCCGGCCCCCGCCGTCCTCCGCCCCGGACTCCACCATCCCCCACGGCAATGGCTACTTCACCTCCGTATCTCCTCATGCCAATGGCTACTTCTCCTCGGCCACGAAAGACGACACTTTCCCCGGCGCTGGCGACCGGCGGATCGAGATCTACACCACGGCGCCTCCGCCTCTCCCCCCGCCTCCGCGTCTCGCACTGCCACCGCCTCCGGGCTGGAGGGAGGGAGGCGTGGGGAGCGGCCGCGGCAGCGGAGGAGGCGGCGGCGGGGGAGGGGCCAACATGTGGTGCTTCAGCGACCCGGAGATGAAGCGGCGGAGGCGGGTGGCGAGCTACAAGGCGTACTCGGTGGAGGGCAAGGTGAAGTCGTCGCTGCGGAGGGGCCTCCGCTGGTTCAAGGGCAAGTGCTCCGATATCTTCCACGCATGGTAACCTCCTCTGCTTGGACGGACGGTGGCAGGGCTCCAAGAAACCTAAGTTCATCATGAGCGTTTTAGAATTCTTGTTCGAAGGCAGTGTTTTTTTCCAAATAATCTCTACCACTAATCGTATGCGTTTGAGGTTGTGGTTGTATATTGATGAGCTAATGGAGGCCTAGAGGAATTTGCAACGGGTGTTTGGATTCATGAAATGCTTGTGATGTGTGGTATTCGCACCTAGAAATTCTGTAGATTTATCCGCGAGCGGTGGTGGTGGTGATGACTAGTTCTGTTACCCATCTTTTTTATTGATCAAATACTGGGGGTGTGTGGGTAAATGTATCTTTATTGGTAGATGAAGATTTTTCTTGATGTTTGGGGTGTTTGATATTTGAAAGTGCTTCATTTGCACATTTGGTGCTTTTGTTTGCTATAATTAGCACTGCACGGGGAAATTGGTTTTCACTCAGATTCAGGAATTGAGGAAATGTTTGTGTTTTTTTAACTCTGTATGAATGCTTCAGTGGTACCACATTTCTCTCTTGTGGTTTGAATGGCCGTGAAGTGTGTGGTACTGGTGTCAGTAGGAGGATTGAAGTGCAATAAGGTAAATTGATGAACTCACATCTGAAATTAATAGAAGGAAGGACGTACGAGACTGAACACCCCAACCCCAGCTGTTTGGTTCAAAACTGTTCCCAGAATCCAGTTATGTGCTAGAATTAACTAATCACATTATTCACAGCTAGTCAAATAACTTGTGCAGTTATTTGAAGGACAGTAGTTGGGTCTAGTTCCTTCTTGTTATCTCTATGTGAAGTGTTCAGAAAAGTATAGAAGTTGTCCAGTGGTTGGTTTGTTATTTCTATGTGAAGTGTTCAGAAAAGTTGTCCAGTGGTTGGTTTGACATACTGATAAACTGTTCATTTGGTTCACCTCTATGTTTGGCGTGTCATGGTTCTCTTCACCAAACTTTGTTATGACTGCCCATCTGATAACATCTGTTGATATATAGATATGCTGATGGCCTACTTCTGTTCTTTATGATAGGAACACAATTTTTATATGAGCCCTTCAGTTCTAAATCAATCATCATTCAAACAATAGTGCATTGATGTTGCGTGTCAAACCTTAGTTTCTCCGTCGCACATAGACCAACAACAAAACTATGTGGTGTTCTGGCCACGAGACTGAAGTGCTTCACGCTAGGGTTTCTATCATGAGAGGCTGGTTTTTATTTCACGCGGTAAAACGCATGGCTGAGATGTGTGAGGCTGAGAGATCCAAGGGCCAGGAGGGCGAGTTTGCTGAGAGGCCTCTGAATGCTGAGTGTAATTCTGTCTATTCCCTCATTTCCTGCTGATTGATGATTATTACTTTTTTTTAATTTGACTGAACAGTTGCTTTCATTCGACTTCTTTCATAAAGTTTCTTTTTTTTCGACTGAACAGTTGCTTATTACAATACTTCTTTTTAATTTGACTGAACAGTTGCTTTCATTCAACTTCTTTCATGAAGTTTTTTTTCTTTTGCATGAAAAATGATACAACCTGGATACTGCATTGTGGGCAACAGTGTTTACTGTTGCCAGGTTGTGCCTCTGGGCTCTGTGGGCAGTGCAGCATTGCAATGAAATGCAAGGTCAGGGGAGACACCTCAACATGCCATTGATACTGGAATCTTTGACTGCTTGTGTTTCTCCTGACATAGCCCACATGTTTCTTTATCTTCATCCTCACTCTCTTACAGTTATTTCAAACGATGGGATCGGTCCATAACCATCATCTCCTCTTCACACCTAAACATATCGTAATTTTGAATTTACATAATATGGGACCAACATCCACAGATTCATAATTCCTGCAAACAACTTTCAGTATTTGCTGAGAAGAAGATCATCCAAGAGCTGGGGTGAAACGTTAGTGTCAGGAATACGATGACGGAACTACGGTAAAACCGTGGCCAATGAGCCTTGTCGCTAGTGTCCGATGTGCGGTTCTGTAATAGCGTGCCCTAGGTGAGGATTGGATCGGTGTATCTGTGGCCTATGAATTGTGCGTACGAGTACGTCACGTCACATCACCCATCAGTGTAACGCTCGCCTAATGGATCACAAATGTCAAGATCAGCAGGCGTGAAGAGCAGGTCCTTCACAAGCCGTTTCCGGCTGTCCGTCGGCGAGGTGATGCCGTCGCCGTCGCGGTAGATGCCCTGTATGATTCTGGCCAGGTTGACGCAGAGGCTGTTGGCCGCGCCCGTGCTTCTGAAGGCCACCTCCCTGTTCACCTCCTTCAACGTCTCGGCGATGGCATCGGCCACCGCGCCACGGGCATCTTCCTCGCTTGCGCCGCCACCGGCCTCCGCCATGTGGCAGGCGATGAACGACGGCCCCTCACCCTGCTCGGACTCTGCCTTGTGCGTCGCGCGGTCATTGCAGAGCCGGAAGACCCTGGAACATAGCTCAACCAGCCTCGGGTACACCATGTCGTCCTTGCTGCCATCGTCGTCGTCGTCGCGCAGCCATGAGTCCTGCTGCTGCTGCTGCTGCGTGTGCTGGAGCATGGTGAAAGCGTGGAGCAGGAGGAGAGGCCCCGTGGACGTGATCCATCCGTTGTCGAGGTACTCGTCCAAGCTTGGCATCGTCCGCTCGTGCTGCCACTTGGCCTCTACCAGGAACGCCTTACACAGCTCATGCCACTGCAGGAACGTATGCATCCACATATGTTAAGCAAGTGAATCGCGGGCAAAACATTCCTACTCGATCAATGAACTCTCAATCACTCGTTTCAAAAAAAAATGAACTCTCAATCATGTACCGTACGTACTGCTTTCTTGTAGAGCGGGAGCACGTCGTATCCCTGCTCCTCCATCACGCGATCCGCCGCCGCCGCCGACGTCGACCGGATGGCTGAGTACATCGCCCTCATGTACTCCGGCAGCGCCACCGCAGCCGACGACCACGCACCGACGGCGTCGGTGAACATGGCGAGCTCGTCGAGCGTGCCGTAGAGGTCGTAGACGTCGTCGAGGTGGACGATGAGGGCGCCGACCTTGGCCAGCACCTCGCGGCAGCCGGCGAGGCAGGGCTCCGGCGCGATGCACGCCGCGCAGAAGAAGCACTCCACCAGCCGGTCCCGGGCGAACGGGAGCTTCTCCCCGAGCCCGGTCTCCTTCCACCATCTCGTCACCTCCAGGAGCTCCGACCGGTGCACGGCTTGCACCAGGTTGAAGTCCAGCACAGCCAGCTGCAGAACGGACGGATCGATGATATCCCGGCAGGTCTCGTACTCGTCGCCGCGATGCTCTTCCAGCGATCGTATCGTCTGCAACCTGGGAGCTCTCCAGTGCAGAGGGAGGTCTAGCAGAACGTCCCTAATCTTTTCCCTCTGGTAAGGTTTCATGGAGGGCATCAGTTCTTGGAGTCTCTTGACGGCGAATGCTCTTGCTCTGTCGAGCATGGCCTCTCCTGGAAAGACCAGGTAGGAAGCCTCATAGAGTGCAACGAGTCCATCGCTGTCTAAGCTAGGATTCGCAGCTTCCAGATCACCAGTGCTATCGCAGAATGCACCCAGTATTTCTACAATGGGAACCGACAAATTACATCATTGATAGTTTACACGCACAAGCTACTCTATACTATGTGCATCAGTGCATGCTAACGAGGGTCCTTAACTTTACCTATTGATGCAGGAATTCCATGTGCTCTAAGCATTCTAAACAGCAGCGCTGTTGAAGAAAGGTCGTGCTTGAGTTGAAGGTATGCATCATGCACATGCATGGACATGAGGATTCTTGTGATCTCCTCCTCGAAATGGTACGCCACACCTAAGCTTTGCAGCTGACCGATGATCCTGAGCCTAGTAGCCACTTCCTGGTCCTCTTTGAGCAACAGCTGCCTCACTCTCTGCTTCAAGCTCGCCTCAACTGAGCTTATTTGCTTGCTAGGCTGCACAACGATTCTACGTAAGTCATCTAGTTAATGTGTCGAGTGGGCAAGTTTTGCTTGGTTCAATCCATTTACTATATGCGATATTGTATCCAAAAGATTTCTTCTTAATTAATGCAAGGCAAAGTTCAAGAAAAAATCTAACTGAGGAGAAGAGCTTCCAGCAGGTACACCTTCTATGCACTAGCTAGCTATTTATTTTCACATAGAGATCTATTCGCCCAAGCTTCTCTTCTTTGTTTGTCCCTAAACGAAACAATCTATAAACTTGAAGCTATATGCAGGTTAGGTATCTTTGACCTGTAAAGTTTCAGGTATATATATTGTTTGGTTTGGAAAGAAACAAAAAGGAGAAATTGCTAAGAATTGAGAATGTGCATGCACCCGGCCGGCCATAGAAAATCCACTCAATTAAGAGAAAAACTTGTACGATTTCACAAATACCTACATAACAAGTATCTCCAGGCATGCATGTCATGCATTAGTAGACAATTGACGGCACAATGTATGAATATGTAGTACGTACTGTATTAATGATGCATGCATCTTCACCTTATTGGCATACTGCATGGAGCAAATGGAGTCGTAGTCCCAGGTTTTGGGCTGGTAGTTCGCCGACCGCCGCTGCAACATGGCCGGCGGCAACTGCTCTGAGTACAGTGTTGCCCCGCCAGCCGACGCCATTGTTCTGCCTTACTCTTCTCTGGTCTGAAACCTAAACAAGAGCCACCTAGTTTTGGGAAACTCTGAGTTCATATGTTTGCCACACGGGCTTGGGAAGCCAATTTATAGTTTTATACACACGCATATATATGCATGATAAACGTGCAATTGTTCTGCCTACCTGGCTACCTAGCTATGTGTACGATCTCAGAAGTAACCCAACTGAATTAAACTGAAAAAGAATAGTACGGAGTAGAAAAAATATCTACAGCCGCTTTCTGCTCTTCTCTAAAGATCATGAAATAGGAGATCTTTGTGCCTTTAACCTCTCGAGGCCTCGTTTTGCCAAATAGCATAGATTGGCTGACCCGATAGCGACTGACCACCGTATGCATCTCCATGTTTTGTTTATCTTGGTCTCTAGGGTATCACCAATATATTTCTTGTGAATCAAAGAGATGCCCCAGTATCTTTCATTAAAAAAATATCTTCAGTACAACATCATTTTCTTCTCGTACGATGCCGCCTAGCCCATATGTAAGAGCCGGGACCCCGAGAAATATCCATCAGGTGTGAATGTGGCTGACAAGGAATCTTCCATGGCTAGCTCGTCCATGACCCATACTTTTCCGAGAAATGCATATCTAGCATGCACGCTATCTAGTGTGCATATTAGAGCCATCCATTTGGTTATCTTGTAAAGATTTGAACAAATAAAAGAAATTGCATATGCATATAGTACAATGGCTGACAATTCTCTCTCCCATTCATTTAGTTATCAATCCTAAATTAATAATAATCTGTTTGAACATGTGTATTTATTTTGATTAAATCCTAAATTAATAATAATCTTCTTACGCTGCCTCCTAGCCCGTATAAGATGCGGGACCGCGAGCGATGTGTCTGGCATGCTTATCCCGCTACCTGAATCATGTTGGCTGCATTTGGGCCAAGCGGGCATAGATCTGGCACCGTTCTCCCATGATCGTGTCGTTGGCCCGTTGTGGTGGTGTCATACCGACTCTCGGGTGCGAGATGGATGTCGGGGCGGCAGCTCTAGAAGGTGGACTGCGCAGTCGGCTCGACGACGAGCGACGTTGCAGTGGTGGTGGCTTCTCTCCTTTGTCCATGCGGGTGGCGAGGAGTGGGCGGTGGGGGATCCTGGTGTTGGCGATGCTTCGGCACTGGCAACTCCTAGATCGCGTCTTGGAGGCTTGGCTTGGTGATAGCGGGCGGGTCAGCGTGCGAGATGTGGTGCAAAGGTCTCTTCGGGCGAAAGCTCGGCACTTTGGTGCCAACACGGGCGATGCTTGCGGGTGTCGTGACCCTCGTGGGGGTGTCATTGTGGTTACCGTCCCTACGTTTAGGGCTCCGGGTGAAAACGCTTGACCGTGTAGGACTCGATGGCGGCGCTGGAATACGTCATCACCCTCTTGGGGTCGTCGTCGTAGAACTCTGGTACCTCTTGGTCTTGCTCCATTGTCATCGGTGGGCAAGTTTGAATCCCGTATCAAGCTTCTTTTGGCGCTGGTGTGGGGTGTTCCCGACGGACTCCTATCTTATACACGCGACTTAGTTGTCACCACTCCTATCCTCGTTGTCCGCTAGCAGGATCGCCGTTCCACACGGCCCGGAGTGAGACGACAAGCGACCTTCTTTGGCGACATCTTGGTGGCTGTGGTGCGGCGATGTCCGGTGGTTTCACAAGGGGACGTTGTCGGAGTCTCCTCTAGTTAGTTGTCTCGGATGCTTTTTTGGGGTGTGGATACTCCAATTATTTTTGCTTATCTTTGATATGTTGATATGTTGTGTAAGAGGGTTCGTTCTCTCATCACTTAGTATCAGTTTAGCCATGTGGCTTTATTTATAAAACGGAGAGAAAGCCTATTTCGAGGAGGAGAAATATCCATCGGGTATGAATGTGGCTACCAAGGAATTTTTCATGCCTAGCTCGTTCATGACCCATAGTTTTCCGAGAAATGCATATCTAGCATGCACGGTAGCGTGCATGTTAGAGCCATCCATTTGGTCTATTTGCTTTATCATTTTTCTTCAAATGGAGAACAAAGCCCTATCATCTGCATCGAGAGATGTACACATGTAGAAAAAATTTGCTGCATATATAGTACAATGGCTCACAACTCCCCCCCCCCCCCCCCTTTATTTAGTTGTCAATCCTGAATTTAAAAGAGCCATATAAGTTTGAATAATTATCAAATTAATAATCTGTTTGAACATGTGTATTTATTTTAATTGGATATTTTAAACAAGCCCAAAATCAAAATTCAAGACTTGGATTCTGAAGCATAATGAAACATTATGATTGACGATGAGACCCGATGAAATTTGCTTATCCTTTCATCAATATATTTTATGATCTAAAATCTAAGTCATATGATAATTATTTTTTCATTTCTCATGAACCAAGTTTGAAATGTGGTGAAATAAATTGTTTCAAAAATTATTTTCCTCAGGTTTCATAATATTTTTCAAAGTTTTGCTATGTTTAAAAAGTTGATTTAAAAATATTATTAAAGTATATTCACTATTGGTATTATTTTGAAGGTCTCTTCCCTAGGAACCCAAATGTTCAAATAGTTTTGAAATTGATCTTATGGTTTAAAATCTACATGAATTTCAAGTCAAGCATATTGATCCTCTAAAGTGACAAAGCAAAGAGGAAAAAGCTGACGTTGTATACTTGTTGACTGCCAAAACCCACCGGCGGGCAGCGGCCTTGTCAACACCGTAGAGCCGGGAAGAGCCTAGAGCTGCGGCTGGCTGAGACCCCTCCGAGCGACGGCCCGCAATGCTCTTCTGGTCACACGCGGCGATGCGAGAGTGCAAGGGCGTGCCACCTGACCTATGCCGGCCGGGAAGGTGATGGGGATGCCTCGCTTAGTTTCTGCAGGGCATACATATAAACGTTAAATACGAGCCTCGATCGGCTCTCGGAGTTATCCTGTGAATCGGCTCAAGAGCCGATCCACCCATGATTCGTACGGGGTGCACGAATATTTGGTGGTCCTGCTTGATCAAGATAGAGCTAATGAGATCTACGACGATTTAGGGTTTTCACCGCATAATCGGATCATCCTACTCCAGGTTGGGCCTCGCGGCCACGCACGGTGCTCGTAAGCCGATCCTAAACAAGG
>NC_061511.1:213728338-213747328 GCF_022539505.1 Lolium rigidum | reverse complement strand
CTCCTGCGGTTGCTTACAATACAATAATGATCATCTCATACATATTCATCATCACATGATGGCCATATCACATCACCAAACCACTGCAAAAACAAGTTAGACGTCTCTAATTTGGTTTGCATATTTTACGTGGTTTAGGGTTTTCGAGTAAGATCTAATCTACCTACGAACATGAACCACAACGGTGATACTAGTGTTGTCAATAGAAGAGTAAATTGAATCTTCACTATAGTAGGAGAGACAGAGACACCACGCAAAGCCTCTTATGCAATACAAGTTGCATGTCGAACGAGGAGCAAGTCTCATGAACGCGGTCATGTAAAGTTAGCTCGAGCCGCTTCATCCCACTATGCCACAAAGATGCAAAGTACTCAAACTAAAGACAACAAGAGCATCAACGCCCACAAAACCATTGTGTTCTACTCGTGCAACCATCTATGCATAAACCTGGCTCTGATACCACTGTAGGATAACGTTGCAAAGAAAACAAAAATATTCCTACCGCGAACACGCAATCCAAGCCAAGATGCAATCTAGAAGACGGTAGCAACGAGGGGGTATCGAGTCTCACCCTTGAAGAGATTCCAAAGCCTACAAGATGAGGCTCTTGTTGCTGCGGTAGACGTTCACTTGCCGCTTGCAAAAGCGCGTAGAAGATCTTGATCCCGATCGCTTCGGCGCCACGAACGGGCAGCACCTCCGTACTCGGTCACACGTTCGGTTGTTGATGAAGACGACGTCCACCTCCCGTTCCGGCGGGCAGCGGAAGTAGTAGCTCCTCTTGAATCCGACGAGCACGACGGCGTGGTGTCGGTGGTGGTGGAGAAATCCGGCGGAGCTTCGCTTAAGCGTGCGGGATGTGGTGGAGGAGAGATACCGCTAGGGTTTGGGGAGAGAGGGGAGGCTAGGGCGCCGGCCAAGGGCAGCCCTAGGTGGTGCGGCCAAGAGTGGGCAGCCCCTCCCTCTCCTCCTCATTATATAGGTGGAAATCCCCAAGTGTTGGTATCCAAGTCTTCGAATAAGACCCCAACAATGAAAACTCCCATATGTAGGGAAACCTACCCAAGGTGGGAATCCCACTTGGGGTGGGATTCCCCCCCTTCCATGAGGGGGGTTGGCCGGCCACCTTGGACTCCTCCCCTTTAGGGTTGGCTGGCCATGCAAGGTGGAGTCCCTCCGGGACTCTACTTTCCATGGTGATTTCTTCCGGACTTTTCTAGAACCTTCTAGAACCTGCCATAAATGCACCGGATCATTTCCAAACTTGGAATATGACTTCCTATATATGAATCTCATTCTCCGGACCATTCCGGAACTCCTCGTGATGTCCGGGATCTCATCCGGGACTCGAACAAATATTCGAACTCCATTCCATATTCAAGTTCTACCATTTCAACATCCAACTTTAAGTGTGTCACCCTACGGTTCGTGAACTATGCGGACATGGTTGAGTACTCACTCCAACCAATAACCAATAGCGGGATCTGGAGATCCATAATGACTCCCACATATTCTACGATGACTTCAGTGATCGAATGAACCATTCACATACGATACCAATTCCCTTTGTCACGCGATATTTTTACTTGTCCGAGGTTTGATCATCGGTATCACTCTATACCTTGTTCAACCTCGTCTCCTGACAAGTATTCTTTACTCGTACCGTGGTATGTGGTCTCTTATGAACTTATTCATATGCTTGCAAGACATTAGACGACATTCCACGAGAGGGCCGGAGTATATCTATCCAGTCATCGGGATGGACAAATCCCACTTTGTTGATCCATATGCCTCAACTCATACTTTCCGGATACTTAATCCCACCTTTATAACCACCCATTTACGCGAGTGGCGTTTGATGTAATCAAAGTACCTTTCCGGTATAAGTGATTTACATGATCTCATGGTCATAAGGACTAGGTAACTATGTATCGAAAGCTTATAGCAAATAACTTAATGACGAGATCTTATGCTACGCTTAATTGGGTGTGTCCATTACATCATTCATATAATGATATAACCTTGTTATTAATAACATCCAATGTTCATGATTATGAAACTAATCATCCATTAATCAACAAGCTAGTTTAAGAGGCATACTAGGGACTTCTTGTTGTCTACATATCACACATGTACTAATGTTTCGGTTAATACAATTATAGCATGATATATAAACATTTATCATAAACATAAAGATATAAATAATAACCACTTTATTATTGCCTCTAGGGCATATCTCCTTCAAGAGGCTGCCACCGGTGGTGTTGGGCGCGCCCCTATCAGCGCTTCAGATGCTCGGTTGGGGGACGCTGAGCTCTTGGAGTTCTACGGCCCCTTCTCGCCTGTCCGCCGTCCCTGCGACTCGTCTCCTCTTGGCTTCGACGTCTTTCGTCTGCCTTTTGAGGGTTGCTCCAGTCTTGCCCCTTTTCCGACGGATGCGGTTGATGACAAGGTTGCTTCCCCTGAGGGTCTACAGAGCCCAATCTCTGATGACGTCGAGGGTTTTGGGTTGGCTGAGTTTTTTGTTGAAGCTTTTGTACCTCTTTCGGTTGAGCACTCGAGGCTTGAGGCGTCTGCGTTTGAACATGATGATGTGCTTGATGTGTTGGCAGCTCCCTTGGTGCCTTTTGTTGAAGATCCTGAGGTGGCCGACTCCCCCAAGCTTTGCGATTTCTTGGCCAACTTGGCTTCGAAAAAGCGGGCGCTCATGTCACCCTTGCGTGAGTCGTTGGAGGAGATCCCTGCTGCCTGTGTCGTTGTTCCAGAAACCGTGTCTGCGGAGGACATCCAAGTTGATCCCGGGGATCCCGCTGCTGACAAGCTCAATGCCTTGTTGTTATCGGTATTTAGATCAGTGCCTCCGCCTATCCTTGCTTCGACGCCCTCTAGGCGACCACGTGCTCCTAAGGAGGTGGCCACCACGCCTCGTCGGAGTGGTCGCATCGAGAAGCATAAGCAATTGCGGAAGGATGTTACATCTCAGGAGTTGCTTGCGCGTGTTTTGGGCATCTTGAAAGAGAACGCTGAGTTCGATGACAACGCCCTTGCTGCCTTCATTAACAAGTTTAAGACCCCTTTGTCGCCTCGTTCCATCACGATGCTTGGCTCCCTTGTGAAGATGTGGAGAAGGTGAAAAAGGCCAAGGGCAACAAGGTCGGCGCCAAGAAGAAGGCGGTTGAGATTACATGATGGATGCACTTCATGCAACCTTCATGTCGAGTTGTCGAATATGTAGCATTTTGTCGTCGAAAGGTTGTTCGATCTTGTTGTGTTGTTGTTTTAGACTTTGGGAGTAGTCCGCATGTCGGAGGTACTTAAGTATGTATGGTTTTCGATCCGGTTTTCCTCATAAACTGGATCACTTTCCTTTCTTCCTAAATGAATAGCCAGAGCTCCTGGCGTTTGCTCCAAAAAAAAAGCCATTGCATGTATTTAGCAGCTATAGTTTTTTTGGAACGGAGGCAAAAGTCATTAATTAAGAAAAGAGAGTTCAGTTTTTAGAAAAAAACTAGGCGAAAACATACAACAACAGGGTTAAGCCCACATCAACAGCACACCTACACACGCCCACAACCAAGCCTATCAGAAATCCGAACAACAACGCCTCACCCACTGTAGCCAACGGCAAGAGATCACAAAGCGACACGAACGAACACTCCAAACACGACACTCCAACACCGCGACGACAAAGATAGCCATGACACTGGGGTCACCCATCAATCAACCGCGGATCCAGCGTAGGTAGCGAGAAAATCGTAAACCTCTCTAGCGACGACAGCTTCGGGCATTGTTGCATCAATAAGAACCACATGCCTAGTGGACTCAAGCGAGGGAGATATTGCAGCATCAACATCACCACTCTTATCAAAACCAAGGCCGGACGTGATCTGCAGCACTGGAGCCAAGATCACATTTATTCCCTTATTCTAAGAGGCGGCCGGTACGACAGGCTGCGACAACTGGCTAGGACCACCACGGGGAGAGAAGCAACTGTAGAGATGATCATCCTCAACAACAGATGACATCTGCTCAATGGATCCAAGTGGAAGCGAAGCCTGCACGGTGGCGAGATCCTGCCCACTAGGAGAACAAGCCTCCATCCGCTCCAAAGAATCACTAATGGGTGCCAACAACAGCTTGAGCCTTGCCACCTCTTCACGAAGGGGTCGAGATGCCTCCTCGACGCGATTACCAACCAACTGATCAAGCTCCGTGTGCAACAAGGTAAATTGGCACTGAAAGCAAGAGTTCAAAATTGAGTTGAGATTGAACTCCTCGCAAAACAGTTGGAAGGATCTTGGTTGCGATGTTGTAGGAGACGACGAGCGGCGCACGACCTCAGCCCAATTCCGGGATGCCGAGGTACGACGAGTCTGAGCGGACCGAGAGTGGCTCCGCTGGCAAGGATCACATGCGTCCGGAGAACGAGCACGATCGTCCGGAGAGCGAGAACAAGCGGCAGGAAAGCGCGCACGGTAGAAACACTCATGATGACCAGCACGATGACATCGGATGCATCTGAAGGGATCACGGCATGTGCTGACATGTTGGTCATGCTCGAGGCACTGAAAACATCTCCCACGAGCCCAACGCTTGAAGGCGAGACTATGCTCAAGGCTTTCCTTCCGCAGCAAATACGACGGTCTGCAATCGGGGTGGCCGCCTGATAGCTCGAAATGTCAATGCTTTTTTACTAAGGATTCTCCACCACCTATCACTTGGTTTTATTGGGTTTTCATTCGATTTTGTGTTTCAACTAATGTTAATAGCCCAATCCAAGCGAAACCTTGTTGTGAATTATGTATTTCAGGAAACCGTCATTTATGGAGGATCCGTGGATATTTATGAGCTGATTGAACAAAATAAAGAGATTTCCTTTTGAGGCCTATTCCATCCAGGCGCAGCAGAAGGTTTAGCGGGCACTCATACGGGCGGGGGGATATGTCAAACGTATCTATAATTTTTAATGCTCTAAGCTTGTTTTACACCAATTCATATATGTTTTGCTCACACTTCGTTTCACTTCTATACATTTTCCGGCACTAACCTATTAACAAGATGCAACAGTGTCAGTTCCATGTTTTCTGTTGTTTTGCATTCTCAGAAAATTGTACAGAAAATATTCTCGGAATTGGACGAAATAAAAGCCGAAGTCAATATTTTTCTGTAACGAAGACAGAGTCCAGAAGGGAGACGGAGAAGGGCCACAAGGCGGCCAGACCTACCCTAGGCGCGGCCTGGCCTCTTGCCGCGCCAAGGGGTGGTGTGGGCCACCCTGGCCTCCACCGACCTCACCCTTCCGCCTATAAGAAGCCTCCCGACGCGTGAACCCTAAATCTATCAGCCTCCATCCACGAAAAGTTGTGTAGCTCTGCCGCCGCCGAAGACAAGATTTGGGGCACAAAAGTCTCTGTTCTGGCACCCTGCCGGGACGGGGAATTGCCCCCGGAGCCGTCTCCATTGACTCCACCGCCATCTTCATCACCAGTGTTGACTCCCATGATGAGGAGTGAGTAGTTCTCCCCCGAGGCTGAGGGCTTTACCGGTAGTATGTGGTCTATCT
Organism: Lolium rigidum; assembly: GCF_022539505.1. NCBI lineage: Eukaryota > Viridiplantae > Streptophyta > Magnoliopsida > Poales > Poaceae > Lolium > Lolium rigidum. The sequence goes on along the minus strand of NC_061511.1, from coordinate 213,741,765 downwards.
ATCTCTCCATGTATGATCTTTATGTGATCATGAGCTTTGTAATCTAGTTGAATAAGTAGATGTTATTCTTCAACTATTGTGCTACTCAAGTGATTTTATTATGTGATCTCTGGGGACACATTGTCCTCCGGTGTGAAGGTGACAGTGTGCACATCGTGTTTGTTTCTTATGCTTAATTTTTAGAAATACTTATGAATTGTGATGACTAGTTAGTACCATATTTGTATGCTCAAAGTGACAGCGTGGGGTGTCCATAGATTGGGAATGCGAACTTTAAAGAATGCTTATGCAGACCTACGCAATGAATTTATGTTTATTATCAAACCGGAGAGTGGTTCAGAGTAGCGTAATGAAGTGATAATATCTATGTATTCAATTATGGTATCATTGTTGAGAGTGTCCACTAGTGAAAGTATGATCCATATGCCTTGTTTCCAAGCATTGAAACACCGTTTACAACCAGTTCTGCTACATATTTGCATGCAGACATTTTTATTTCAGATTGCAATTACCACTCATAATTATCCATATTACTTGTATTTCACTATCTCTTCGCTGAACTAGTGCACCTATACACCTAACAAGTGTATTGGATGTGTTGGGGGGCACAAGAAACTTCTTGTATCGTAATTGCAGGGTTGCTTGAGAGGGATATCTTTGACCTCTACCTCCCTGAGTTCGATAAACCTTGGGTGATTCACTTAAGGGAAACTTGTTGTTGTTCTACAAACCTCTACACTTGGAGGCCCAACACTGTCTACAAGAATAGAAGCGTGCATAGACATCAAGCTCTTTTCTGGCGCCGTTGCCAGGGAGGTAAGGTAAAAGATACTCACATCCTCTATCTACTAAGTTTTTTTAGTTGCTGGTGAGTGCTCGAAGTTATTTCCTTTAGATTCTGCAATTATATCTTTTTGTTTCTTGTTTTTATTTTCACTAGTTAGGCTTAATGGAAAACAACAACAAAATTAGAGAGTTTTATAGTATTTATCTTGAGTTAGGACATGAGGTGTTTGAAGAGAAAATTAAATATCCTATAGAACTTTACTTGCATGCTAACAGCAATGTTATTAGTATGAATGCTTTGAACACTGTTATTACTAATACTATGGAAAAGTCCAAGCTTTGAGAATCTAGTTTTTATGATCTTTTTAGTCCCCCAGCTTTAGAGGAGAATTTTTGCTCTGATGATATTTTATCTCCCATATGTGATAATTCTAATGATGCTTGTGATATTTTAAATAGACCTACTGAAAGTATTCCTTTTAAAATACCTATGAAAATTGTTGAAAATATCATGGACGAACGTTATGCGGGGGATGGAACAGTCCATCCAAGTGATCACTTGTTGAAACTTATAGAACTTTGTGAGTTGTTTAAAGTTGCAGGTTTATCAAGAGAAAATGCCTTGAAGAAATTATTTTCATTGTCACTTAAGGACAAAGCAAAGAAGTGGTATCTGCTACTAGAGGATCCTCATCATCTGGAGTGGAAGGAGCTTGAATCTCACTTTTGCTTTAAATTTTATCCTCCTCATGAAGTGCATATAGATAGGAATTATATTTATAATTTTCATCCTCATGATGGAGACGGTATTGCCCAAGCGTGAGGAAGATTGAAGTCACTAATGCTCAAATGTCCCACTCATGAGCTCCCCATTAATATTTTTATTAATAATTTTTATGCAAGACTTTCAGGACAGTACAAGGACTATCTAGATGCTTGTTTGGAAGGATCTTTCACAAGTAAGGATGTTGAAACTAAGTGGGATCTTCTTGAAGAAATTCAAAGCAATACCAAAGATTGGGATAACGATCAAGGTAAAGAATCATGTATGAACTATGAGTATGATTGCATTTACCCAGAATTATTCCTGAAGTTTATTTATTTCAGTTGGTTCATTTTCTAGTTGAAGAGGCAATCAATTGTTCTCGTTTGATAGGTTTAGTTTTTACGAATTACTAAGTTCGAATTTTGTTCTTATTTGATTTTGGTCTTCCCTGGATCCAAATGCAAGTGAGGTACTGCCCTAGGGTTTCTATTGGTTTGGAATTAATTCATACGATTCCTTTAGATATCTCTACGGATGTTCCTAGTGTTATTAATCCTAGGGTTTATTCCTTTTGATGCTACTGTCTCATGCTACTGGTTGATGTTTAATTTCCTACCCTCGGATCCTTCTATGGTTTCACTAATATCTATTACTACTGTATTGTTGGCTCTTCCTAGCATTGGTCTTTGCTAGGTTACTATGATTGTCTACTAGAATTCGGCTATGTCCTTAGATTTTTCATTTCTAATGTATTTTTATTTACTATTAGTGTTTAACCCTCACAAGGGTTCCGATGACTATTTCCTGAGATTCAAAATTGGATCCTAAAGTAAAATGGATTCACCTTTAGGCGAATCCAATAACTTTTATAATATACGGCGGTTCTACTGTTTATGTGTGTGTGTGAAAAAATTGATCAAGTGTTGATCAAGGATCTGCGAAAGAAATGGTGTTGCTGATGATGGTGATCAAGGCGGTGTTATGGTGAGGATCAAGTGAAGATATATATGCTACATAGGTCTTAGGGTTTTCTATTTCTAGTTTGTAGTTTAGGTCATGTCTCTATTTCTTTTATTTCTGGACAATCCAATGTATAAATGACATTGTAATGGTTTAGTGATGATTCAAGAATTTTATTCTAAGCATTTTGGTGCATAGTTTGTATTTTTATAATATTTATTTATTTAGTTACGAATATTTTAATCATGCCCTCATTATAATTTATATTCAAATCTTGAAATTTGAATTATGTTATGCATTTATTATGCATATATGATTGAGTTGAAGTTTAAGATTATGTATATTGTTTGAGATGGTTATTTAGGAATATTTGAAGCAAAGACTTAGGTTTTTGATTAAAATAATTTGAATTTAAGTTTGACCAAAGTCAACCTCAATTTTGAATTCAGAAGCTTGGAAATGTATTCATTTAGGTTAAAGTTATTTATCACAAAGGGTTTTAACACCCAAAGCAAGCAATTTAGGTTTTAAAGTTTTAGTTTTCCCCCATTTTTAAAAGTTCGAGGTCATGTCAAAATTTGAATTTCAAAGCCCACTTCTTGACTTAGGTGAACTTTGACACTAGAGTTTGAATTCGGTCACTTTTGATTCTTAAAGATAAAAGTTCAAAATTGTCATGTACTTTAGAGATGAATTCTATGAAGATGTGTAAGGGTAGATTGCCCCTATATGTGGTTTTGGTAATTAATGACAACCCCCTACGGACTAATGTTTTCATTGAGTTTATATGAAGGAATATTCCATATGTACTACTTGTAGTTCATGTGTTGGATTCAAGTATGGATGCCATGAAGACAAAGATATACCTTGAGTATTGGCATCAAGATCATCGATTTGAAGACATATATGTGATATGATCAAGAAGAAGAAATGAAGATGGAGTTCTTACGTGGAAATCAATATTAGCCATGCTCTAGCTTAGGTGTTAAGTAATGAATGATCAAGATCTTGAGTGCTTGATTCCAAGTGAAGAATTCAAGATATGGCTCTAAGTCGGTGTCATGATTGTCTCATGAATTGAGCTATGGTTGACTAAAATTTAGAGCATGCAAACAAATGAAGAATTCTTTATACACCTCAAGATAGTATGATAGAGCAAGAGAATATACAAGGTTGACCAATACAAAGAGTGAAGAATAGATTCAAGTTTGGTCAACACATGAAGCATGGAGAACGTGCCTCGTGAAGTCGTGTGGTATGATAAGCCTTGTCAATTATGCTTTATAAACTAACCCATCATATATGTGCCCTTGTGTTGTCTATGTGGGTTAGGTATCTTTCCATGGGCATGCATCAAAAGTGTGATCTCATATAGCCCATGAGAGGATGACATCAAGTGGTAATCGTCATCAAGGTTGAGTTGGTTAAGTTCAAGTGGAGCATCTCAAGAGGATCATATGCTTGAAGCTTGTCATCCATTTGGTGATAACGGACATGTGAAGATGTGCATCAATGGAGCTTTCCCATCATGGTGTATGTGGGAGCATTTGTGAGTGTTCACAAAGCAACAATGATCAAGTGAGACATTCCGGCCTGAGTGGAGCTTGAAGAGTTATCACCAAGATCAAGCGGGATGCGCAAGGAAAATGTATGGCCTTGATATGTTTTCCTTTTACCGGTCTCAAGGTGGTTGTTGGGAGACCGGATTATAGGATAAATAGCCGCACTATCAAGAGGGGCTTTCGATTGGGTAACTTGATCACATCGTCTTAGGGATCTCAATCATTTTGCATACTTTGCATATGCCTATTGCTTCTTGGTATTTCTCTGTGTGAGGTTCTTGAGCTTGTTGCTAGCTTTTCAACAAGCCCAAGTTCATCGAAAACGGAATCTGCATGCATCTTCTATTGCGTTTTCGAGTTTGGACGCTTTACCGTTTCTTGATGTTGCGAGACTCCCTCTCTAAGATCATCTAAAAATATTTTGTCGGGGTTCTATTTGTCGTTATCTTTCCAACAAAATTGGTTTCATGATAATCGGAGTTTGGGAGCATTTTCTATTTTTAAAAGAAAAAGAAAAGGTTTTGGCCTGAAGCAGCCCGACCCACCGCCCGGCACCGCCGAGCCTGCCACCGGCCCATCCGGTGCGCACCGGCTCTGGCGCTCGTGCCCACCGTGCCTGTTCCAGGGGTCTCTGGGCCCATGGCCGGCTCCCCGCCCGGTGGCCGACGGACTGTCCGGTTGTCAGCTGGCGCTGCCGGCCTATGCGCCGGCATGTCCAGCGCCCGGCCCGGTGGACCGGCTGGGCCAATTTTCTGCCCGTTTTCTCACCCAACGGTTCTATTTTCTCCTAGACTATAAATAGGCCTTCTTCCACCTTGGGCTGGGTAAGTTCTTCCACTCTCTCTCCTCCATTGTTGTCTTTGAAGAACTTGCCCTATCTCTTGATTCCCCCCATGATTCTTGCTCATTCTTGAGGGATCTAAGAGAGGAGATCTAGATCTACAATCCCCACCAATCCATTTCTCCTCTAAGTGAGGGGAACCTTTTGGATCTAGATCTTGGAGTCATTTGTTGATTTCCTCCTTTGTTCTTCCTCTCTAGTCTCATCCTAGCATTTGTTGCTTTGGTGAGATTTAAGTGTGAAGGATTTGAACACCTTTGGTGTTCTTGCTTTGCATCATTGCATAGTGTTGAGCTCTCCACCACGATTAGTTCGAGTGAGAGACCGTGAGCTTGTTACTCTTGGAGGGTGACCTCCTAGTTGGCTTGGTTGGTGTCCCGGTGACCTCCTTCGTGGAAGTTTGTGAAGGGGCTCGGGATTCTCCTTTGTGGAGCTTGTGAAGTGGTTGTGGAGCTTGCCATCTCCGGAGTGGAGAAAAATCTAACCATAAGGAAATGGGCTATTACTTCGTGGGATAGGCTCGGAGAAGAAGGTGAACCTTCGTGGCGTTGAGAAATCCTTCATGGGATCCCACCTCTCCAAACGTGACGTACCTTCTTGCAAAGGAAGGGAACACAAGAATACATCTTCGTCTCCGCGTGCCTCGGTTATTTCTATACCCAAGTTTACTTTCTCTTTTGATAGCCATCGAGCTTGAAGTATTTATTATATCTTGCTATCACTTGTTGTTCATATATATAGTGTCCATATCTTGCTTAGCTCTAGTTGTTGTTGCACTTAGTTGAGCCTAGCATATTTAGGGTTTGTGCTTGTAAAATAAACGTTAGTTTAATTCCGCATTCTTACAAGCTAAATTCGTAAGAGTTTTTAAAAACTCCTATTCACCCCCCCTCTAGGCGACATCTCGTCCTTTCAAGATGCACAAACCCGACATCTACCCTTCCCAAGGTCATATTCCTTAGGGTATTACGAGCTCACTCCATCATCATTTTCATTACATAGTTGTCATTGGCTCAACTCTCTCATGGCCAATCTTTGGATCATTCCTTGGTCAACACTTCATCTTCTTCAACTTTCTTCTTTTTCCAGCCTTGAATCCCACATATGGTTCAAACATTGTCTATGGACAAAACCAACAAGAAAATCTCAATGCAAACATTAGTCCATAGGGATTTCTTTTTATTACGGGAACCACACATGTGGACACGTACCATGCACTTTCAACAACGCTATCTGTAGGGATTCACAACATATAATTTTTTTCCTACGCATAATCAAATAAACGACCAAGATCATATCTAGGAGACGCATGTAACTATGTGATAACAAGATTTACTAACCGAAGTAAATCGATGCGGATGCTTTGATGGTTGGCGTCGATGAAGACGATCACGATCCGTCCTGTCTTGATGATCCATCTCGATCAATTCCGTCGCTTGTGCGGAGGCTTCGAGGTGTTGCAGACATACGGCTTGATGGTGTCGGCTCCTCCTCGTTCCAGCGAGTTGGAGTCGAAGTAGAGAGATTGGTTCATCAGCATGACGGCGTGGTGACGATCTTGGCGAAAAACCAACAGGGCTCTCCCTGGACGGTCCTTATAGAGATCGCCGGAAAACCTAGGCTCCCAACGGGGATCACCGGTGGCGAGACACAACAGAGGGGGCGGTTGAGGCTGGCGGTGACCAGCGGCGTCCCGGCGGCGGCGGGGCGACGGCGGCACGGGTGGTGCAGGCGGTGGGGAGCTCCGGGCTGCGTGGAATAGTGTGTTCTTAGCTGCCCCGAGGCTCCCGTATATAAAGGCTCGTGATCCGTGAGGCTATAGGATCTCGGAATCGTAATTGGTCTTACCATCAAACCTTTCCAAACTCAAAATGGACCCAATATGGAAGTCCCAACGGAATTGGAAAGGGAAGAGGAGACTCCTCCTTCACCTCCAATCCGAGTGGAGGGAGGATGAGTTCCTCTCTCCCACTCAGCCAGCCGGCTGCCCGCCACATGGGGCGCACGGGGCCCACCCGGTCCTAGGGCGGTGGGTTCCCCTTTCTAGAAGTTTCCGTACATCCGAAATTTTCGAAACTTTATGGAACCATTCCGATACTTTTCATATATGTTCCTATAGGTTTGCCTCCATTCCATAACCATGTGTGACATTCCCAAAACAATTCAGAACTCTAAAAGCATCGCACTAAATATCTCTCTTACCCTAGCGACATCGTACCTTAAGTGTGTGACCCTAGACGACGTGGGCTTAGCCCAGTGGTTGGGGTCGCAGTGGCGCACCCCAACGACCGGAGTTCGATTCCTGTCAGGGACGAATTTCGGAATTGTCACGCCAAGTCCCGCTTCTACTATATCAAAAAGTGTCTAGTTCCTCCTAGACACGGTTTCATTTTTTAAGTGTGTGACCCTACGGATTTTCAAATATGTGGACATGACTATACTCATAGCCAATGGTTAATAGAGGGATCTGGAGATCCATAATAACTCATATATATTTAACGATGATCTCATCGAGTGAACCACTTATGTCATACATATATAATTCCCATGTCATGTGATATCTTTGTTGGAGATATGCCCAAGAGTCAATAATAAATTAGTTATTATATCTTAGTGTTCATGATAAATGTTTGCATCCCATGCTATAATTGTATTAACCGAAACATTGATACATGTGTGTTATGTAAACAACAAGGAGTCCCTAGTAAGCCTCTTGTATAACTAGCTTGTTGATTAATGGATGATCATGGTTTCGTGATCATGAACATTGGATGTTATGAATAACAAGGCTATGTCATTAGGTGAATGATATAATGGACACACACCCAAATAAGCGTAGCATGAGATCAAGTCATTAAGTTCAACTTGCTATAAGCTTTCGATACATAGTTACCTAGTCCTTCGACCATGAGATCATGTAAATCACTTACACCGGAAGGGTACTTTGATTAAATCAAACTCCATTGCGTAAATGGGTGGTTATAAAGATGGGATTAAGTATTCGGAAAGTGTGAGTTGAGGCATATGGATCAACAGTGGGATTTGTCCATCCCGATGACGGATAGATATACTCTGGGCCCTCTCGGTGGAATATCGTCTGATTAGCTTGCAAGCATGTGATTAGATCACAAGAGATGACATACCACGGTAACGAGTAAAGAGTACTTGTCGGCAACGAGGTTGAACAAGGTATGGAGATACCGATGATCGAACCTCGGACAAGTAAAATATCGCGTGACAAAGGGAATCGGTATCGTATGTAAATGGTTCAATCGATCACTAAGTTATCGTTGAATATGTGAGAGCCATTATGGATCTCCAGATCCCGCTATTGGTTATTGGTCGGAGATGAGTCTCGACCATGTCTGCATAGTTCACGAACCGTAGGGTGACGCGCTTAAGGTTCGATGTCGCATAAGTAGATTCGGAATATGAGATGGAGACCGAAGTTTGTTCGGAGTCTCGGATGGGATCCGGGACATCACGAGGAGGTCCGGAATGGTCCGGAGAATAAGATTCATATATGGGAAGTCATTTTCAGGGTTACCGGAAAAGTTCAGGATTTTTCGGTATTGTACCGGAGGTTCTAGAAGGTTCCGGAGGGTACCTTAGTGGGGCCCACCTATCCCGGACGACCAACATGGACCGGAGGGGTCGCATAGGCCCACATGGGCCATGCACACCAGCCCCCCAAGGCCCATGTGGCTGTACCAAGTGGATAAGATCAAATCCCTTGAAAATAGGGAGCCCCTTGTTTTGGCCGACCCAAAGGCTTGGAGGAGGGGCCAAGGCAGCCCCCCCACGCCTATATAAGAGGGAGGGGAGGGCTGGGGCGCAGCACATCATCCCCCCAAGCCCTAGCCGCCCCTCTCTCCCTCCTCCTTCTTCCTGCGCGGGCTTGGCGAAGCCCTGCAGGAATTTCTCCTCCACCTCCACCACCACGCCGTTGTGCTGCTGGGATTCCGAGGGGATCTACCACACCTCCGCTGCCCGCTGGAACGGGGAGAGGACAGGCTTCATCGACACCGTACGCACGACCGAGTACGGAAGTGCTGCCGGACTGCAGCACAGGATGATCGACTACATCAACAACGAGATCTAATCTCGTAGGCTTTGGAAATCTTCGAGGGTTAGTCTCACATGATCTTCTCGTTGCTTCGATCTTGGTAGATTAGATCTTGGGTGTCCCATAGATTAGATCTTGGATTTATTCGTCTTGCGGTAGGAAAATTTTTGTTTTCTATGCTACGAACCCCATCAGTGGTATCAGAGCCAGGTCTATGCATAGATCTATTGCACGAGTAGAACACAATGGTTTTGTGGGCGTTGATGCTTTTTGTTGCTTTAGTTTGTGTACTTTGCATCTTGCGGGATGGTGGGATGAAGCGGCCCGGGCTAACTTTACATGACCGCGTCTCATGAGACTTGCTCCACGCTTGACATGCAACTTGTATTGCATAAGTGGCTTTGCGGGTGTCTGTCTCTCCCACCATAGTGAAGATTCCAATTTGCACTTTCTATTGTCAACACTAGTATCACCGTTGTGGTTCATGTTCGTAGGTAGATTGGATCTTACTCGAAAACCCTAAACCACGTAAAATATTAAAACCAAATTAGAGGCGTCTAACTTGTTTTTGCAGGGTTTGGTGATGTGATATGGCCATGATGTGATGATGATTATATTTGATGTATGAGATGTTCATTGTTGTATTATGGCAACCGCGAGAGCCTAATGGTTGTCTTTAATTTTTTGTTAAAGACCTGCGTGTCTATTCATCATGTAATAGCTTTATTTCAAGTAGTTGTTATAGTAGCTATAAGTGATGGACAACCATGAAGCGGTGCCATGGACCTTGGTGCAATGCTGGTGATGATGGAGATCATGCTCATGTGCTTTGGAGATGGAGATCAAAAGCACAAGAAGAAAGGCCATATCATATCACATATTATGAATTGCATGTGATGTTAATCCTTTATGCATCTTATCTTGCTTAGATCGCGACGGTAGCATTATAAGATGATCCCTCACATTAATATCAAGATAATAAAGTGTTCTCCCTCGTATGCACCGTTGCTACAGTTCGTCGTCTCGAAACATCTCGTGATGATCGGATGTGATAGATTCTACATTCACATACAACGGGTGTAAGCCATGTTGCACACGCGGAAATACTTGGGTTTGCTTGACGAGCCTAGCATGTACAGACATGGCCTCGGGACAACGGAAACCGAAAGGTTGAACACGAGTCATATGGATGATATGATCAACATGTTGATGTTCACCATTGAAGCTACATCATCTCACGTGATGATCAGTTTTGGTGTAGTGGATGTGGATCGTGTACCACTTAACAACCATGAGGGATGTTGTATTAAGTGGGAGTTCATTAGTAATTAGATTAAAACATGAACTAATTATCATGAACATAGTCTGAATAGTATTTTGGATTAAATTTGTAGAATTGGCATCCGTTATCTACCATGCGCTAGTCTTGTAATTGAGATAGAAATACTGTTAAGTCTGACAAGTAACTTTACGGACTGGTACCGTATTGTTAAAGAATCAAGATATGATTAAGTCCTAATGCAAACTTTTAGTAAACCTCACATTAATGATTCAAAGAGCAATGGTTTCAATTAGTACCAAATCATCTTGTCTCCGTGAAACTTGAAGTTTAAATCCGTTTGAAAAGTAAGGAGCTGGAAATTTTGTTTTCAGAAATAAGCAAGGTATGAGATATATGTGATATCTAAGACCTTATTGCAAGATGATAGAATATAATCTAGTGAGACCACATAAACTCATAAGTTTTATGGGAATGTACGAAGGTTGAAGACGCCCGGTGATGCGCGTGGTTGACGTATTGTCTTTTCGTTCGACACGCGTCCGTTGGGAACCCCAAGAGGAAGGTGTGATGCGCACAGCGGCAAGTTTCCCTCAGTAAGAAACCAAGGTTTAATCGGACCAGTAGGAGTCAAGAAGCACGTTGAAGGTTGATGGCGGCGAGATGTAGTGCGGCGCAACACCGGGGATTCCGGCGCCAACGTGGAACCTGCACAACACAACCAAAGTACTTTGCCCCAACGAAACAAGTGAGGTTGTCAATCTCACCGGCTTGCTGTAACAAAGGATTAACCGTATTGTGTGGAAGATGATTGTTTGCAGAGAAAACAAGTAAAACAAGTATTGCGAGAGATTTGTATTTCGATAAAGAGAATTAGACCGGGGTCCACAGTTCACTAGAGGTGTCTCTCCCATAAGACGAACAGCATGTTGGGTGAACAAATTACAGTTGGGCAATTGACAAATAAAGAGAGCATGACAATGCACATACATATCATGATGAGTATAGTGAGATTTAACTGGGCATTACGACAAAGTACATAGACCGCCATCCAACTGCATCTATGCCTAAAAAGTCCACCTTCAGGTTATCATCCGAACCCCTCCGGTATTAAGTTGCAAGCAACGGACAATTGCATTAAGTATGGTGCGTAATGTAATCAACAACTACATCCTTAGACATAGCATCAATGTTTTATCCCTAGTGGCAACGAGCACAACACAACCTTAGAACTTTTCGTCACTCGTCCAGGTGTCAATGCAGGCATGAACCCACTATCGAGCATAAGTACTCCCTCTTGGAGTTACAAGCATCTACTTGGCCAGAGCATCTACTAGTAACTGAGAGCATGCAAGATCATAAACAACACATAAGCATAACTTTGATAATCAACATAACAAGTATTCTCTATTCATCGGATCCCAACAAACGCAACATATAGAATTACAGATAGATGATCTTGATCATGTTAGGCAGCTCACAAGATCCGACAATGATAGCACAATGGGGAGAAGACAACCATCTAGCTACCGCTATGGACCCATAGTCCAGGGGTAGACTACGCACACATCACACCGGAGGCGACCATGGCGGCGTAGAGTCCTCCGGGAGATGATTCCCCTCTCCGGCAGGGTGCCGGAGGCGATCTCCTCGGATCCCCCGAGATGGGATCGGTGGCGACGACGTCTCGGTAAGGTTTTCCGTATCGTGGCTCTCGGTGCATCGGGGTTTCGTCACGGAGGCTATTTGTAGGCGGAAGGGTAGGTCAAGAGGCGGCACGGGGGCCCCACACCACAGGGCCGCGCGGCCAAGGGGGGCCGCGCCGCCCTAGGGTGTGGCCCCCTCGGGGCCCCTCTTCGTCTCTCCTTCGGACTTCGGAAGCTTCGTGGAAAAATAGGCCCCCGGGCTTTGATTTCGTCCAATTCCGAGAATATTTCCTTACTAGGATTTCCGAAACCAAAAACAGCAAAACAACGAATCGGCACTTCGGCATCTTGTTAATAGGTTAGTTCCGGAAAATGCACGAATATGACATAAAGTGTGCATAAAACATGTAGATAACATCAATAATGTGGCATGGAACATAAGAAATTATCGATACGTCGGAGACGTATCGCATCCCCAAGCTTAGTTCCGCTCGTCCCGAGCGGGTAAAACGATAACACGTATAATTTCTGGAGTGACATGCCATCATAATCTTGATCATACTATTTGTAAAGCATATGTAGTGAATGCAACGATCAAAACAATGTGTATGACATGAGTAAACAAGTGAATCATAAAGCAAAGACTTTTCATGAATAGCACTTCAAGACAAGCATCAATAAGTCTTGCATAAGAGTTAACTCATAAAGCAATAATTCAAAGTAAAGGTATTGAAGCAACACAAAAGAAGATTAAGTTTCAGCGGTTGCTTTCAACTTGTAACATGTATATCTCATGGATATTGTCAACATAGAGTAATATAATAAGTGCAATAAGCAAGTATGTAGGAATCAATGCACAGTTCACACAAGTGTTTGCTTCTTGAGGTGGAGAGAAATAGGTGAACTGACTCAACATTGAAAGTAAAAGAATGGTCCTCATAGAGGAAAAACATCGATTGCTATATTTGTGCTAGAGCTTTGATTTTGAAAACATGAAACAATTTTGTCAACGGTAGTAATAAAGCATATGCATCATGTAAATTATATCTTATAAGTTGCAAGCCTCATGCATAGTGTACCAATAGTGCCCGCACCTTGTCCTAATTAGCTTGGACTACCTGGATTATCACCGCAATACATATGCTTTAACCAAGTTTCACAAAGGGGTACCTCTATGCCGCATGTACAAAGGTCTAAGGAGAAAGCTCGCATTTGGATTTCTCGCTTTTGATTATTCTCAACTTAGACATCCATACCGGGACAACATAGACAACGAGATAATGGACTCCTCTTTTAATGCTTTAAGCATTTGACAACAATTAATTCTTTTTCTCATTAGAGATTTGAGGATGTTTGTCCAAAACTGAAACTTCCACCATGAATCATGGCTTTAGTTAGCGGCCCAATGTTCTTCTCTCACAATATGCATGCTCAAACCATTCAACTCGGTGTAGATCGCCCTTACTTCGGACAAGACGAACATGCATAGCAACTCACATGAAATTCAACAATGAGTTGATG
>NC_061511.1:213637499-213728238 GCF_022539505.1 Lolium rigidum | reverse complement strand
GGTCTATCTGACCACCGAAGTCATCGTTGAATATGTGGGAGCCATTATGGATCTCCAGATCCCGCTATTGGTTATTGGTCGGAGTGAGTACTCAACCATGTCCGCATAGTTCACGAACCGTAGGGTGACACACTTAAAGTTGGATGTTGAAATGGTAGAACTTGAATATGGAATGGAGTTCGAATATTTGTTCGGAGTCCCGGATGAGATCCCGGACATCACGAGGAGTTCCGGAATGGTCCGGAGAATAATATTCATATATAGGAAGTCATATTCCAAGTTTGGAAATGATCCAGGTGCATTTATGGCAGGTTCTAGAAGGTTCTAGAAAAGTCCGGAAGAAATCACCATGGAAAGTAGAGTCCCGGAGGGACTCCACCTTGCATGGCCAGCCAACCCAAAGGGGAGGAGTCCAAGGTGGACTCCCCTAGGGTGGCCGGCCAACCCCCTCATGGAAGGGGGAATCCCACCCCAAGTGGGATTCCCACCTTGGGTAGGTTTCCCTACATATGGGAGTTTTCATTGTTGGGGTCTTATTCGAAGACTTGGATACCAACACTTGGGGATTTCCACCTATATAATGAGGAGGAGAGGGAGGGGGCTGCCCACTCTTGGCCGCACCACCTAGGGCTGCCCTTGGCCGGCGCCCTAGCCTCCCCTCTCTCCCCAAACCCTAGCGGTATCTCTCCTCCACCACATCCCGCACGCTTAAGCGAAGCTCCGCCGGATTTCTCCACCACCACCGACACCACGCCGTCGTGCTGTCGGATTCAAGAGGAGCTACTACTTCCGCTGCCCGCTGGAACGGGGAGGTGGACGTCGTCTTCATCAACAACCGAACGTGTGACCGAGTACGGAGGTGCTGCCCGTTCGTGGCGCCGGAAGCGATCGTGATCAAGATCTTCTACGCGCTTTTGCAAGCGGCAAGTGAACGTCTACCGCAGCAACAAGAGCCTCATCTTGTAGGCTTTGGAATCTCTTCAAGGGTGAGACTCGATACCCCCTCGTTGCTACCGTCTTCTAGATTGCATCTTGGCTTGGATTGCGTGTTCGCGGTAGGAATTTTTTTTTCTATGCAACGTTATCCTACACCTCTTCCACACGCTCCCAACTTCCAACAGCATGTGATGTCTACGGGAGCTTCTATTCTTGTAGACAGTGTTGGGCCTCCAAGAGCAGAGGTTTGTAGAAGAGCAGCAAGTTTCCCTCAAGTGGATCACCCAAGGTTTATCGAACTCAGGGAGGAAGAGGTCAAAGATATCCCTCTCATGCAACCACCGCAACCACAAAGCAAGAAGTCTCTTGTGTCCCCAACACACCTAATAGGTGCACTAGTTCGGCGAAGAGATAGTGAAATACAAGTGGTATGAATGAATATGAGCAGTAGTAACGGCGCCGTGAAAAGTGCTTGCTGGCGTGCGATTGATGGTATTAATATTGCAGAAGTAAAGATGCGATGAAACAAGTAAACAAGCAGCGATAGCGATATTTAGGAACAAGGCCTAGGGATCATACTTTCACTAGTGGGCACTCTCAACATTGATCACATAACAGAATAAATAGATAGATGCTAGACTCTACACCCTCTTGTTGGATGATGAACACCACTAACTGTGTAGGATTACACGAACCCTCAATGCCGGAGTTAACAAGCTCCACAATATTCAATGTTCATGTTTAAATAACCTTAGAGTGCATGACAGATCAACATAACCAAACCAAGTACTAACATAGCATGCACACTCGTCACCTTCACACTACGAAAGGAGGAATAGATCACATCAATACTATCATAGCAATAGTTAACTTCATAATCTACAAGAGATCACAATCATAGCCCACACCAAGTACTACACGATGCACACACTCGTCACCATTGCACCGTGCGGGAGGAATAAAATACTTTAATAACATCACTAGAGTAGCACACGGATATATTGTGATACAAAACACATTGCAATCATAAAGGGATATAAATAAGCACTTCACTATGCCAGTCATAACGGTGAATAAGTATTCCGTGAAATATAGCCTAAGAGACCCACACGGTGCACACACTCGTCACCTTTACACACGTGGGACAAGGAGTCTCCGGAGATCACATAAGTAAAACCCACTTGACTAGCATAATGACATCTAGATTACAAGCATCATCATATGAATCTCAATCATGTAAGGCAGCTCATGAGATTATTGTATTGAAGCACATAGGAGAGAGATGAACCACATAGCTACCGGTACAGCCCCGAGCCTCGATGGAGAACTACTCCCTCCTCATGGGAGACAACAGCGTTGATGGAGATGGCGGTGGAGTCGATGGAGAAGCCTTCCGGGGGCACTTCCCCGTCCCGGCGGCGTGCCGGAACAGAGACTCTTGTCCCCCAGATCTTGGCTTCGCGATGGCGGCGGCTCTGGAAGGTTTCTCGTACCGTGGCTTTTCCGTATCGAAGTTTTAGGTCAGGGACCTTTATATAGGCGAAGAGGCGGCGTCAGAAGGTCAACGAGGCGCCGACACAACAGGGGGGCGCGGCCCCCCTTTGGCCGCGCCGGGCTATCGTCTGGGGCCCACAGGGTCCCCCTCTGGCGACTCTCGGGTGTTATGGAAGCTTCGTGGAAAAATAGGATGCTGGGCCTTGATTTCGTCCGATTCCGAGAATATTTCCTTACTAGGATTTCTGGAACCAAAAACAGCAGAAAACGAGAACCGGCCCTTCGGCATCTCGTCAATAGGTTAGTTCCGGAAAACGCATAATAATGACATAAAGTATGCATAAAACATGTAGATATCATCAATAATGTGGCATGGAACATAAGAAATTATCGATACGTCGGAGACGTATCAGCATCCCCAAGCTTAGTTCCTGCTCGTCCCGAGCGGTAAACGATAACAAAGATAATTTCTGGAGTGACATGCCATCATAACCTTGATCATACTATTGTAAGCATATGTAATGAATGCAACGATCAAAACAATGGTAATGACATGAGTAAACAAATGAATCATAAAGCAAAGACTTTTCATGAATAGTACTTTCAAGACAAGCATCAATAAGTCTTGCATAAAAGTTAACTCATAAAGCAATAAATCAAAGTAAAGGTATTGAAGCAACACACAAGAAGATTAAGTTTCAGCGGCTGCTTTCAACTTGTAACATGTATACCTCATGGATAATTGTCAACATAGAGTAATATAACAAATGCAATATGCAAGTATGTAAGAATCAATGCACAGTTCACACAAGTGTTTGCTTCTTGAGGTGGAGAGAAATAGGTGAACTGACTCAACATAAAAGTAAAAGAATGGTCCTTCAAAGAGGAAAGCATCGATTGCTATATTTGTGCTAGAGCTTTGGTTTTGAAAACATGAAACAATTTTGTCAACGGTAGTAATAAAGCACATGTATCATGTAAATTATATCTTACAAGTTGCAAGCCTCATGCATAATATACTAATAGTGCCCGCACCTTGTCCTAATTAGCTCGGATTACCGGGATTATCATCGCAATACACATGTTTTAACCAAGTGTCACAAAGGGGTACCTCTATGCCGCCTGTACAAAGGTCTAAGGAGAAAGTTCGCATTGGATTTCTCGCTTTTGATTATTCTCAACTTAGACATCCATACCGGGACAACATAGACAACAGATAATGGACTCCTCTTTAATGCATAAGCATGTAGCAACAATTAATGTTCTCATATGAGATTGAGGATATATGTCCAAAACTCGAAACTTCCACCATGATTCATGGCTTTAGTTAGCGGCCCAATGTTCTTCTCTAACAATATGCATGCTCTAACCATTTAATTAGTGGTAAATCTCCCTTACTTCAGACAAGACGGACATGCATAGCAACTCACATGATATTCAACAAAGAGTTGATGGCGTCCCCAGAAACATGGTTATCGCACAACAAGCAACTTAATAAGAGATAAAGTGCATAAGTACATATTCAATACCACAATAGTTTTTAAGCTATTTGTCCCATGAGCTATATATTGCAAAGGCGAATGATGGAAATTTTAAAGGTAGCACTCAAGCAATTTACTTTGGAATGGCGGAGAAATACCATGTAGTAGGTAGGTATGGTGGACACAAATGGCATAGTGGTTGGCTCAAGGATTTTGGATGCATGAGAAGTATTCCCTCTCGATACAAGGTATAGGCTAGCAAGGTTATTTGAAACAAACACAAGGATGAACCGGTGCAGCAAAACTCACATAAAAGACATATTGTAAACATTATAAAACTCTACACCGTCTTCCTTGTTGTTCAAAACTCAATACTAGAAATTATCTAGACTTTAGAGAGACCAATTATGCAAACCAAATTTTAGCAAGCTCTATGTATTTCTTCATTAATAGGTGCAAAGTATAGGATGCAAGAGCTTAAACATGAGCACAACAATTGCCAAGTATCACATTATCCAAGACATTTTACCAATTACTACATGTAGCATTTTCCGTTTCCAACCATATAACAATGAACGAAGCAGTTTCAACCTTCGCCATGAACATTAAAAGCTAAGAACACATGTGTTAATATGAACCAGCGGAGCGTGTCTCTCTCCCACACAAGCATTTATTCAAACAAAAACAAAAACAAACAGACGCTCCAAGTAAAGTACATATGATGTGACCGAATAAAAATATAGTTTCAAGAGAAGGAACTCGATAATTTGTCGATGAAGAAGGGGATGCCTTGGGCATCCCCAAGCTTAGATGCTTGAGTCTTCTTAAAATATGCAGGGATGAACCACGGGGGCATCCCCAAGCTTAGACTCTTCACTCTTCTTGATCATAGTATATCATCCTCCTCTCTTGACCCTTGAAAACTTCCTCCACACCAAACTTAAAACAAACTCATTAGAGGGTTAGTGCATAATCAAAAATTCACATGTTCAGAGGTGACACAATAATTTTTAACACTTCTGGACATTGCCCAAAGCTACTGGAAGTCAATGGAACAAAGAAATCCATCCAACACAGCAAAAGAGGCAATGCGAAATAAAAGGCAGAATCTGTCAAAACAGAAAAGTCCGTAAAGACGAATTTTAAAATGGCACCAGACTTGCTCAGATGAAAATGCCCAAATTGAATGAAAGTTGCGTACATATCTGAGGATCACTCACGTAAATTGGCATAATTTTCTGAGTTACCTACAGAGAATTAGGCCCAGATTCGTGACAGCAAGAAATCTGTTTCTCGCGAGTAATCCAAATCTAGTATGAACCTTACTATCAAAGACTTTACTTGGCACAACAATGCGATAAAAATAAGATAAGGAGAGGTTGCTACAGTAGTAACAACTTCCAAGACTCAAATACAAAATAAAAGTACTGTAGCAAAATAAACACATGGGTTATCTCCCAAGAAGTTCTTTCTTTATACTCCCTCCGTCCACAAATAAGTGTACATCTAGGTTTTTTGATAAGTCAAACTTTATTACATTTGACCACCTTTTTAGGAAAAAGTAGCAGCATTTATGACACTAGATTAGTATCACTAGATCCACCTTGAAATGTAGTTTCATAATATAGTAATCTAATGTCACATATGCGTATAATTTTTGATAATAAGTTGGTCAAAATTAAACAAGTTTGACTTATCTAAAAACCTAGATGTACACTTATTTGTGGACGGAGGGAGTAGCCATTAAGATGGGCTCAACAGTTTTAATGATGCACTCGCAAGAAATAGTAGTTGAAGCAAAAGAGAGCATCAAGAGGCAAATTCAAAACACATTTAAGCCTAACATGCTTCCTATGCATAGGAATCTTGTAAATAAACAAATTCATGAAGCATGATGCAACAAGCATAGAAAGATAAAACAAGTGCAGCTTCAAGATTTTCATCAAAAAGAGAGGTGTTTTAGTAACATGAAAATTTCTACAACCATATTTTCCTCTCTCATAATAACTTTCAGTAGCAACATGAGCAAACTCAACAATATAACTATCACATAAAGCATTCTTATCATGAGTCTCATGCATAAAATTATTACTCTCCACATAGGCATAATCAATTTTATTAGTTGTAGTGGGAGCAAATTCAACAAAGTAGCTATCATTATTATTCTCATCATCAAATATAGGAGGCATATTGTAATCATAATCAAATTTATCCTCCATAACAAGTGGTACTAAAAGACCAATATCATTATAATCATCATAAATAGGAGGCAAAGTATCATCAAAGTAAATTTTCTCCTCAATGCTTGGGGGACTAAAAATATCATGCTCATCAAAGCCAGCTTCCCCAAGCTTAGAATTTTCCATATCATTAGCAACAATGGTGTTCAAAGCGTTCATACTAATATGTTCCATAGGTTTTTTAATTTTCGCATCAAACCATCCATGTCTTAAATCAGGAAATAGAATAAGAAGCTCATTGTTGTCCATTATGCCAAACTAGTGTAAACAAGAAACAAAAAGATGCAATTGCAGGATCTAAAGGAAATTGCTTCGAGTACTTACAACGGCGAAAATAGCTTAGTAGCCGAGATCCGGAGTGTGAATACCTTTTACCTTTCCTCCCCGGCAACGGCGCCAGAAAAGTGCTTGATGTCTACGGGAGCTTCTATTCTTGTAGACAGTGTTGGGCCTCCAAGAGCAGAGGTTTGTAGAAGAGCAGCAAGTTTCCCTCAAGTGGATCACCCAAGGTTTATCGAACTCAGGGAGAAAGAGGTCAAAGATATCCCTCTCATGCAACCCTGGAACCACAAAGCAAGAAGTCTCTTGTGTCCCCAACACACCTAATAGGTGCACTAGTTCGGCGAAGAGATAGTGAAATACAAGTGGTATGAATGAATATGAGCAGTAGTAACGGCGCTAGAAAAGTGCTTGCTGGCGTGCAGTTGATGGTATTAATATTGCAGGAAGTAAAGATGCAAGAAAACAAGTAAACAAGCAACGATAGCGATATTTAGGAACAAGGCCTAGGGATCATACTTTCACTAGTGGACACTCTCAACATTGATCACATAACAGAATAAATAGATAGATGCTAGACTCTACACCCTCTTGTTGGATGATGAACACCACTAATCGTGTAGGATTACACGAACCCTCAATGCCGGAGTTAACAAGCTCCACAATATTCAATGTTCATGTTTAAATAACCTTAGAGTGCATGACAGATCAACATAACCAAACCAAGTACTAACATAGCATGCACACTCGTCACCTTCACACTACGAAAGGAGGAATAGATCACATCAATACTATCATAGCAATAGTTAACTTCATAATCTACAAGAGATCACAATCATAGCCCACACCAAGTACTACACGATGCACACACTCGTCACCATTACACCGTGCAGGAGGAATAAACTACTTTAATAACATCACTAGAGTAGCACACGGATATATTGTGATACAAAACACATTGCAATCATAAAGGGATATAAATAAGCACTTCACTATGCCATTCATAACAGTTGAATAAGTATTCTGTGAAATATAGCCTAAGAGACCCACACGGTGCACACACTCGTCACCTTTACACACGTGGGACAAGGAGTCTCCGGAGATCACATAAGTAAAACCCACTTGACTAGCATAATGACATCTAGATTACAAGCATCATCATATGAATCTCAATCATGTAAGGCAGCTCATGAGATTATTGTATTGAAGCACATAGGAGAGAGATGAACCACATAGCTACCGGTACAGCCCCCGAGCCTCGATGGAGAACTACTCCCTCCTCATGGGAGACAGCAGCGTTGATGGAGATGGCGGTGGAGTCGATGGAGAAGCCTTCCGGGGCACTTCCCCGTCCCGGCGGCGTGCCGGAACGGAGACTCCCGCCCCCAGATCTTGGCTTCGCGATGGCGGCGGCTCTGGAAGGTTTCTCGTACCGTGGCTTTTCCGTATCGAGGTTTTAGGTCAGGGACCTTTATATAGGCGAAGAGGCGGCGTCAGAAGGTCAACGAGGCGCCGACACAACAGGGGGGCGCGACCCCCCCTCTGGCCACGCCGGGCTATCGTCTAGGGCCCACATGGCCCCCCTCTGGCGACTCTCGGGTGTTATGGAAGCTTCGTGGAAAAATAGGATGCTGGGCCTTGATTTCGTCCGATTCCGAGAATATTTCCTTACTAGGATTTCTGGAACCAAAAACAGCGAGAAAACAGAACTGGCCCTTCGGCATCTCGTCAATAGGTTAGTTCCGGAAAACGCATAATAATGACATAAAGTATGCATAAAACATGTAGATATCATTAATAATGTGGCATGGAACATAAGAAATTATCGATACGTCGGAGACGTATCAGCATGCGCTAACCAAAGCTTAATTGCAGCAGCCTCGTCCCGCAGCGGCCGAGTTACCTCCTTGATGCGGTCGCAACAAGCTGGAGGAGCTCCATGCACAGAGAAGCAAACTGGGCCTACAAGTCGGAGTCCCGAACGGCATTGTCAGAGGCATCCCCACCAACTCCAGGAGGGGAAGATGGTGGCATCGATGCACATGGTGGCGAATGGCGCACATCCTCGGCCCAGCTCCGAGCCTGGGCAGGGCGAGGAGAACCAACTGAAGGGGAGCAGCTTCACGGGGTAGGAGAGCGGCCGACTGGAGACCGACGACGGCAGTTGCGCTCCCGGTGACCCGGACGGCGGCAGCGAATGCAGCGGAAGGGTTCCCGACAGGTGCCGACATGGTGGCCACACTCAAGGCAGCGGAAACACCGCCCGCGAGCCCACCTCTTGAAGGCAAGGCTCCGCTCCAGAGCTTCCCCCCATGGAGATGGCGACGGTAAGGCTCGGCCGAAGCGACGACCTCTACCCACTTTCTGCCAGCCCTCCTCTGCACACGGGGGCGCGACAACAGCAGGGGGCGCATGGGGCGAAGCGCAGGGAAGCTCCGTCAGCTGAGCGTTCGCTGCATGAGCAGTGGGGCATCGGGAGCAGGAGAGGAGATGCCTCTGCTCGGAGGAGAATATCGTTGGCCTAAACGGGGAGGGCGGAAGGGCGCCTGGCGGCGACGGCGGGTGAAGAGGAGCAGGGGGCGTGGCAGCCATAGCGCCAGGCTTCGATGACGGCGACCGTCGCAAGGCCCAGCCTGGCAGGAGGAGGCGGAGGCGGCCGAGCGACGAGGGCGGAGCAACGGCCTCGCCGAGCCCGGCTGAAGAGGCGGGGGATCCCGGCCTGGGCTCCGGCAAGAAAGAGCACAACACCCGCGACAGACCGGCAACGGCCGGCGCGGAGCCGGCGGGGAGGGACGGAGAGGGAGCGGAGCAGGGGGTCTCGATCTGGTAGGCGCGGAGGCTCACGGAGGGAGATCAGGGCGGCGGCGGCGCGCACGCGCCCGTCGCCTCCATGGTCGCGAGAGCATTATCCATGCGGCTCGGGCCTTACCATTTTTGCAAACATGCAATGGCTTTCAAATAAAGTTCAAGTTGCCAAGTGACAACATACACCTGCACATATGCAAGCTCGAAAACAACTATGTGGGGATGAATTGTTGCCACTCAAGGCCATGCCATATAGGTGATACAACGAACATTGTTTAGATGCTATACAATTTTTAGTTGGACATGTAGTCTGGTTAACTTAGGTGGTGTTTATTTGGTTTTTTAAGCTTTTCACTGAAAAAACCTAACAAATTCAAACAAATGGGTGGATTTGAGAGGTGGCCTTGCCAAAGCCGAAGCACCGTATAGGCAAAGATGGAAAAACACGTCTTGAGGTGCTTTGGGGGTGCTTTCCGTATCTTTCCCTTAAAGAGCCGAGCAATTTTTTTTAACTAGCCCATATCTTTCAAGTGTATTTACGTTAGGTGTTCCCACTGACTGAGCGAAATCAAGTTTTCTCAGGACTACTCTCACCCTAATTGTTTTTCTCTAGATTCTTTTCCTGTTCACGACAGAACAAAGCGAGGGAGTTCTAGGGTTTATCCCAAATATCGCCCGCGTCGCCACCCGCATAGGCCGCTATCGCCGCTCCTTTCGGCCATCGGTGACCCTCTGCCATCTTCGTCCTCGGCCAACCAGCAAGTTTATTCAACATTTGAACATATGGGAAGCCAGAGTATTCGAATGCAAGTTATTAAAGTGGAGTATAAAATAAGGAATGCTACGATATTCAATTCAAAACAAATCATCAAATGGTCGGTGGCCAAAATTCGTGAGATTTTAGCGAAATTGAGCCCTTCTTTCTGGTTGCTCGTCGTCCCTGCACCGCTTCAAGAAGAAAAACCCCACCACGACCTCTCGCACCAACCTAGAACTAGAAACCCTCTCCATCTCTCCCCGACCAGCGGCAGGAAGCGCGCACGCCTCAATCCGCCGCCCGTCGAGGAGCGCTTCCACAACGTCGCAGCCCGCCGGGATGGCGGCCGCGGCGGCGGCCTCCGACGAAACCCTAGCCGCCGTATTCGCCCAGCTCAAGCCCCACACCACCGCGCTCCTCGACGTCCTCCGCAGCGGCGGCCCCGCCACCAACTCCGCCGCCGACTCCTCCCTCCGCGCCATGGCCGCCCTCCTCCGCTCCGCCCCCGCCCCCGCCGTGCAGCTCTGCTTCGAGTATGTATACATCCCCTCCTCCCCCTCTGCTGCTTGATGAATAGAGATGGTAATTTTGTTTGTGCGCGTGCTTCTCTTGTTCGTGATCTAATCTTGGTGCCATGTGCTTTTCTCTAGATATACGGTGTTTCCATTGCTCATGCTCCTGGATGCAGCGGTGCTGTGCAGGAAGGAAGGCAAGGCAGCCGGGCAGGGCGTCGGGGAGTCTGACATCACTGATGCCGTTGCTGAAGGCGGGCTCGCCTGCCTTGAGATTCTCCTCTCCAAATGCCGCCTCACCTCAGTCAATCAGGTGATTGATTCCGCTAACCTGAATCTGCACTGTAGTCTAGTCTCTAGGATCCTAACTAGAACCTGTGAAGTAGCTGCCTACTAAGAGCATCTCCAGTCGCGTCCCCCAAACCGTCCCCCAAACCGCGCCGGATCGAGCGTTTGGGGGACGTGTTTCGTTCGTGCCGCGTTTGGGGGACGTCGCTCCCCAGCCGCGTCCCCCAAACGCCGCCCCCAAACATTTAAAATAATTTTTCTTGGCATTTTTTATTTCAATTTCCACAAACTAATACATAATTGGGAACGTGGTTTACACGAAGACACAGTTTGGAACATGGTTTTCCACAAACTAATACATAGTTTGAACCATGGTGGACACAAATATAAAATATTGCAAAGAAACTAAACCTAACTAGGCCGTGCATCGAAGGTTTCCTGTGTTCGCTGCTAAGAAAGAACACTCGAGGGCACACCCAGTCACCTAAACTGGAAAATCCAGCGGGAGGATGGTGCCCTTGTTGGTTCTACCGATGAGGCGAACAGGCAGAAACCTCCGTGCATGTATTCGCTGCGAAGAAACAACACTCAGTCGTCCTCCTCGTCGGTGCTGTCGTCGTGGGAGTCCCTGTCGCCGTGGTAGTCCCGGAGGCAGCGCCTCTCGTCGAAGACCTTGACGCTCATGTCCCTGTTGCCGAAGTAGGAGAACACGAGGATGAAGCCGGCTTCGAGGCTGTGGTGGCGCGCGAACTTCTCCCAGCCGATGTTGAGGTACATCTTGCCGCACGCGTCGTAGATCGCCTTGACGATCCAGCGGCAGTAGCCGCACGAATGCTCCCGCAGATGCATCGTGCGCGGGCGTACGCCGCTGACGTACTCGGCGAAGGAGTCCGGCAGCCTCTGGATGCCGCGCGGGTCGCCCTTGAGGACGTGGACGAACTCGAACAGGACGTCCGGCTCCACGTCCATCTCCGACGATGAAGACGACGGCGTGGGAGGCGACGGCGAGCGTTCAGCTATGCCGCGGCCACGACCACGACCACGGCCACGGCCGCGGCCGCGAGGTCGGCCTCCGCCTCTACCAGACATAGCGTCGAGTCTTGTTGAGAGATGGTGGCGGCTAGGGTTTGGGAGAGAGGCGCTAGGGTTTGTGTGTGAGAGGGACGATGAGAGGCGCCCCTTTTTATAGGCCGGAGGGAGGCGGAGGAGCGGTGGCGCTCATTAACGCCGGCACGCGAGCTAGGCGCGACGGGACGCGTCGGCCGCGCCCTCGCGGGAACTGCACCGTCGCTGCGCGCCAATAACTTCCGTCGCGAGGTAGGCGACGGTTAGGTTTAAATTAATTGTGCCGGCCGACGGGTCGGCCCCGCCACTCCCCGCCTCGCTTTCGTTGTGTCCGGCGTCCCCGGTGCGTCCCCTGTGGGACGGGGACGGGCTCGGGGCGCCGGACACCGTATAGGGGCGCGCCGGACAAAAAAGGGCTTTGGGGGACGCGGCTGGAACGCATTTTCTGTCCGGCGCGCCCCAAATCCCTTTGGGGGACGCTTTGGGGGACGCGGCTGGAGATGCTCTAAGACTTTGTTTTGGAAATTTTATTTTCGAACAACCATGGATCGTATAAAAGAGCAAACCATATTTCCCCTTTAAGCAGACATGTTGTTGGGTAGATCATGTGGGTTCTTTTTTGTTGTTGAATCCACCCAGTTTCCCACATATCTTCATATATTTTTGTGTGCTGTGCTAGATGGCTACGTTACTGAAGAAGTTGACTCCTGGGGCAATGCTTTCGCCCACCGAGGCTTCAGAGGAATTCCGCCTAGGCATCATTAGATGTTTCAGAGCCATGATTCTGCAGTTACAACCATGCTCGGATAAGTCCTGTTCGTGTAAGCAAGCAACTCTATTGCCTACAACCCCGACCATTATAAGTTCGGAAGTTTGTGGTGTGGCTCACCAGAAGCACTCTGCAAAACAAGATGAGTGCCTGCTTGCATTCCTGCAATCTCAATATGCTTCAGCTGCTGTGGGACACTGGCTTTCACTTCTTCTTCAGGTATAGTATTTGTTCCTGAATTTGTGAATGGAACTTCTCTTTTCTACTGTCACTTGTTCTTCTGTTGATACAGTACCTTTGCTATCCAGTTATTATATTATTTGTGCACACACGTTCTGTAAGATGTAATCATGTGCTCGTAAGATGGTGCTCTAATTTTGTATGTTTTCATATGGAAGTCATCAGATATTGAGGCATCAAGAGGTCACCGAGGCAGTGGAGGTCTTAGAAAGGAGTCATTGCTTGCATTGCGCATTCTTATTGCCAAGGTGAGATCTTCTGTGTTACATCAGCGGTTTGCTAGATGAGAAATTTCTAATGTGTTCAGTCAGAAATGATTAATCATTTATTAACCAAAACCCCACCTTGCTAGTATTTATCCCCCAAAAGCCCCACTGCCAAATTTATTTCATGAAAAGATAAAGGTACAAAAACTGAGGCCATGTGACATGGTTAGCATTGGCATAGGATACTTGTCAGCGTAACAATGTTTGCTCATTTGAAACAAAAAGAATGGGGTATGTTGAACAGTGTAAGACATACCTAATTTCAGAGATGATTTAAATGTCCAGGATACTCTGATTGCAACAGTAAGAGTCAGCATCACCTTTGTGTTTTGCATATCTGTATCTTTCCTGTGGGCATGGTTCCTCTTTGCGTAGAAGAAAGGTTGAGTGTTATTTTTAGCATGGTTCCTGGTGAGAATTTTTTTGTTATTTATGTGGACAATTTGGTAAAAGTTGTCTTTCTTGTTTAGGTAGGTTCTGCCGACGCACTTGCTTTTTTCCTGCCTGGTATCGTCAGTCGTCTTGGAAAGCTTCTCTACACATCCAAGACTATGATTAGTGGTGCTGCTGGGAGTGCTTTGAGCATTGAGCAAGCCGTTCTTGGATTGACCGAGGCTTTGATGATAGTCCTATGTGACAAGGAAAATTTAAGCGCACTTGATATGCCTAGTGACAATAGTTCTACCCGTTTTTCCGGTGGTTCAAGTGACCATGTATTGCAGAAGCTTCGCCAATTGCCAACGAAAAATGAACCTAAACAGATAGGCAATGCTGAAACTACGGAAGACACTATCTCTGATGTCAGCAAGAACTCTGCTGATAGAAGATCATTGCATGTAAAACGTACAAGAAAATGGCTTGAGGAAACGACTAGTAATATTGATAAGTTGTTCTCAGCCACATTTCCACATGTATGTTTACCCCCTCCCCCGCCCCCTCCACACCACCTGTGCATATTGTATGTTAGTCACCCTTGTAAGTCAGTTTAATATTCTATCATTCTTCCAGCTTTCTATTCATCCATCTGAGAAAGTAAGGAGGTCGGTGGTTAATGGTGTAAGGGGGCTATTGTCTAGTTGCAGCTACACATTAACGAGAAGCAAGATGTTACTGGTGGTAAGTTTTAAATTCTAATTTTTCCTGTCACTTGTGAAAAGCATAATAAAATGCTGGATCTGTAGTTGTACTCACAAGTTCTAAAACTTTGCCATCACTATGCAACATGTCTTTTGAAATTCATACACCATGTGTGCATTCTTATCTTTGGCCCAGACACCCCTCAAAAAAGACAACAACAACAACAACATCAAAGCCTTTTTCCCAAGCAAGTTGGGGTAGGCTAGATATGAAACCCAATAGAAACCCCACTAAAAAGAAAACAACTATATTTGGCTCAGCTAGCATTCTCCACATACTTGACTGGAAGCTCTATTTATTTTAACTTCACAAATGTAATATCAGGAGTGCTTATGTGTTCTAGCATGCGATGATACGGCAGCTGTGTCCGAGGCTGCGCAAGATTCTCTTGATCATCTTTTTATGAAGGGTCAGAGTTTCCTGTCAGAAAATGAAGTTTCTGATATATTTACCAGGTTTGTGTTATTTATTTGCTAGAAACAACATAGTTTACAGTGGAATCAAAGTTCTCAACTTCTTTCATGTGAAACAGACTGCTTGAAAAGTTACCACAATTGGTACTTGGAAGTGAGGAGGTCACTGCACTTTCGCATGCTAGGAAACTCTTGGCTCTAACTTTCTATGCTGGCCCTCAGTTTCTGATAAATCATCTTCATCGCTCTCCTGTAAGTTCCTCACATTCCTTTCTTTAGATCAATGACTCTTCGGTTGACTTTTGACTTGATTTTGATTGCACTGACAGGTTGCTGCTGCTCGCTTCTTTGATTGTTTGGGTTTATGCATTAGTCATGGCTCGCAGTTTTCTGGTTCCATGGATAAGCTAATTGTATCGAAGCCACTATCTGTTGGGTATCTGTATTCAGTTGCTGAGTTAAAGAGTGGTGCCTATCCTAAATATATAAGTCATAGTTCTCAGCATGCTACATCTTCATCCATAGCCCCAAAGATATCTGTTCTCCGAGATGATGGTTCATCAAATGCACATGGTACAGTTGAGTATGAGCTCCCTCATGTACCTCCGTGGTTTGTTCATGCAAGTAGCCAGAGGCTATACTTTGCTCTGGCTGGAATGGTTAGGCTTGTTGGTCTATCAACAGTCTCAGGTAATTTGTCAACTATTTTGAATGCTTGCCAGATGTAGGAGCTGTCCTGCTTGTTGGCTGTTACAGCGATGCAATTTATTACACTGGAGTCTTGACTTTTCATGTTTTGTTTCTTATGATGTTGCTAGGAAAAGGAACCAGCACATCTTTATCTGTTTTTGTTGATATTCTCCTCAATCAGTTCCGGAGGTTGAGCACTGAGCTGCGCGCCAAAGACACTCAGAGATATGGTGTGCAGAGGTGGTACATGAAGAGTGATTCTGGACAAATACTACGCCAGGCAAGCGCTGCTGTTTGCATGCTCAATGAGCTCATATATGGTCTGTCAGATCAGTCTCTCTGTATATGTTTACAGTTATTCAACAGGAGTTCAGCACAAGTGGTACCTGGTCAAAATGATAAAATTTCATCTGCTGGACATAGAGGAGTTACTGATAGCAGAGTAGTTTGGAAGATAAGTGAGGAAATGGGAACTAAAGATGACATTATTCACTGTATTGGCAGTATTCTACATGAGTATATGTCTCCAGAAGTATGGGATCTTCCAACAGAACAGAACTCTGAGCTATGCCTGGGAGAAATCAGTCTTCCATTGCATTTATTCCGTGATACCACTGCTCTGCAACAAGTAATTATGCATCGCTGCACTTCGTCAATATATTTGTTAAAGTTCTTTCTCTGCTTGTTCCAATTTCAACTGCATTTCAAGCTTTGTTCTGCATCAGGTAATGCTTGATGGGATTGGAGTCTTTGGTATCATCCTTGTTCAAGATTTTGCACGTAGTGGGTTTATGCACTCTTCACTTTATCTTCTACTCCGGAAACTTATCAGCTCAAGTGCACAGATTAGAATTGCGTCAGATGCTGTCTTAAGAACACTTGCTACTTCTGGTGGTTACTCTACGGTAATTCATTGCCTTATTTCATTCAAGATTCTGCTACCTTTATCATTAGAATTTCCATTTATGCTTTTCGTCGTGTGCAGGTTGGCCAATTTGTTGTGGCGAATGCCGATTACATTGTTGACTCTCTTTGCAGACAATTGCGCCACCTAGACCTCAACCCCCATGTTCCTGATATTCTTGCGTCCATGCTGTCTTATATTGGTGCTTCTCGTGACATTTTACCATTTTTGGAAGAACCGGTATGATAACGATGGTTATGAATCTTTCCCATTTTTCTTGTCTTTTACATGGCCTAGTGCTACTGTACTCTGCATATAAGGCCGTATACAATGCAAGATGCTTAGAGGAGGGTTCTTACAAAAATAAACGAACCTTTTCCTTAAGCACTAGTGCTTATTTGTATAGGAGAGGTGCTTTGTTAGGCTTCTCTCTAGTATAAATAAGCACCAGTGCTTAAAATAAAAACCAGTTTATTTTTCTAAGCACTTCCCTATGCACCTCCCATTGTACATGCACTAAGAAGACTGCATTGTGAAGCATCTGTAGTTGCTAATTAGTCAAATCGATTGGCACTGAAATGCTCTCAAAGTCGTGGCACTTATCCTTTGGGGATCACTTTCCTTTTTGATCATACTAAGAGGACATGGTGCTCATAAGAAAGTAAAGGACAAGTGGTGACCTTTAATCAAAACAAAGCAAGATTCTCTTCTAATGATTGAAGCAAATTCCATGTGTTAAATCTCATTGCAATACATGTAATTCTACAGATGCGGGCAGTTTCTTCAGAGCTGGAGGTTCTTGGTAGGCATGATCACCCACATCTAACTGTTCCTTTTCTGAAGGTATTGTGATTTACAGTTACAAATTTTGATATCCTGTGATGGCTGCTTGATTATTTTACTAAAACAGTATTTGCATTTCCAGCACATGTATATGGTTTTATCCGGGGTTTCAAGTTTGAATTACTGGTCTTACCATTTTAACTATCCAATGCTACTGGCAAGGTTTTAAGTCTCTCTTAAGGCTGTTCATCAACAGTTCTTAAAACCAATTAAACAGTGTAGGGAAGTGCATGCAGCTATTCTGTGTAGGGGATGGTGTCTTTAGGCATTGACACGGTTTGCATCCAATATGTTGATGGACACTTCTAGTTTTCACTCCTCATGTCATGGACAAGGGTTTAATAGTCTTTCTATGGTTTGCGTTATCTCGATTATTGAGTCAGCAAGTTAGAGTACGGTAATACTAGTACATTCCACATATATACATTGTCAGTTATAATTGGGCTACCATCTAATATATAGTAGGTGATGATAGCTAAATGGTCAAACGGATAGTGGCACAAAGTGACTACTAACCCTCCGTCCAAACATATAAGGCATATAAGTTTAGTCAAAAGTCAACATCTTCTAAGTTTGACCAAGTTTATACAAAAAATATATGAACATCTAGAATACTAAATCAATATCAATAGATTCACCATAAATTATATTTTTCTCAATATGTCGATTCAATATTGTAGATCTGATATTGTTTCCGTGAATATTTGGTCAAAGTTAGTAGGGTAATAGGTTTTGACTTTTGACTAACCTTATACGCCTTATATTTGGGACAGAGGTAGTACTACTACCTCTGTTCCAAATTAAGTATCGCAGCTTTGGTCAGATTTGGTCTAGATACGGTGCGTTTTATCGTAGGTTCGCTCATTTTGGAAAAAGTTGTGACACTTAATTTGGAACGGATGGAGTATGTTCTTTTTATTGGCATCCAAGCAGTGAAATTAGAATCTCACTATGTCTGTTTTTCTTCTGATAGAGTATACAAGTATGTCTTTTGTCTACAAATTTTGTATAAATTTCCATGTCAATTAAAGCCAAATGTTTAGCTCTGATTTTCTTCATCTCTTGTAGTACTACTGTTGTGTGCATTGGTGCATGCATAATTCAGGACCAGCTGTTTACTTTCTTTTCATCTCTTCCTTTAGTCATGTTTTGCTTATACACGTTTCACTGAGCATATTCTTTTCTTATTTTGGGTTTCTCTAGGCAGTTTCTGAGATTGCTAAGGCATGTAGTCACGAATCTATTAGTTTACCAGATGAGGTGCAATCATTTTATGTGAAGGTCAGAACAGAAGGTCAAGCAGTCCAAAATTCGGTAGAGAAGAGAAGAGAAACTAGTGTAACAGCTGGTAATAGCTTGACATGACCCAATTTTGTTTGTCTGCATCTTCTACAGCAGCAGTTCATCTCTATTTTTCCTTCACCATACCATCATGTTCATGTTCTCCAGAAAAAAGGGTTTAGATGGTTGCTTTGTTCATGAACCCTTATTCATGTAGTTGCTGTCTCATAATCTATTTTTGTGGTTCCACCAGAAGCAACGGATGTTGATGCTCAACCTGAATTTCTTTGTTTGGAATACTGGGAGGATTTACTTTGCAAGCTAAATGATATGAGAAGATACAGAAGAATAGTTGGATCTCTTATTGGGTCTTGCTTATATGCTTCCACCCCACTTCTCTCCTCGACCAAGGAATCAGCATGCCTCGTGGCCCTTGACATTGTGGAGGTATTTTTTTCTTTCTTTTTCTGATTATGACAGTGCATTGTGACAAGTGTAGTTTCTGATTCCATTTCATAGGATATTTGTGGGGACATTTATAGGTTTCTTTGTTTTACCATGTATTTTGCTGACCATTTTGTTTGGCACTATCTTTTGGTCATCTTTTGTAATGGCATCCTGCATACCAGTCGCATATATGCATTTTCATTTGTTTTTAGGATTAATAGAACTGAGCATACACTCCATTTG
Source organism: Lolium rigidum (assembly GCF_022539505.1). Taxonomy (NCBI): domain Eukaryota; kingdom Viridiplantae; phylum Streptophyta; class Magnoliopsida; order Poales; family Poaceae; genus Lolium; species Lolium rigidum. Next base: position 213,709,148 of record NC_061511.1, on the reverse strand, counting down.
ACTGCTTTTGAAAATTTGCTACCTTATTTTACTTGGCAGCATAGTTCTTAGATGTCATTCTGTTGGTCAATTAGTATATATTGAATAAAAGCAAAACAAATACAATGCATTCAGCGATTCATTGACAAACAAAAGTTGCTTGGAGACTTCTTTCACATCCTGACAATGAAATTTTCTCTGGCATTTCTTGTCACAATAAAACCATTTTCTGCCATGTGCAGAACGCTGTTGTATCTATCGCCAAGGTTGAGGAGGCTTATAAGTGTGAAATTGAAAGCAAAGCTGTTATTAGTGAGGCGGTCCAGCTTTTGTCCTTGGATGAACTTCTTGATGATATGGACAGTGCTGAAGATGTTGACGAGAATAGACTACCCCCAGCTATGAACAAACTATGGCCATACTTCGTTATCTGTCTTAAGAACAAGATCTCAGTGGTGCAGTTTCTTCACATCTGATTTTTTTTTGTTGCATCGTGTAAATCATTTCTATTATTACTTGCTTCTTTAGTTGTCTAGAATAAATGCTTACATGAAAATATGTACTCCCTCCGGTCCAAATTACTTGTCGCAGACCTGCGACAAGTAATTTGAGGGAGTAGTTGACTTCCTAAATCATACCATACATTAATGTTAATATGTTATGCCTCATTGCTCACTATCATGAAGTCATGGTGGAGGGCTTTGAATACACAGGAGCATTTGGCATCATCCAATCAATGAGCCACATGTTCTTTTGACCAGAATCAGATATAGGGCCTAGGTAGATTCCTGTATCATATCTGAGTTCAGCACTTCATTTGCCTTTTGTGTTCTTGGATCCAACGGATTCCTATAGCTACTTCGGAATCCAGATATTATGTGTGAATATGATCAAACTCAAATACCATTCCATATTTATTGCTACTAGTCTGCAACACATGTTACTTATCCTAGCCAAGTAGCCTTGCCTAGTGACAACTATTTCATAGCCTCCCGTCCCGAGCAAACGTCGAGAGCAGGGTGTTGAGCCAAAAAGATGAGAACTCTGAAGTTAATAGACTTGCATGGTTGCATCCTTGTAACTTAGCCCAACATTCTTGATTCTTTCAACATTTGTTCTGGAGCACCTATATATGTTCAATATTATTTGTATCACCTTATATGTTTGCTCCTGTCATTAAATGCTAGATTCATTTGTAATTTGTTAGTCATGGAAAACATGAGATTCCAATTTATGGCACGAATTGTTTGCAACATTTGTTTCTACATGAAGTGGACCACCTATATCCATTTTTTTATTGGGCTTCGATCTGGAATTTCCTGTGACCTAATTGGATTAAAAATTTGCTCTTGACACGATAATATTGAATCTATGAGTTGCTAGACTGGTTAAGTTTCAGTTACCTGTTTCTGTATTTCCAGTCTTACTGTAAAAAAGTTATATATGATATCTGTTCTTACTGCAATAAGGTTTCTGCAGGCTGTTGTCAGAAGATGCACAGAAGTGTTGGGCAGAACCATTCAGATATGTGGTGGTGATTTTTTTATACGCCGGTTTCATAAGGATGGATATATTATTTGGAGGTTGTTAGCCTTGTCTCCGTTCAAACGGAAAACACTGTCATTGATGGATGAGAAAGCAATTATTTTACCATATAGGAATACCTCACTTACCTCAGAGGAACCTATGGCTGAGATCTCCAGCCAAAAGATTCAGATCGCAGTCCTGGACATGATCACTGAGATATCTTCCAATAAAAGAAGTGCCATTGCACTGGAAAGTGTATTAAAGAAGATCAGTGGCCTTGTTGTAGGGATTGCTTATAGTGGTTTGATAGGTTTGCGTGAAGCTGCTATAAGGGCATTGACAGGACTTGCCTGTATGGATGCTGACCTCGTGTGGCTTCTTCTGGCAGATGTATATCATTCACTGAACCAAAGGGATATGCCCTTACCACCTATCCAAGATCTGGTGGAGCTATGTGATCTTTTGCCTCCTCCAATGTCTTCAAGAGAGTACCTCTTTGTGCAGTATGGTGGTGATGGTGTTAGATATGATATAGACCCTTCTTCTGTGCATGAGGTGTTCAAAAGGATGGAGGATGCGGTCTTCAAATGATATCCTGGAACCACACAGCTTTGTCAACTGGATTATGGTCTCGTGGATCTACTGTTGGCATATGCAACGTCTTGGAGAGGACATTTGTGTCCCACTGTCTCAATTTTGAGGTCAGTCATGAAACTTAACCTTGATCCCCCTTCTGTTATTGCTTGTAAATCAAGGTTTCTTACACTAGGAAATTTGGAAAGCACCTACATGAATGAGAGAACAGAATAACAACGACAAACACTCACAATGTGTTTCTGCATTATGGAAACTGTTCCTCAATGAAAACTATATTTTTTTTGAAACCTTGGACAGTAGGGTGAGAAACCCTACTGACTTAATGCATTAAAAAAGGTGATAAAAGTTAGATATGTACAAGTGAGGAAGAGTTAGGGGTGAAAGCTAAAGGGAGCTAACTATAGATGAAATAAAGGGGTGTTGCTCCTGCTTAGTTCCTATGAACCAGCAAACTGAAATCCTCCTTAAAGCTAGTTTTCCAAGTATTTAAATCTGGAGAAAGCCCTTTAAAGTGTAGGTTGTTCCTGATTTTCCAGATATTCCAAGCTCCCACCATAAAAATTTCCATGAACATAGGCTTCTTCCAAATCTGTTTCCTTTGGGATACTATCTGCAATCTGTCTCCAAGTGTAGTCCAATGTAAATTGAGACTAGCCCAGCAGAGAAGAGTAACCAGCAAAATAATTTTATCCTTCTCAACATATTCCTGGTGTTTAATCTATCTGAGAAGAGTAACCAGCAAAATAATTTTATCTTTGGAGTGCACTTTGATTTCCAAATCCAATTGAAAGCTATTTTTATTAAACTGTTTGAGAACTAGATTATATTTTCTGATGAGGGAGTCGTGGATTAGTGATTTAGTGATATCGTTTAATCTTCGCTTGGAAACATCTTGTTGGTTTACTACTGCTGCTGGGCTGCTGGCGCTCATAGTTTTGACTAAACATCCATACAAGACAGACTATTTATTTTTCCCAGTTCCATGTTATTTTTCACATCCGTGGATGCTACTGTTATGGTTGTCAATAGTGAGAAGCACGCACGACAGGAGACTTAACTATTTATTTCAATAATCCTATTAAGGTGGAAGATGGTGTATGCTTTCTGTATAATTGAATCAACAATATTAATCTAGCAGATATCTTATGTACTACATATTGCCTAAACTTATTCTGGTCTAGACACAAACAATTGAATCAAATTATGAATGACCACTTCCTCTCATGTCGAAAAAAATTGAACCAGCATTTTTTAACCATTCTATGGAACTCCCAAGATATTTTAGGATGGCCATAATAAAGTTGGTAATGTTTTTTGTGCAGAAATCATGGTGAGGGGTGAACTGTAACCACAAGATAACTTTTTTGCCGTGAGCAGATGAAAAATGTGATCTAAGTTATGTATATGTGATGCTGTCTGCCATCTGTATGTACCTTCAAGTCAACTGACGAAGGGGGTGCAACCACTCGCGACCTGGAACTGTTGTACCATAACAACTGTAGAAGACAACGCCAGTTTTGTTTTCACAGGGAAACACTTCTGTAACTTAGTTTAAAGATAGAAAGAAAAGTGGAGATATTTTAGGATGTTCTCTAGGAAGTAGTTATATCTGCCTGACACACTTCAGATTGTTGAGAAACGCTGTCTTGCCATCATATCCTGAGTTTTATTTGTATCTGAAGTGTGGCATGCGCCAGTTGTCAATGTAGATGCAAACAAGTTTCCATAAGAAATAGTTGACCACATGAGTTGATTCCCTGGGTTTTGTACATGGAAATTATAATTCCGACCACAAAGTAAGTGAATTGTATCTCAAGATGGCAATGACGCCAGTTTGGCGAGACAGAACTCCATATCCTGTTGCCCGCCCCTGAATATATCCATATGGCGCAATGTCCTTATGTTGACTGGTTAGGGTGGTTGCCTGTGGTCGCATGGAGGCGGGGTGCAGCTGGAGTAGATGGCAAAGCCAGGATTGTATCGCCCCAAGGATTGCTGCCAGATTTATAGCCTCCTCCATAGGTTTATGTTTTTTTTGAAATGGAGGCAAAAGTTTTGCCTTATTCATTAATTCCATTAACTAAAAAAGAGTACAGTTTTTAAGAGAAAATCAAGCCAAAACCTACATCAAGACGGTTAAGCTCATCCAAACATCACATCCACAGACACTCACATTCAAGCCTAACAGAGACCCAACAGGACCAAACCCACACTAGCCAACACAAGAGATCATAAAGCAACGAATGAAAAACTCCAAACACGACTTTCCAAATGCCACGCCGAGAAAGATAGGTCAAGACAATAGCCACATGGGCGCGTCGCCGATAGCCACACGGCCAGCAGCCGCAGCAACAACTTGGCCTTCATGATACGTACGATCACACCCCAGCCTCCGAAGGAATCCCCTGGTTTATAACTTATAAGCACCATCAACGTTCAGTTTCAGTACATCTGCACTTGGAGGTTCCCATTTGGTCGGATTAGGAGAAATTTATCTCTATCAGACTTGCAGAGTTCCAGGGAGAATAGGCAGCCAGACTCGTAGCTCGAAGTACAGTATCCTCAGCTACTGCAAGTTCTCACGAATTTTATTTCTCCGGTTCCACCATGTCCACCATTGCCAGGATTTCCACTCACCCTCGTTCATCAAGAGTCCAGAGCATGCCCAGCACGTCATGAATGCATCACATTCTAGTAGTTTCTCCCTAACATGAAGCATATTCGTTCTTTACAAGGGACTGGGGGGTTTGGGGCCCGGCAATCGAGAATTTGGGTTCAGGGCCACTAACATGTGGACCCAGCATCTCAAACATGTATTGGATTAAATTTAGACCACCATGTCCACAGTATCCACGGGTACTCAGATCCATATATTGTAACCAGGTAATTCCTGCCATGTTGCTCAGGTAGTTTTAATTTAGTTGCGTGACCTGTCCATTATCGCTCTTTCATAACATCAAAGTGTGCACTAGTAGTAGTTAGCAAAGAGAAGATGGAGATACTGAAGGCTAGTTGATTCGGTATTGGGGTGCTCCAGACTTCAAAAACTATCAGAAATTTGTGTATAACAAGACATGAAGAATTCTGCATTGTAGCCGTGAATTTCAACCTTGCAGATATGAATATTGGTACTATCTATTACATATGTGCAGTCAATCTAGTAAAGAGCTCCCCGCTTTGGCAAGAACAAATAGGCCGCCTCCATCACCTCTAGAAATCCTCAGGTCTTTGTCCAGGTAGGTTGTCAAAAGCCAGGACTTGGCCCTGTTGTTGCCGGGAATTGGTACCTTGAGGGGTGGCTGCCCAGAGATGGACCCGGCGATGCTAGCAAAGGCTTGCTGCAGAGGATTCAGCAGCTGCTGGACAGACTCCAGGCTGATCTTCTGCCCGAATATGGCGATTTGGTTAGGAAGATTGACTGATGATGATATCTCCGGTGGCTGGAAGCTCCCCTCTTTGAATTGGACCTTCAAGAAAACAGTACGTAACATGTCAGTTTCACATATCTACATGGTGCGGGGCAGAACATGTAACTGATGGAAACACCATAAGAAATCTTAATAACCATGATGTACACCACAAATATCTGGTTACACGGAGATTTGCTACATGGCATCATGGTGTACACCATATCTAGGAAAATGACAGGTCCGCCGCAAATACTATGTCTGTTGAGTACTTCTGTACTTGGTTGTAGGCTTGTAGACATGCGTGCTTAGTATCTGTCAATCCATGTCACAACAGAAAGGGGCCTCTCACCACATTGCAATTTTTTTTTTACTTTTCCACATTTTTGAAGAAAAGGGTACTGTAGGTAGATGCAACTAGCAAAATAATTTGACGCGGCAACACACTAAATGTGTAATATTACAATATGGTGCTTCAAAATACTATTGAAGAACCAATGCAGTAATCAAAGAGACTAGCATAACTGCGTAACATTCATGAGAAGCAAGTCGGTACCTCGATCCTTGAAGGACTTTGTGCCTCAAAAGAAGCAGTTGCGCTGAACGAAAATGAAGCGAATGGAGTCGAAATAGTTGAAGCGTTGACTATCGTCATGCTTCTCGAGTCGATTTCTTGGGATATCTTCTCAACTTTGGAGAATGGTGTTGCCCCAGCCAGCAGAATCGGCAAGAGCTCAGAATACGCCGTGTACCTGAAAGTTGATGACGATGAACAATTAAGTAGGTACAAGTAACTGAACTCTGAGTCTAATCTCATTGCAAAGATAGAATAAAACTGGCATTGAGAATTCTAAGTACTAGGAGAATTTGGTCTGCTGCTTCCATGGAATTAAACAATTCAACCTACAACACCCCTTTGGTGACAGTTGTAAGCAATCCGTCAGTGACTAAAATTCAAATGAACTGTTTCGCTGTCATCCATTAGTAACACTCGAACTGACGATCGAAGCTGAGTACCAGTATCAGCTAGTAGTAATTGAGAGTGGGAAGTGAGAAGGCTTACAGCAGTATCCAGTTCCCGTCGAGGAGGTCGGGCGCCTGGACGGGCGCGGTGGTGGGATTGGCGGCCTCGAGCTGGGCCACGAGCTCCACGACCTCGCCCCTGACCTCCGCGGACGCCTGGAGGCCCAGGCCGGAGCCGTACACGGTGTCCGCCAAGCACCGCTTCAGCTCCTCCAGCACGCCGTCCTCCTCCGGAGCCGGAGCCGGCGTGGGCGTGGGCTTGGGGTCGCCGCCCCACTCGTCGTCGTTGGTGGGGGTATCGGCGCCGGAGGGCTGCTCGGGCTCGAGCACGCCTGGCTCGCCCCACTCGTCGGCGACGACGGGGCGCGAGTTGGGCGACGGGGAGGCGGGGGGCTCACGGCCCCATTCGTCGTCGTCGACCGTGGGGTCGGGGATCCCTGCGTTGGGGGGAGTGCCCCCCGCGGCGAGGCGGAGGAGGCGGGGCCGCCTGACCCGGAGGCCGCCGACGCGGACACGCGCGGCGGCGGCGGCGGCGGTGGGGTTGGGGGAGAGGAGTAGGAGGGACGCGTGGGCGGCGTGGCAGGAGGCGAAGAGGGGAGCCATGGATGAACGAACGAATGAATGAATGATTCCACTGCTCTGTTGCCCTCTAGTCACTTGTGTGGGGCGGGCGAGGAGACGACAGCTCAAACGCCGATTTTCTTCTTCCAATTTACTTGAGCATTGCCAGCAAAAAGAATCCGGTTGCTTTCTGAGGCCTTGGATTCGTCTCAAGATCCACGCGATTATTCTTTCCAATGCGACGAGCCGACAATGAACCCGTAGAGACGCAGGTGCCTCTACGCTCTTTATTTCAAGGAATGAACTAACTTTTTCTAAAATAATGATGCCATTGGAAAAGTTAGTTTATTTTCTTGAACTAACAAGGATAGAGGATACCCGATTGTTAACCCACTTGCATCTCTAACCCGGATGCATGGTGCGACAAAGAGTAGAAGTTGGTTAATCTGAGAGGTCACATAGGCACGACAATGCCACCAAGTTCACGACTTCCTTTAACATAGCTCTTGTTGTTCTCCTTTGGTTAGGATCTCCGCTACATCCGTGGAGAAGGGGGAGAAGTGCGTTGATTCTTTCAAAGAACCGGAAGCCAAGCATTACGCTAGGTGACGCGACGGGAAAGGAAGTGACGGTCAACATTTGGGAAAGTTGTGCCTTCAATCAATCTAGGAGTACATGTGGTGCAAAAGCAGGAGGATATATTACTAGGTTTTATCACCACACCTTCCTTGTGAGGAGTTATCTAGTGAGAGTTCATCATCTTGTTTGATTTCATTCTCTTTATCTGGCGATGGGTATGGCTCCATAGAGAAATACTGGAGGCCATTACCGTCACCTAAATAGTTTACATGCTTTGTTGGATGATTTTTTGATGTCGCGGAATCAAGCCAGAATGGTTTCAAGTGCAACCTATTTTGTGTTGGCCATGTCACGGGGAGTGCAAAATATGTTCCAGTAGAGCACTCAGTGGCCCGTGGGTGAAGAGGAAGTTTACGAAGAATCTGAACCATTACGGTTGTGTGCGTTCTATTATAGGTCCACCAAATAGTATCTTCCTTAGCTCACATTGTAAAGTATTTCTCAATAAATTTTTATACATGCACATCGTACATCGTAAATAATCAATTTTCATATGAAAGAATTATCATATAGAAGGGAATAAAGAATAATTTGAGTGAAACATATATGAAGATGACTATAAAAACAACTCTCTGGACCCTTAGACCAAAAGAGAGATCGGAGAGGTGTGAAGAATCCTAATTCTTGCTATGTGTGTTGTACCTAATTCGTGGAGTATGACTACTAATGCTATTTTATCTTTAGCAAATAAATAACTATGCTTATCAAACTTTTTAACAATTGGGATCTATTTAGTACTTTCTTGGAAATAATTGCAAGAATATGATAAATTATGAGTTCAATGTGCGGATGTGGATGATGTGAACCCGGGTGCACGTGCACCCCATTATGAAAAACTTCAAAAAAAATGCTATTTTAAACTTTTAGAAAAAAAATGAAAAAATGCACGCGTGTATATCCTATGTTGACACTCATTTGTGCAGATTTTGGCATAAAAAACGATCATGTGTGACCTACAGATGTGTGTGAAAATGAAATTTTCATATTTCCGTGAACAGTACACAACCAATTATTATAGTAGTATCATTTGGAAATTTTGTCATTTTCGTGTAGGCCACATAGAATCGTATTTTTTGTGAAAACTTACACAAGTAATTATCAACATAATATGTACATGAAAAAATTATTTCAATTTTTTGAGCATTTTTCAATATTGGAGAAAACGGGTGCACGTTTTTGCACCCAGGTTCATCTTGGTATTTTCCTTCAATGTGCCCTCTTTATCGGTTCACGGCACCTACTTTATTTTCCTATAATTGCTAGGTTTTTTATGGATATTTTCTAAGGTCATTGGAGCCTAATGGGCCTTTGTTTGTTAGCATACCTTTAAGGGCCTTGCATTTTAGGCTGGAATAGGAGCCTTTGTTATTGGGCTTCTGTGTGCGGATTGGGAGGTTCGGCTGCCAATTTTGGGCCGTGTAGGACCTGGAAAGGAACATTTGCAGAAGTACTTGAATGACAAATTGTAGAATGGTCCACAACCCGGCCAATAACTCGTTATAGGGAAACTGCATCTGTATTCTGTAATCTTCCATGAACAAAATGCAGGAGCTCTGCAGCTCAATTAAGGAAACTGCATCCGCATATGTGAATTAAGTCTGAAACTAATTACTACTGAAGGGAAGGTAAGAAGAAGGCGAAGTTTGTCTCCGCACGGTAATGTGAATGCACTGGAGATTGGTGGGCAAAGGTAGCTAAGCTAAGGGCACCCTCACATGGTCGTAGTAAATGTGTTTTGCAGTTCAATAAAGGTGAATGTGTGTGTGTACGTACTCCCCAACATGCCAACAGAGGCGAGGCCTAGCTATCGATCTCTAATGTTACTGTTGGCCAACATTGCGGGCATTCATTGGGGATCAGCATGTCCTGAACTCGCCCGATTCCCCTCCCGCCCATTCATGTCCCATCCAATCCATACATCTCCCAGCTCTACTACCCCGCCCATGTATATATGGATCCAACACTTCGCTTCTTCTTGCATTCTTGCTCTCATGGATATGCAGTATGGGAGCCAAGTCGCTGCAGTTTCATGCCAAAAAAGACAGGGAATATAATTATGTAGAGAACGAAGAACACAAGACCAAACAGAGATCTTTACTACATGATGAGGAGATGGGCGTGTTTTTTAGTCTGCACCAAAATTTGCCCTTCCGGGTTGGCCCTGGAGGCATGCCGTCAAAAAGCATGATTTGGGTCATATTCTCCACTTTCTTTGGTTGCTCGTGATGCATAACTAGAACCAAAATTGATCCAATGATTGGTTGCAGCAAACACAAATGGCTATGACGATGCAAGGAATGGTGTCCGGGTTGCATGCATGCTAAGATTGCTAAGATTGTTGTCACCTCTTCTCTCTAGTGGTGATCTTACCATACTATACAATCATCACACAAAGCGACTATGAAATTAAGAAGCAGTTTTTTAATTCATCCATAGGTACTACTACTTCCTCCGTTTTAAAATATAACGCCATAAAAACACTTTTTAGATACCAAAATAATACACCCAGCTAATAAATAGCACAATTATTTATATGAAAATACTCTTGAAGTTTGAGCTAATGGCATCTCCAACGGGGCGACGCAAACGGACGCTATGCGACCGTTTGCGTCCGCGCGGACCGGAAATGCGTCTGCACCCTGCTTCAGCAGGGCGACGCATCGTGTCCGGTTCGTCCGCAACGAAGCAAACGCGGCGCAAATATGCGGCACGTTTGCATCTCCACGGACACTGCGCGGTTGCGCCTAGCGTCCGCTCGCTTCCCCCACGGGCCCGCCTGGCAGCGAGCCTGGCTCGATCGGCCTCGAATTAAAGCACAACAAGTGCGCCGATGTCAACCGCCGGAGTGGCAACCGCGCCGATCAACCCGCCAACCGCCGGAATGGAGCGCCGAACCGTCGCGGAACACGTAGTCATTAATCCCCGCAGATTATGCGTTTGTTGTAATTCACGTTGAATCTTCTTCTTCTTCTTCTTCTTCTTCTTCTTCTTCTTCTTCTTCTTCTTCTTCTTCTTCTTCTTCTTCTTCTTCTTCTTCTTCTTCTTCTTCTTCTTCTTCTTCTTCTTCTTCTTCTTCTTCTTCTTCTTCTTTCTTCTTCTTCTTCTTCTTCTTCTTCTTCTTCTTCTTCTTTAAGGTGTATGCTAATTAATGATGCTTAGTAGTTTATGCTCTCTCATGATTAGTTCCAATCTACTAATAGTAGGTAGCATGTCATATAGATTTCGATCTATTCATATAACCGTATGAAATTATGGTATCCTCCTCTGAATGTTTCATTTGAATCGACTTGGCACATGCTCAAGCATGCATAAGACTAAACAAAAAGTCATTTAAGCTTTGATGATTTATCTTGCCTTGGAGTTCTTGTATTACTTTTATGCTTCCGTTAATTTTGCTCTATCGCAAGCATGATTATGACAGTTACTGATTTCTTGATTGTCGCTTCCTAGTCTATTGCTAGCCTCCACTTGTACTGAGTATGAGTTCTACTCGTGCATCCAACCACCAAAAACCAAAGTGTCAATTGTGTCCACCATACATACCTATATGTGGTATTTTACCGCCACTCCAAGTGAATCGCTTGTGTGCTACCTTTAAATCTTCAAAATGACCCTCCATGTTTGTGTTTTGTTTTAGCTCATGAGGAAGTATTGAGTGCTTTATTGTACTTTCATGGCTTCATACCGTGAATAGCATGCATAATGTGCTGGTCCATAATATTGCAAAAAGAGAAAGGCAACCGGGTGCCTATCCTAAATAAAATATAAAATGAATAAATAAACAAATACTGCTCCGCATATTATGTACTGGAGAGATCCTAAATAATGGTGTGCATCGGAGAACTACATGGGAGCCGCTCTTGATGTCACTATATGAAATGATGATAAATCACTTAATGTCAGTCGTTGACATAGACAGGCATACCTCTAAAAAAAAATATTTTCAACAGTCCGTTTAAAATTTAAAGCTCTAGCACATGAGTAATCCTGCTTCCCTCTGCGTAGGGCCAATTTTTTACTTTTTTTGTTGAGTCACCGTCCTTTCTTTGAGCACTTTCTCGAAAGCATAACTGTCACTGTTACTGTATATGCTTTTCCCGGAATAAGATTAATTGTGGTATAACTGTGATGCTTAAATCTTTCGATATTTTTACTTCTAGTCTTCTCTTGAACTTCAGAGGTGCCTTGGCATTTATGTTTTGCTCCACAAATAAGGGCAAGCGAGATACCACTTTATCATATCATGTTATGATCATTGCAATCCTGCAGATACTTATGTTTCATGTTGCTTATTATTGTGGTGGTATCTTTTTATAGCTTGCATAACTATTGACTAGCCTTAGTTGCATACTTCTTATTATGAACTGCCTAAGTACTTGATCATATAGTGAGAATATATACATCATATGAAGCAAATAGGTTCGTGAAAGTTTCTTTTATCGCACTCAGTTGCCACTGAATTGTTTGAGGGCAAGAACTAAGCTAAGCTTGGGGGGGGGGTTGATACTGTTATCACCAGAATTTGACCGGATTAGAGGTGGGCCGCGATTAAAGATGGGCTTGAAGAATATACATGGAAGGAATACATGAATCGGCCTTGTATACAAAGTTTGGGCTAGTTTGCCCGTGTATCTGTAAATATAGTAGGATACGTGTCGGTTAGATAGAATTTGGCTCGTGCACGGTTGGGATTATTCCCACGTTAGAAAGTCTACGGACTATAAATATGTATCTAGGGTTTCTGAAATAAACAACAATCACGTTCACCACAAACCAATCTAGGCGCATCGCCAACTCCCTTGTCTCGAGGGTTTCTTCCGGGTAAGCATCATGCTGCCTAGATCACATCTTGCGATCTAGGCAGTACACGTTTATTCGTCTGTTCATGCGTTGCTCGTGCTCGAAGCCTTGTTGATGGCGAGCAACGTAGTTATCATAGATGTGTTAGGGTTAGCATTGTTTCATCGTATCATATGCTTTCGTCCGTGCAACCCTTAGACGTCTAGCCGCCCTTACACCTATCTTAGGTGTAAGGGCGGCACCTCGCTTGATCATTATCTAGTAGATCCGATCCGTTATGATTTCTCCTTGTTCTTCAAGGATTAGTTTAATATCTGCATAGTTAGGCCTTACATACGGGTTGAAGGATCCAGTGGCACGTAGGGTGTAGTTTGCTAGCCCTAGACAGGATGTTCCGGGGATCAACTTCATGTTGGTTTTTAGGCCTTGTCTAGGGTCGGTTTATGATCACCGTGCGTGGCCGCCGTGCTCAATCACGCGTAGGATGTTCCGATTATGTGGTGAAAACCCTAAATCGTAGTAGGTCGTTTTAGCTTTATTTTGATCAAGCAGGACCACCATGTGATCGTACACCTCGTACGAATCGTGGGTGGATCGGCTCCTTGAGCCGATTCACGAGACAACCTGAGAGCCGATCGAGGCTCGTATTTAATGTTTACGTGTATGCCATGCAGAAAACTAAGCGAGGCAAATCCATCACCTTCCTGACCAGGTATAGGTCAGGTGGCACGCCCTTGCACCAGCATCGGACGTGCGTGCCGAGTCTTTGCGGGCCGTCGCTCGAGGGACCAGGGCCGGCCGCAGTCCCGGGAGCCTCCCGGCTCTACTGTGTTGCCCGTCGCTGCTCGCCGGTGGGTTTCTGACCGCAACACATTCTGGCACGCCCGGTGGGACAGTCTTCGACATCAACCGCATCGCCATCTACATCTGAGATGGCGGAAGGCACTCCAGTCACGTATGAAGATCTGACCGAGGATCTCAAGAAGAAGTATGACGAGGTCAAAGCGATCCTCGAAGCCGACCTCATCGGCTCTTTCCAGAGAACCCGCTCACACGGCATCAGGTGGAAAGGGTTCTCACCTGAAGGTGCGCTCGATGGAGTGGACCTGTCCGCCCCGTCAGAAGAACGCACCAGGTCTCTGCGTCAGGAGATTAATTTCATGGTAGCTCATTCGCTGCACCGCCATTCTGAGAGCCTAGTGAACACTTTGGAGCGTGTCGCTCTTCGGGTGATCCAGGAAATCATGAGGCATCAGTAATCTCCGTCAGGACCAGCTCTAGGGACTCACCAAGGAGAGATGCCACTCCAGTCCCGACCATCGCTGCCATTCGCGTTGGCAGAACCAGAAGTGCCGAGTTCACCGGCATATGTCGTCTACAAGATCGGTGGTGACCCTAGTGATTACCAGTTCTTGCATGAGGCGCCTAAGGAGATCCCTCACGGATACACGTGCACATACGTGCCGGACCGCAAGAATCGGGCACTCACGAACCGGACCGCAACAAGCAGGGACTTCGGAACAAGCAGGAGGAACTTCGGGAACAGATCTTGAGAAGCGGACGTGGCTAGCTAAGTATGCCACTCCGATAAACCTCCGGAGCCCAACTCCTGCAGCTTGGCTCGGAGCTTGAGAAGCAAGCGTGGCTGGCTAAGTATGGCACTCCGGCGAATCTTCGCAGTTCGACTCCCGCAGCCAAGCACCGCGGATCGGATCAGCACAATCTTGAGAGACCAGTTCGGCATGGTGCCGAAAAGGAGGGCAATCGGATATTCCAAGCCGTACCCCAACGAGTACGAGTTGATCCCACTACCACCCAAATATCGGCTCCCCGAATTCTCCAAATTTAGTGGATCGGATGGTTCCAGCTCAATCGAGCATGTGAGCCGATATTTGGCACAGTCGGGCACGATCTCAGCATCGGATGAGCTGCGTGTGAGGTTCTTCGCACAGTCCCTCACAGGATCGGCTTTCGGGTGGTACACATCCCTGCCACCAGACCCAATCCGGACTCGGAAGCAGCTTGGAGGAGCAGCTCCGCATGCAGCATCACTCGGAGGCTTCCGAGGCCGGAATTGCCGATCTAGCACAAGTACGACGAAGCGCGGAGAAACGAGTGTCGAATACATCCAGCGCTTCAGGACCGTTAGGAACCGATGCTATTCGGCTCGTGTGACCGAAAAGAAGCAGTCGAGTTGGCGGTGGTGGGTCTCGTATCACCGATCAAGGATGTGGCCTCCCAAGCGTGACTACCCTTCACCGGCGCACATGGTGCGTAAGCCGTCATTATATGAACAGCGCCACCCGGAGGTATACCAGGATAAATTCAAGCGTGCGGTGGTCCTGGTTGAGGCAGATGAAGATGAAGGCTCGCGGGAGATCAAGAGGTAGTAGTGGCTGAATGGACTCGGGGGCAAGCCCCGTGTCCCGCAAGTGGGTTAAGCCACAAGGTCCTCCAAGAGGGTTTGACTTCGACGTTACCAAGGCTGAGCAAATTTTCGACCTCTTACTTAAGGAGAAGCAGCTAAAGGTACCCGAAGGCCACAAGATCCCCACGGCACATGAGCTGAACGGAAAGCCATACTGCAAGTGGCATAACACGTTCACCCATGCCACCAACGACTGCAGGGTGTGGCATCAGCAGATCCAGATGGCGATAGAACAAGGGCGTCTAATTTTCAGCCAGTACGCCATGAAAGTCGACACACACCCCTTCCCCGCCGTTAACATGGTGGAGTTCACTTACCCTGGGAGGTGCCAGCCAAGATTCTCGTTCAACATCAACATGGTAGGACCTGGGCACCACTCTGGTAAGGACAGAGACGAGGGCAGCTGCTCTCATAACGAGGACAAGGAGGAAGCCGTTCCACGCGATCGGCTCCGGCACGATGGCAAGCGCTACATCACGGAGGGAGAAGTGAAGAATATGAGATATCAGCGACCTCTCTCTGATCACCTCCTCAACAAATACGTGAGTCAGTACGACCAACGCCGACGATACGACAACGATGACGAAAGAGATCATCTGGCTAGGGATGCCAGGAGACATCGTCGGCATGATCGCGACGAGGAGAGATATGAGCGCCACGCCAAGGAAAAGTCAAGAGAGCAAGACGACGTGGATAGGCACTGGGACTGTCCCTTCTTCAGACACTGCTGGGATTCAGGAATGAGGCGATTGCCTACAATCGGCAACCGCCCGTAATGTAGACAGAAGAAGAAGGATGCAGCTAACGTGTCCGTGTTCAAACGTCTAGGGCCTCTCCCGCCTCGGAACAAGCACGCTGAGTCCTCTCGGGTGGAAGATCTCGAGGAATTGGAAGACGATGATGAAGAGGAAGAGGATAAGTACCACCGGCCAAGGTGGTGCCCTGATGGACTCAACCGTTCCCAAAAGCGTAGGGTTCAGCGACTACGTGTTTTGGAGGAAGCCGAAAGGT
Source organism: Lolium rigidum (assembly GCF_022539505.1). Lineage (NCBI taxonomy): Eukaryota > Viridiplantae > Streptophyta > Magnoliopsida > Poales > Poaceae > Lolium > Lolium rigidum. The sequence continues at coordinate 213,693,176 of NC_061511.1, read as the reverse complement.
TATACCTGCACACGTTAAGGAAGGCGCGGCCGGATCTGGCCGCGAAAATTCAGCAAACTCTGAACGAAGAAGGACAGCCACAAAAGAAAGAGTGGCGCCCCAGACAAAAGAAAGCCGATGATGAGACATCGGCTGGCACAAACATGGTGTTCATCCTTCCGACGGAGTTTAGTGCTCCAGGATTAGACGAAGCACCCGTGGCACAACTTGACCGCAGCCCACGGCCGATTATCTTTGAGAAGCCACGAGAAAGAAGCTACGTACACCTGAAGGCCCCGTACTTGCGAGGTTATATCAATGGGCAGCCCGTCAACAAGATGCCGGTGGACACCGGAGCGGCAGATCAACATTATGCCATACTCCATGCTACGTCGGTTGGGACGCTCTAGCTCGGACTCTGATCAAGACCAATGTTACACCGAGCGATTTCAACGGCCAAGCATCCGACGCACAAGGTGTTCCGAACGTGGATCCGACCGTAGGAAGGAAAACCATCCCTACGACGTTCTTTATTGTCGATAGCAAGAGCACCTATGCTGTCCTCGCTAGGGAGAGATTGGATCCACGCCAATCGTTGCATTCCATCCACGATGCACCAATGCTTAATACAGTGGGATGGAGATGAAGTAGAGGTCGTCCACGCAGATGACTCAGCCGAGATTTCAACGGCTAGCATGAACGTTTGGGAGACGACATGCCAAGAGTCACTCTCGTGCATCGATTTGGACGATCGCGAGCGCATCGACGTGACGAAGGACGGGGTTAGGCTGGTCTTATCCACCGGCCTGACCGTATAGCAAGAACAAATCTATGGACGAACGTGGCGAGGCCGATCCTTGCGATCGGCCCCAAAGATCTATGGACAAACATTGCAAAACCTTCATTAAGTGATTCAATCAACATGGAGGCCGATTCCAGCAATCGGCCAAAATTATCCTCACCATACGTTATGCCTGTGTTCAACGTCGATCTAACGGGCAACGGGTTTACGTCGGCTGATGAGCTGGAAGAAGTCAACATGGGTCCTAACGGAGCCGACGTTCAAATACAGTGCCTTGGCTAACTACAGAGCCGATATCCGCAGTTACCTGGCAGATTCGGCTCGGGGGGCACCTAATCAGATGAACATGTGCGATACATGTGCAGTGAAATATTGGGGGCCGATAGAAAAATCGGCCAGCAAAAAAAAATTCTCATGATGTACAGCCGATGCACGGACATCGACTTTAGAACTAAGAAACAAAGCCGATGCACAGCCATCGACTCTAGTACAAATTACACAGGATCTACCAGCTGCGTGTTCAAGACGCGGGGTTCGGCCAAGTCGGCCTTCAGGTCACCTTCGAGGCCTGCTGCTTCCTCGAGGGAGTGAACAATGAGAGCTTCCTCAGCTTCAATGAGCTGATTTTGTTGCCCGAACCTTCTCTTCGAGGACCTCCAACCCTTTGCGCAAGGTCGCCAGGTCAGCAGTGCTGTCAGAGGTGTCAGTTTTGGCGTACAAGGCAGCCTTTTGCTCATTAAGCCGTTGGTGTTTCGTCTGCAACATCGGCTTTCAACGGAAGAAAAGATGATCGGCTCTGGTGTATCTACTGCCGGCTTGGTCAAGTTGGCCACCTCCTCAGCTACACTCGTAGGAATTGCTAGGACCAGAGTGGCTGACCTTTTCTTGGAGGCCGATGGTGGCAAGTCTGGCTAGCTCTGCGTGGTGGTTTTCTCAGATTTGCTCGAGCTCGGGTCCATTTGTCTGAACTGTGTGTCCTCACCGCTGTTCTCGCCTTGACTGAGGCTCGGGGGGCAGCTGACCTGGTAGATACTCTGTTCTTAGAAGCCGATTGGGGTGTCGTCGGCTGGCCCTGCATCATAACCTTCTTCAAAGGTGGTGAGTTCTTGCGTAAGAGGATCACCGGAGCTGGTGGGAGGAATTCAAAGGGGGATCCATCATCATTGACAGGCTCCGGGCCATCTTGTTGCCGCAAAGAAACAGAGCAGGGTTATAAAGCATCACTCGGAAACTATCGCGAGGAGATTTGCGAGCAAGTGGCACCTGTTCGCGTAAGGATCGCCTTCAGCGTCAAGTTGTTTCAGCAACGGTCCTAGGGCTCTCCTGAAGGCATGGGTCTTCCACATTATCCACCAGATCTCAAAGTCATCAGTCGAAGAGATGAAGGATAGATTGTGAGGGACCGATGCGTTGCTATTGGCTCATTGGGCATTGACCAAGTTGACAATCGCTCCTTAGTCGAAAAGATGAAGGATAGATTGTGAGGGACCGATGCGTTGCCATCGGCTCATTGAGCATTGGCTAAGTTGACAATCGGCTAAATTAGCATAAAGGAAATCGGCAAAATCAAATTGGAGGAAATTCTTCATTGATAACGGGATTTCTTACATAAAGAGCTGATTGCTCTCAAAAGGAAGTACCAGGGGATACATTGCCCCATCTACTACTACTGATCCTATGCTAAGGGTCCTATCTATGGGCCGTCGCTGCCCTCGTCGTCGCCGTCGTCGCCGCTGTCGGCGCTATTCCCGGCGGACTCGTCGTCGCCGCCGCCGCGGCCGCCGGCAGGGCCCTCGTTGTCCTCGTCTTCCTCGTCGCCGTCGTCGTCGCTGTCGAAGTCGCTGAGGTTCCCCGGCCAGGGGCAGAAGCGCTTGGCCGGCGGTTCATTGGAGGAGGTGTCGTCGTCCTCCTCCTCCTCCTCCTCGAAGGAGGTGAAGTCGTCCCAGGAGAAGCGATCGTCATCGCTCTCCTCCTCCGTTTCCCCATCGGCAAGGAAGCGGAGGTCACTCTCCCCGTCGGTCGAGGACTTGTCGTCCTCGCACCGGACGGAGAAGTCGTGATCGGACTCGTCCCCGTCTTCTGTGGCGCGGCGAATGTTGGCCTCGTGGGCCTCCTCCGGGTCCCACTCCGGCGTCGGCTCGCGGGAGGGGGAGGACTGGGTGGAAAGACCCGACGAGGCAGAGGAGGAAGAAGACATGGTGGCAGAGGAGGGCTTTTGGAGTGCTAATGCGAAGGGGATGAAGAAGTGAACTGCAGGATGCGGTTAAAATAAAGGGATATAGTGGAGATTCAATGCCACAGCAGTTTCCGAGGAAGTGGTGCCCAAAGAAAAAAAATTGCCAGGTCACGCGGAGATGTGGAGGAGGCAAGGCATCATGATGAAGGATACTGCGACGGTTCTCGCTTCCGCCACGACATGACCCGACGAAGAAAAGCGAGTGATTTTGGAATTGTCATTTCCAAAACCAGGGGGGCATGTGTTATCACCGGAATTTGACCGGATCGAGGTGGGCCGCGATTAAAGATGGGCTTGAAGAATATACATGGAAGGAATACATGAATCGGCCTTGTATACAAAGTTTGGGCTAGTTTGCCCGTGTATCTGTAAATATAGTAGGATACGTGTCGGTTAGATAGAATTTGGCTCGTGCACGGTTGGGATTATTCCCACGTTAGAAAGTCTACGGTCTATAAATATGTATCTAGGGTTTCTGAAATAAACAACAATCACGTTCACCACAAACCAATCTAGGCGCATCGCCAACTCCCTTGTCTCGAGGGTTTCTTCCGGGTAAGCATCATGCTGCCTAGATCGCATCTTGCGATCTAGGCAAGACACGTTTATTCGCTGTTCATGCGTTGCTCGTGCCGAAGCCTTGTTGATGGCGAGCAACGTAGTTATCATAGATGTGTTAGGGTTAGCATTGTTTCATCGTATCATATGCTTTCGTCCGTGCAACCCTTAGATGTCTAGCCGCCCTTACACCTATCTTAGGTGTAAGGGCGGCACCTCGCTTGATCATTATCTAGTAGATCCGATCCGTTATGATTGCTCCTTGTTCTTCAAGGATTAGTTTAATATCTCGCATAGTTAGGCCTTACAAACGGGTTGAAGGATCCAAGTGGCACGTAGGGTGTAGTTTGCTAGCCCTAGACAGGATGTTCCGGGGATCAACTTCATGTTGGTTTTTAGGCCTTGTCTAGGGTCGGTTTATGATCACCGTGCGTGGCCGCCGTGCTCAATCACGCGTAGGATGTTCCGATTATGTGGTGAAAACCCTAAATCGTAGTAGGTCGTTTTAGCTTTATTTTGATCAAGCAGGACCACCATGTGATCGTACACCTCGTACGAATCGTGGGTGGATTGGCTCCTTGAGCCGATTCACAGGACAACCTGAGAGCCGATCGAGGCTCGTATTTAATGTTTACGTGTATGCCATGCAGAAAACTAAGCGAGGCAAATCCATCACCTTCCTGACCAGGTATAGGTCAGGTGGCACGCCCTTGCACCAGCATCGGACGTGCGTGCCGAGTCTTTGCGGGCCGTCGCTCGAGGGACCAGGGCCAGCCGCAGTCCTGGGAGCCTCCCGGCTCTACTGTGTTGCCCGTCGCTGCTCGCCGGTGGGTTTCTGACCGCAATAGATACGTCCAAAACGTATCTACTTTTCCGAACACTTTTGATGTTGTTTGCCCTCTAATTTGTGTGTTTTGAATACAACTAACACGGACTAACGCTGTTTTGTCTCGTTTTTGTGCAGAAATCCAACTTTCAGGAAAATTCCCGGAAAATATCGAAAAATCCATATTTCACCCGAAGACTCACGGAGATAGAAGACGAGACGAAGAAGGGCCACGAGGGGCCCACACTTGGCCTAGGCACGGGCCACGCTTGGCCGCGCCTAGGGGTGGTGTCGTCGCCTCGGCCACCCCCTCAACCTCTCCTCCCGACTATATTAAGACTCTGACCCTAAAAACAGAGGGGGGTTCGATGTTTTTCCAGAAAGAGTTCCGCTGCTCCGCTGCCACCAGAAACCCCAATCCGGGGACCAGAAACTCCGTTCTGGCACCCTGCCGGGACGGGGAATTGGAGGAGATCGTCGCCATCGCCATCACCGACGCCTCTCCATCAATCCTCCATGACTCCCCCATCCATGTGTGAGTAATTCCCCGTTGTAGGCTGTAGGGGATGGTAGGGATTAGATGAAATTGTTCATGTAATAGCAATAAGATTGTCATGGGCACAGTGCCTAGTATCTGTTGTTTGTATTTTTGACATTGTTGCAACTTGTTATGCTTAATGCTTGTCACTTTGGGCCTGAGTGCCATGATCTCAGATTTGAACATGTTATTGATTCATGAGGATAATTATTGTTTTTGATCATACATGCAAGTTCTATACACATATCGTTGTCCGGAACCTGAGGCCCCAAAAGTGACAATAATTGAGATAAACGGAGGGGATGGATATGATCTGAGGATCATGTGTGTTCATGGAGTGTTAATGCTTTGCTCTGGTACTCTGTTAAAAGGAGTGCCCTTAATTACTAGTAGTTTCTCTTGAGGCCCCGCTGCAACGGGCTGGTAGGACAAAAGATGTCGTGCAAGTTTCTCATTGCGAGCACACACGACTAAATAGGAACACACGCCTATGGTTATTTTATACTACGATGCTTTTATCATTATTACTTGCAATGCCCATGTCTTGCTTATTATAGGAACTATATTATTCATGCAGCGCCCGTTCATCCATCCATGTGCCTACAGTATTTTAATCCTGTTGTCTACTACAATCATCGCTACTGCTGTTTTTATTTCATTATTGTTGTTACGTACTTCACTACTACCACTGCTATAAAATTGTTACTACTGATAAACTGTTGCGAGCAAGTCTATTTCCATGTGCAGCTGAATTGATAACTCATCTTTTAAAGTATATAAATATTCTTTGGCTCCCCTTGTGTCGGATCAATAAATTTGGATTTTACTTCCCTCGAAGACTATTGCGATCCCCTATACTTGTGAGGACCGCAACAGTCTCCGAGGGAAGTAAAATCCAAATTTATTGATTCGGCACAAGGGGAGGTAAAGAATACTTATAAGCTTTAACAGCGGAGTTGTCAATTCAGCTGCACCTGGAAAAGCACTAGTAACAGGGGTAATGTGAAAGCAGCAATAATATGAGAGCAATGGCAATAGTAACACAACAGCAGTAGCAGTAACACAAAGGCGATGGCACCGGAAAATATTCCAGTGCATAGTTGACTTTAGAGCAATGATGATGACAAAAGGACCTAGGTTCCCAGCTATCTACACTAGTGGTAACTCTCCAAATAACATGTGTTGGGTGAACAAATTACAGTTGGGAAATTGATAATTATGAGGGCATGACAATGCATGCTATGTTAAGATAAAGTTCACTATAGTATTTAATTGGGCACTACAACATGATACACAGACCGTAATCCAACTACATCTATGACTAATAATCCACCTTCAGGTTAGCATCCACACCCCTTTCAGTATTAAGTTGCAAGCAACATATTATTGCATTAAGTAAAGTGTGTAAAGTAAACAATAGAATTATCCTTAGATAAAGCATTGTTGTTCTCTCCCTAATAGCAACAACACATCTACCACCTTAGATAGCAGCCCGAGAATCTTCTATCAGGAGGCTCAACCCGAGGCCCCTCCCAACCCCTCCCAACCCTAGCCGCCCCCAACCCCAACCCTCCTCCTCCCGCCGCCGCCGCCGGCAGCGCCACCGGGGCAAAGACCTCGGGGCGTGGCGGCGGCGGGGGCTTTCCCTCTTGGCGCGGATGGGGCGGCGGCTGGGTCATCCCCTCGACGGCGGCGGCGGTAGACCTCCTCCATCCCGTGTGATGGCGGGGCGGCGGCGGTCGGAGGAAGAAGGGGCGGCGGTGGCCAGAGTGCTGCGGCCTCCCCTGCCTCCCGTCGGCGGCACACCGGTGGTGGCTGGTGGCGGGACGGTTTGCGCCATCCCCTCCGCTTCTCGCCGGTGCGGGGTGGTGCCCTTGGGTTTCTCCCGCGGTTCGAGGACGCCCGGGGTAGCAACTTCGGGTTCGATGGAGGAGGCGGCCTTCTTCTTCGTCGGAGGTGGTCGGCTAGGCTGGTAGTCCTGTGTGGGGGATCATGGGATCTCACACAGGTTTCCGGCGATGGTGATCTAGTCCGGGGTGTCATGGCGGCCGGTGAAAACTGAGCCTCGACCTCGGTCTTGGCGGATGATGGCGGCGTCGGTCGATGTCGTTACCTTGTCGAAGGCGTCATCTTTGCCCGTCTTGGCACTACACTCGGCGAGTTGGGGATGCGCGGCTGCCGGTGAAAACCGTGTTCCGACCTCGGTTGGCGGACGATGGCGACGTGTCGCGCCGCAACCTTCTTGAAGGCATCGTCGACGCAGTCTGCGGTTTCTCACTCGTGCTTCTCCGGGGGAAAACCTAGGTCCGGGTCTCCCGGATCGGACGATGGCGGCGCGTCCTGCGTCGTTCTACCTCTTGGGGCATCGTTTTTGGAGCAGCTGCTGGATGTTGGCGGACTTCGGTGGAGTGGTGTTCATCTATCACATTGTTGGCGCTGAGTCTCAGTGGCATGGTGCTGCAGGGTATCGGCGATAGATGCGGGATGATGTATACGTGCAGGAGGGTGGAGCTATCTGGCGTCATGGTGGCATCGACGACAGGTCTTGCAAGGTTAATGCGTTGATCTCTCTTGAAGATGGAGTCGAGGAAGACGGCGGGAGCAACTCCTGTGGCGTGTGCGTTGGCATGCGCTGAGAGTCTGCTTGTCTGAATGTGTTTCTCACCTGCTATTGGGCGGTCTGAGAAGGCATTTAGTTTTGGATGATTTGAGTTGGTGTATTGTCACCCTCTTCATCCCACTGTAGGTATAGTAAGGTTGCTTCGAGTTTGATCTTTTGTATTTTTTCTTGTAAGGTTTCGTGAATAATCTAATAAAAAAAGCCGTGTGCATCCTTTGGATGCAGAAGCTGGGGCGATATTTCCCCCATTTCGAAAAAAAAACCTTAGGAGTTATTGTCAGTCTCCCAGATTACTAGAGGCATGAACCCACTATCGAGCATAAATAATCCCTCTTGGAGATACATGCAACTACTTGATCAGGATAACCACAAGTACCGGAGAGCATGCAAGATCTTAAATAAATATTAGTATGATAACATGATGAAAAATTTGATCACAATTCCACGATTCATCAGATCCCAACAAACACAACACCAGTTACATCATATGGATCTCAATCATGTAAGGCAGCTCATGAGATCATTGTATTGAAGTACATGGGAGAGAGAGTACCAACTAGCTGCAGCCAAGAACCTGTAGTCCAGTGGGAACTACTCACAAACCATCATGGACTCGAAGTGGAGGCGGTGGAGTCGATGGAGATGGCTTCGAGGGTCAATCCCCATCCCGGCAGGGTGACGGAACAGGAACTTCTGACCCCCGAAACTCGTTTGGACGATGACGGCGGCGACGGAACTTTTCGTGGACGGAGGCTGGTTTTTCCAGGGTTTTCGCGTCAAAGGCAATTTATAGGCGAAAGGGCGAGGTCGGTGGGTGTCGGGTGGGCCCACACCACCCCTAGGTGTGGGCCAAGGCCAGGCCGCTCCTAGGGTTGGTCTGGCCGGCTCATGGCCCCCTCCGTCTCTCCTCTGGACTCCGTCTTTGTTTCAGTAAAATAGCAACTTCTGCTTTTGTTTCGTCCAATTTCGAGAATATCTCCTGTACAACTTTTCTGAAATACAAAACAATAGAAAATAGTGAACTGACACGGTGTCATCTTGTTAATAGGTTAGTGCCGGAAAATGTATAAAAGTTCAACGAAGCATGAGCAAAAATTGGTGTAAAACAAGCATGGAGCATCAAAAATTGTAGATACGTTTGAGACGTATCAGTCATCACCTACATAGTACTTGCTATTCCAAGTATAATGTGTGTGTTTTCCTCCAACCTTTTCAAAATTTCCTTTTTGTGTAATTTAAACCTCATAAGAAAGTAAGGTTTGGTAGGAAATACCACTATGCATATTGTTGGTTTAACTGATTATGAGTAATGAGCTAGACCGTAACCATGTTTACTGGGAAAGTCTTTCAACATTGCACTTTTGGGGTATTGCACCCTTCGTTGATCATCATTTTTTTATGGCTATCTCTTATGAAATAAGAAGAGGTTATTTAAGCAAGCAAGCATGCATTGTTAGAGAAGAGTAATGGGACGCTAACCGAAGCCATGCTAAATCATGGTAGAAGTTTTAGCAATGAGCATCCTCAATAGGAAGAGTGAAAAAAGAGTTGTGTGAAAAAAGTATGAGAAAAGAAACAAAAAGGGTATGAGAAAAAGTGAGAGAGAGTTAGAGAGGATGCTCAACGTCTGTTGTTCATGTTGTCCCGATCTGGGTGGCCTATAGTTGAGATGCACATCTCCTTTGGTCCTTTGTACAACTGATATGAAGGTTCCCCATTACGACACTTGGTTAAAACATGTATGTCGAAAGGTCTTGGTAACCCGGAGTTGAGTAAAAAGAGCTGTAGTCCTTAGCATTCAAGAAAGTGAGACAACACTTACTCATAAGAGGTCAAACTCATGACACATAGATATCTTTATACATGAGATACTTGGTATCCCATCCTTATTATTATTGTTGGCTTGAATTGCATATCTCAAAACCATGTTTTATGCTCTATACTTTTTATTTTGTTGGAGGTTTAGTACATACATTCACTGCTTACTTTCTTGTGTTCAAGAGTCAAAAGAAATATTCCTGAAAAGAGAAGACACAAAGTCCTCCAACAATTCCATAGAATCTTCTCAAGCATGCTTTATGATTCATAATACTTGTCATTCATGTTAGTTACGATGCTATTTACTTTTATACATGCTATGTAGAATGTAAGAGTTATCATTTTATGAGTTCATATTACTTGTTGTTATTCATTATGGATTGAACGTTGTGATACTTTGAATGATTAAGAAGCTATATATTATAAACTCCAAAGTTCATGTTAGTTTTATCGCCTTTATGCTCGGGACGAGCATAGGTTAAGCTTGGGGATATTGATGCATGTAAAATGCATACATGAACTTTGTCCTTTATCATATTGAATTCCCACATATTTGCAACATATATGATGATAATAGCATGTTTTACATTGATTTATGGGGATTTTCCAATGATCCCCTTTATTTGGTTTATAACCTTGCAGAACAGGAAAACCCTGTCTCGCATACTTTTTCACTTTCAGAGACCTATATGGAGTCAGATTGACCTGCGATTTTTGGAGCATCATTTTTTCACCGGGAGGAACATAATGGACTTTTGGAGCACACCTGAAGAGGCCCGAGGAGCAAACGAGGACAAGTGGCACGGCCCAACTTCCTGGCCGCGCCACCCACCTCCGTTTGGACCTCGATCGTTCGATTGCCCTGATTCTTTCGCCCATCGACGTATTTTGCCCTAAAAATGACTATATATGGCCCCGAAGAGTTCTCGGGAGGAGCGTCGTAGAAAGACAGAAACACCAAAAGGAGTCTGTTGTAGAGAATATTGGAGGGGGAACTCCGTCGGGATCACCGCTGGAGGGATCTCCACGTTCTCCAACGTCTTCATCATATCACCATGACCAAGAGGGAGTAGTCCACCTATGGTCTACGGGTTTGTGGCAGTAGCTTGATCTATTTCTCTCATGTTCTTCATAGTACTTAGTGCCATATGAGCTGCCTGTCATGATTATGGTCATATTTGTAATACCTATGTGGTGGATCCTTGTTCTATGATACTGTTATATGAGGTCTGATCATATTATATTTGTGAGATGTGTTTATAGATGCATATTATGTACACCATTCTTAAGTTCATGTTATGATGCAACATCTATGCAAGAGTGTGTGTGGGGTGATGTGTGTGTTAGATGGAGTAGCAGATTTTTAGTAATTGGATAGTGACAATATGTTCAAGAGCTATTATGGCTTTGCCTTTCTTTTGCTATCTCACTAGGGATTAAGTGAATGCATGTGCTATGTTCATCATGTGACAATAATGGTGATCTTGCATGTTCAAGGTAGCATATTTGATATTCAAACTTCATGTCAAAGTACTTATTGCTACGCTCTTAATACAAGATTGATGAAGTTTTATTCTTGTGGAGCATAAGAGAGGTGTGTTGCATCATATCTATGTTAGGACGTGATGCCCATATTAATTCTGATCTTACATATACTATGATTTGTACCTTCATATCTCATTTATGAATTGATTTTTGTCCACCACAACTTTACGAGAGAATAGTCAAGTGAACTCATGAACCCCGACACTTTTTATCATAAGAAACACCTTTATCTTGCATTTACATTGTTTTCTATTAGCTGCACTATTTTATACCGAAAATACAAAAAAATTACTTTTCTTTTTTTTTGAACTTAAAAAAATTACTTTTCTTATTTGCATCCAAAACACCAAAAACAATCAATCTCTTTAAAATTTTACTTAGTTATTTTATCTAATTTAGTTTAGTACTTGTTTTATTACTACTTGTGTTATTTATTTACGCGAAACCTTGTGCTTGACAACCACACAGTGGAGTTGGGGACACAAGGCATCTATATACTTGCAGGATTGCTTGAAGAAGAGAGAAGAGAATACTTTTCAAATCTACCCCGAGAGTTCGATATAAACCCTCGAGTCACCCTTGTGGGGAAGGTACTTCCTTGATACAACATTCTGCACTTGGATTTCCAACGTATCAAGATCTTTTTGGCGTTGCTAGTAGTCGTCATCAACACACAATATCCTCGACCTATCACGTATTCCCCTTATTTTCCCTATCTGTCACCTTAGGGATTCGCAGGGTCAACCTAATAATAAGAAATACACCTTGCAAATAGACACCAACCTCATACATATGAAAATCAATATAGGTTCAGTACTAAAATCATGTCACTCGGGCCCTAGTAACAAGCATTAAACATATCAAAGGTGTACCAATACTCATACATGAATATCTTTAAGACAAACACCTCAAATCTCGATACATATGGATGATTACATGATCAATCTCATCCAAGCCCCATCCATTAAGCCTACAGAGAACTACTCACTCATGCTGATGGTGAATGAGCCCATGGTTGTTGGTGATGACGTTGGTGGCGGTGATGATGAAGAAGCCCTCAAAATCCCTCTCTCTAGGGTCGAGAGAGCAAGATTAATCTAACCCCCGAAACAAAGATCGTTGTCTTGGCGGCGCTCTGTTTTCGTGAAACACTTCGTGCTTCTAGGGGATAGATTTTTAGGGTATATAATGCACCACATGAAAGGGGAGGCGAGACGACGACCGAGGGCCAAACGGGCCATGGTGGCGTGCCCTATGCATGTGGGCGGGCCACGTGGCCTCGTTTGGGCCTCATGGCTCTCCTCTCGTGATCCAAAGCTCCAGGTCCCCGGCCACTTTTGGTGAAAAACTTCCGTGGTATTTTTCCCCAATTTTATTTCCCGTGAAAACTGACAAAAAACGAGGCTTTTGCTAAAAACAGCGTTAGATTCAATAGTTTTATGGAGCAAATCTTTGAGTGAAGTGCTTGGAAAAGTAGATACATTTGATATGTATCAAGTGCATGCCATTTCCGACGGAGAGGATAGTAGAGAGAGATTGTGGTTTACCTCTACCCATGGAAGATGAGTGAGAGGATCCATGGCCGGACAAGAATTGGAAGAGCCCCTTCCCTCGCTCAAGACGACGCCAAAGATGAATGACGGCGATAACTTGACGCCTGAGTAGAAGGAATCAACCGGTAGGTAGATCCACGGCCCCGTCGCAGTGCGGTGTCGAAACAGAAAAATGGGGATTTTTCTATTGGCGCAAATGTGGTAGGTGGCCTAATTTAGGATGTGCCACCAAGTTTTCCCGTGAAGCCCATTGGGGATTTCTCAGTCTCCCGCTACCTCGCGTGCAGCTCCCACGCTCACAACGTCTCCACTTTTTGCATCGCTGACCCTGGAGAAACTTCCAATTTGGCACGTCCCTTGGTTGCGGAGTGCTTTAAATAGTGTATATGCCATAATGAAGACCGCGTCTAACTATTCAATTCAACTGTTTTTATCTAGCGGGCGCAACCTACCAAAGACCCGCGTGTTATTGACTACACTATGGGTGAAACGTGTTTATACGAATGACCATCTGGACGACACGGTCGAGAGAGATAGAGAGTGGATAGTGATCCTTGGGCAGCGGCACACGGGCAGTACATGCCTTTCTTACGGAGTATCCGCTAACGGTGGGGGAAGATAGTAGAGGAGGGGAGTGTGGTTTACCTCCGCCCATGGCAGATGAGGGAGAGGAGCTAGGGCCGGAGAAGAATTAGAAGAGCACCTTCCCTTGCTCAAGACAGTGCCGAAGACGAAGAAGGCTAGCTCTTCCTCCAGATGACGGCGATGGCCTCACGCCTGAGTATAAGGAATCAACCGGTGGCAGTTGGACAGATTGAGGATGTGACACCAAGTTTTCCCTCGAAACCCAGCAGAGATTTCTTAGTCTCCCGCCACCTCGCGTCCAGCTGCCGCATTCATGTCGTCTCCACTTTTCGCACCGCTGACCCTGGAGAAAATGCCAATTGGGCACGTCCCTGTGCTTTAAATGGTGTGTATGCAATAATGAAGACCATGTCTAACAGTCCAATTCAGTTATTTTTATCTAGCGGGCGCAACCTACCAAAGTCGTGCATGTTATAGGTTATATGCTGTTGTGGGTATACTTCATGGTGTGCCATCGACAGTGCCTAGATCCGGCAAGCCCGGGTAGCCCACAGACGGTGATGTGGCATGTGGCCCATCGGGCGGCCCAGTTGCTGTTGATCATGAAGGATGAAGTCCAGCCCAGGATCAGGAAGCCGGATCCTAACCGACCTTCGGAGGAAGCCGGATCCGTAGAGGCCCATGTGGAACCCGGATCCAGTACGACATAGATGGAAGGCGGATCCTTGACGTACACGGCAAGACATTGTACCGTAGTTAGGCTACCTGTAATCCGGCTAGGAATCTCCATGTAAACCCTAGATCCATGCGCCTTTATAAGCCGGATCCCGGGAGCCCTAGAGGCACAACCACAACTCATTGTAACAACGCGAAAGCGCCCAGATAATTCGAGACAAGCAGCAGTAGGCCTTGCCATCATGCAGGTGGTCCGAAGCTGGGTAAATCGCGTACCACCGTCCCGAGGAGTCTCCGCCCAATGGCCCCTACTTCTTCTCCCCTCCATGAGGATCCCTCCTCTGGAGTACCGTCGAATAGGAAACGACAGTTGGCGCCCACCGTGGGGCCAGCGGCGTCTGGAGGCCGGAACCGGGAGGGTTCTACCTTCGGAGGCATCGGCGAAACCATCGCCGTGGGGCGCGTCAAGTACGCCGGAAACTTTCCGATCGTCCATGAGGATGAGTGCTGGATTCCGGCTAAGACAAACCCCTTCAAGCTCTCCATCATCCCGATCGGCGGGATACACCTCTTCATCAGCGAGACCGTCGATTCTGACGGGAACGCACTGGTAAGTAACGCTGAGGCGACCGCCACTGAGCAGGACGCAGTCGCGAAGATCCGATCTGAGACGCAGGGACTTCCTGAGGAAGATTCCGCCTTAGATCTGGACAAATCAAAACCCACCCAATCCTCCCTTGAGCAGGAAGTAAAGGTGGAAGACCAATGCAGATCCGCTTGGGTCTCCCAGGTGTTAGAGAAGCAAAGGTGTCACTTCGTGCACTTCTTAGCCCATACCGCAGGAGCCGCCCCTCAAGAAGCCGGAGCTGGCCCCATGCAGGTTGAGGCACCGAAAAACAGCGACGCTCCGGATCAGCGGGAGGCTGTCGGAGAAAGCGACGCTCCGGGTGAAGAATCGATCCTGGGCAACCTAAGCCCAACTTACGACGATACCTCATCCATGGACACTGAAGAGTACGATCGTAAGTTGAAAGAACTCGGAGGCGGTGAACAAATTGAAGTAGATTCCGCCCAGCCTAAGCAGGTTCTCGCAACCTTAGCAGCGCTGGATCAGCGGGAATCTGAAGATGAACACACCCCTTCCGACCCACATCCATCCAATGCAGGATCTCCGCTATCGCGGGAACGACCGCATAAGGAAGTCATGTCCCCAGAAGAACTGGTTGAGAAGGCAGGCATGGACGCAATCGCACACTCGGAGATCCTCAACAAACCAATAACTCCTGACGACGCTGCAGATCCGGAGGCTCTAGAAGCCAAGAGGCAGGAGATGCTGGCAACAGCCAAGAAATTCGCCACCATCGCGACAACAATGCTGGACGAGAGGAAAGAGGCCGCGCACTTTGTGGAAAATTTCCTCGAGCGAGAGCGCCAGGTCGACGAATCACTGGAAAAAGTCAAGCAACTCCGGAAGCACTGGGAGGACAAGATCAATGAGGCTCAACAGGAGACTGATAGAATCAGGCGAGAAGCTGTAGCTCCCCGCAAGATCACCTTCGCAACTCCCACGGAGCAACAACCATTCACAACTCCAAAGGATAACATGAAAAAGGTTGCGGAGATCTTGAAGAAAAAGGATGAGGAGATTGATATCGACTACGTCCGTACGCTCGTCGCCTCAGCAATGAAGCAGCAGAGCAAGGCAGATACTTCGCGCAGGTTGGAATCCAACCCGGATCACTGTGTGTCTACTGCGCAGAAGGACGCCCACGACAATCGCCATCGCGATGACGAATCGCGCACCGGATCCACGGAGCGCAGAAGAAAAAACCAGAGAACACCCAAATCCGATCCCCATACCGTAAAAGACCCCTCCGTCAGATCCGAAGAAGAGAAATGATGCAATGTACGCTGGTAGGAACAAGTACCGGAACCCGTCACCTCCGCCTAACGGGTACCCGCGTCCCCCACCCCCTCGCCGCCGTAGTCCAGTCGAAAATACTAGGCCTCACGGATCTGGTGGAATCAATATCCGCGACAACGTGCCGCCTCCGAGCAACGGAAACAGGGAGCGTACGCTGGAACCCCGTCGAAGCCGGAACAACGATCGTGAGCCTGAGCCCAGAAGGAGCCGGAACAATGATCGTGAGCCCGAGCCCAGGAGGAGTCGGAACGAGGAACGCGAGCCGGAGCCCCGCCGGAGCCGGAACAACAGAGGCGACTATCACCAAGGTGAAGGTAGCCATCGAAGCCGGAGTGAGCCGCGGGAAGAATGCTGGGAATCCGAGGGCGGAAGCAAAAAATCCTACAGGCCCCCTCGCAGGTCTCCCTCGCCACCAGGTGGAGGAGGTGGAGGCGGAGGCGGAGGCCAGAGATCTCGCTCCCGCTCCAGAACCCCTGGTGGCGGCCCACGCGATGCCCGGGAACGCCTCAATGAGTACAAAACTGACTACATTGGCCCAAAATGCTTTGGCAGGATGATTCGAGAGGAACCAAAGCCAAGGATGAACCTCAAGCTACCCGGAAACCTGAAGCATTATGATGGCACCGAAAGGCCGGATACCTGGATCGAGGATTACTACAATGCAGTAACCTTCGCCAAAGGAAACCCTAACATCGCCTGCCGCATGCTCCAGCTGTACCTTGTAGGTCCAGCCCGGATCTGGCTTAGTGACCTCGATAAGAACTCCATCTTTTGCTGGTTTGACCTCAAGAACGCCTTCGAGAAGCACTTCAGGGGAACCTACAAGAGACATGCCACGACAAGCGATCTACAAGCATGTATCTAGAAGAAGAGTGAAACATCAAGGAGCTTCCTCACCCAATGGTTGCAAACCAGGAACGAGTGCGAGAACGTTGACAACCACACAGCTATGCACGCCTTTATAGGTGGATTGCAGAGAGGAGGACTGCTGCGACACAAGCTCACTTGCTTGGTCAATGCAAACAAACTGACTTTGGATGACATGATCACCATCGCCAGCGATCACACCGCCGCCGATGATGACGCAGGCGGAGATCTCGCAGCTACAGCAATTCCCCTGAATCAGGAAAAGAAGAACCGTGATAACGGTAACAACAATGGCACCAAGCGGAAAAATCCCCCCGACGACCAAAGAAGTGGCGGATCCGACCTGATCGCCATGGCTTTCCAGCGCGGAGGTCAAGGAGGCGGAAGAGGCCGCGGCCGCGGAGGCGGAGCCGGCAGGGGCCAGCAGCATGGTGATGAGGTCACCGCTGCCGGAACCCGCGCTCCCCAAACTTACGAAGAGTACAGAGACATGCCTTGCCTGGCCCATCTTGATCCGACTACAGGGAAGTCCACTCACACAAACCACAACTGCAAGTGGGTCAATGATCTCAAATCTGACCCGGAAGCAGGATACAAGCGAGCCCGGAAGCACCGCCCACGCGGCAAAGGAGGCAAGGGCAAGAACAAGGACAAGGAGGAAGACAGTTCCGAGGCGATGGATGAGGATGATGCTTTGCCGGATCCCAAGGGAGGATCCGCAGCTAAACCCAACCCCTTCGACAAAAAGAGCGTGGGCGCGTACCACACCTTCCTCGGAACCCCAACAGCTCCTGCTGTGCTGCAGTACGTCAGGTGGTCGAAAACTCCGTGTACGTTTGATAGGCAGGATCATCCTAGTGTCATTCCGAAAGAGTGCTATGCCTTGGTTGTAAGTCCCCGCATCGACGGCTATGACTTCTCCAAGTGCCTCATGGACGGTAGAGCCAGCGTGAACATCATGTACCTGGAGACTCTGGAGCGGATGAACCTTACCAAGGAACAACTCAAACACAGCACCACTGAATTTCATGGTGTAGTTCCGGGTAAAAAGGCAAACTCCCTTGGCAGCATCAGACTTCCCGTGGCCTTTGGCGAGACCAATAATTTTCGCGAAGAGATGATCACGTTTGAGGTCGTGCCCTTCAAGAGCTCCTACCACGTCATCTTCGACAGGCCCACCTATCACAAGTTTCACGCGAGAGCGTGCTACATCTATAACAAGCTCAAGATTCTGGGTCTCAGGGGTATGATTACCGTATCCGGAGACTACAAGAAGGCTCACGAGTGCGAGTTAGGCGAAGCCGCCTTCGCAGAGTCAGTGATATCTGGAGAGGAGCTGCAAGGCTACAGAGCCGCGGTGGATCCGCAAGAGATGCAAACCACCAAGAAGCAGATCTCCGAACAAAAAAACTCATTCAAGGCCGCGATAGCGACCAAGAAAATCGACTTCAAGGAAGGAGATTCCACTAAACAAGTCTCGGTCGAAGCCAACATGGACCCCAAATAGGAAGACGCGCTCGTCGAGTTCCTCCGCGCTAACATGGACATCTTCGCATGGCAACCTTCTGACATGTCCGGAGTATCTAGGGAACTCGCCGAGCACTACCTCAACATAAATCCGGGGGGTAAACCGGTGAAGCAAGCTATGCTACGCTTTGGAGATAAGAAGCGCGGCGCCATAGGGATGGAACTAGCAAAGTTACTAGAGGCAGGTTTTGTAGTAGAAGTTATCCATACTGATTGGGTCGCAAACCCCGTCCTTGTACCCAAAAAGAATGTGCATCGATTACTCCGGCTTGAATAAGCATTGTCCGAAGGATCCGTTCCCCTTGCCGCGCATTGACCAAGTCATTGATTCGATGGCAGGGGTGGAACTTCTGTGTTTTCTTGACACATATTTCGGGTATCATCAGATCCGGATGAAGAAGTTCGACCAAAAGGCGACCTCGTTCATCACTCCGTTCGGCACTTACTGCTATGTCACCATGCCTTTTGGTTTGAAAAATGCAGGTGCCACCTACCAACGTATGATGCAGCGGTGCCTGAAGGACCAAATTGGCCGGAATGTACACGCTTACGTCGACGACATCGCGGTCATGACCCGGAAAGGATCCGACTTGATCAGCGACCTCACAGAAACCTTTGAGAATCTCCGACGGTACAAGATGATGTTGAATCCGCTGAAGTGCATCTTTAGTGTTCCAGCCGGAAAACTCCTTGGCTTCATCGTCTCTCATGGAGGCATTGAAGTTAACCCGGAAAAAATCAAGGCAATCATGTGTATCAAAAGGCCAACTTGTCTCAAAGATGTGCAACGACTAACTGGTTGTGTTGCAGCAATCAATAGGTTTGTTAGCCATCTTGGCAGGAAGGCGCTACCTTTGTACAAGCTGCTGAAGAAAACAGACAAATTCGTCTGGGACGACGCAGCAGATGCAGCACTTCAGGGGAAGCAGGAAATACTCACCTCCCCACCTATCCTAGAAGCTCCAGAAGAGTCAGAGCCTATGCTCCTTTACTTGGCAGCCTCCAACAAAGTCAGCCTCGTCATCGTGGTGGAGCGAAAGGAAGAAGGTCACGAGTATGGAGTCCAAAGGTCAGTCTATTACATTAGCGAGGTACTGACGGAATCCAAACAAAGATATCCTCACTTTCAGAAGCTAGTCTATGGCTTGTTCCTAGGTAGCAGGAAGCTGAGACACTACTTCCAAGAGCATCCAATAATAGTCGTGAGCAAGGCTCCGCTGTCAACGATTCTTAACAACGCCGACGCAACAGGATGCACAGCAAAATGGGGCATTGAATTATCCGCCTTCGACATCAATTACAAAGCCAGAACTGCGATCAAGTCCCAGATCTTGGCAGATTTCATCGCAGATTGAACAGAAGCTCCGGATGCAAATCTGGAGCCGGAACCAGAAACATGGGTCATGCACTTCGATGGATCCAAGCAGCATCAAGGCTCAGGAGCCGGAGTCACCCTGAAGTCCCCTACCGGAGAAGAACTGCAGTACATTCTGCAGATTCACTTCGAAGCTACAAATAACATGACAGAATATGAGGCTCTACTACACGGTCTGCGCATCGCTAAGGAAATTGGGATCAAGCACATCATATGCTGTGGAGATTCCGACCTGGTGGCACAACAAGTAGCTGGAACCTGGAACGCCAGAAACTCCATCATGGCGGCTTACAGAGACGAAGTTGACGAGATTGCTAAATGCTTCCTTGGATACGAAGTCAAGTACGTCAGGAGAGACGATAACACAGCGGCAGATATGCTATCCAAGCTTGGATCCTGCAGGAAACCAATTCCGCCTGGCATTTTCCTGGAGCATCTACGGATACCCTCGGTAAAGGGCACTAACCCGGAAAACCCGAACATGGCAGTATCTCCGGCTAGAGAAGTGATGGCTATCATTCTGGTCTGGACACAGCCGTTCCTGGATTACCTCATCGATCGAAAGTTGCCGGAGGATGAGGTCCTCGCACGACAGATCATCAGACGAGCAAGATCCTACACAATAATTGATGGACAACTCTACAAACGAAGTGCAAATGGGGTGTTCATGAAATGCGTCTCCAATCAGGATGGCATAGAAATCCTCAGAGAGATTCAGGTTGGCGATTGCGGGCATCACGCCGCTCCCAGGTCCCTCGTTGCTAAAGCCTTTCGTCAAGGATTTTACTGGATCACAGCTAAAGAAGATGATGAAAAGTTAGTGAAAACCCGTCGAGGCTGTCAATACTACGCTACTCAACCAACTGCTCCTGCCCAGGAGCTCAAGACCATCCCTATCACATGGACATTCACGGTCTGGGGGCTTGATATGGTGGGCAAACTGAAAAAATCTTCTCCTGGCGGTTTTGAGTACCTCCTGGTCACTATTGACAAGTTCAGTAAGTGGATCGAGGAAAAGCCAGTGAGAAAAGCCGATGGTGCTACAACACTAAAATTTGTCTGCAGCCTCGTAGTGAGATACGACATCCCACACAGCATAATCACAGACAATGGCACAAACTTTGCACAAGGAGAATTCAAAGATTATTGTCATGACGTTGGGATCCGACTGGACCTAGCATCTGTGGCCCACCCATAGTCCAATGGATAAGTGGAGCGAGCCAATGGCCTTATACTAGCCGGAGTTAAGCCTCACCTTGAAGAACCGCTACGGCGCGCAGCCGGAGCTTGGGCAGAAGAGCTAGACGCTGTTTTGTGGAGTTTGTGAACTACCCCTAACAGATCAACTGGGTTCACCCCTTTCTTCCTAGTATGCGGATCCGAAGCAGTCCTTCCCTCCGACATCATACACGATTCACCGTGAGTTTCCGCCTACAGGGAAGATACAGCTGACGAGGCCAGACAGCTATCTGTGGACCTGATCAAAGAAGCCCGGAACTTAGCGGACCAGTGTTCCACCATTTACCAACAGAAACTCAGACGCTATCATAGCCGTCGAGTCCGAAACCATTCGTTCAGGGAAGGTGACCTGGTCCTCCGCCTTCGACAGGTGAAAGCGCATAAGTTGCAATCTCCATGGGAAGGACCCTTTGTCATCAACAAAGTTCTACATAATGGATCATATTACCTCGTCGATTTCCATGAGAAAAAAGATAGACCTGCAAATTGGTACCGGAAACTAAAACGAGAGGATCCGGATGACATCTATGATGAGACAGATCGTCCCTGGAACATTGCACAGCTACGTCCTTTCCACACTTAGCAAAATTCGCATTACATACCTTGTAATATATATGATACATGATCAATGAAATAAAGCATATGGTTCACTCTTAGAGTCTTTTACCTCCTTTACTTTTTCATTTTTGGATCGTGCATGTTTTCCGACTAAAACCGCAGAGCTAGATGTTTCCGCCTAGGCGTGTATGAAAGTTGTGATTTTCAAAATTGTCCTTTAGGACGTGAGCTTAAGTTTTCTGGTGGATAAGTTTTTTGTTGCGAACTCATGGATTCCTGGTAGCGATTTCCGGCACCTTATCTGGGGGCTTGTTTCCGCGGTTATTGACGGATTGCCATTGGGCTTCGTCGCCGCAGGCGAGCGTTTCCGGCTAAAGGTCTTCCGGCTCGTGGAAGGTCAAGTGAGATAGCCGGAAAACTTAGAAGCTAGCACTTGCTTTTCAAACGAACGAAACATGCAAATAAATAATAATGGATAGCAGGATAAGTTTTTTCCGCCCACGCATGCATAAGTGTTTCGTCCCTAGCTACTTAAGAATTTAAGTTATATTACAAACCCACTCCGGGGCCAAAATGATGCTCTACATTGTTTTTCAGGCTCTACTCGGAGACATGATCTTCATCCTCTGAGGCCACATACGCGGAAGCGTCGCTAGAATCTTCATCGAACCTTCGTCGGATTGATCCGCGCTGGAGCCTGAGCCTTCCTCGACATCTTCGTCTTCGTCTTCTTATTCCTCTTCGGAGAAACCTTCGGGCAAATCATACTTGTTGTACCAAACGATCATACCCTTGGGTCTCCGCGAGGGCAAGCTTGACGTTGGTGCCCTTGGGAACTCCGCGTGCGACTTCCGCCAGGTTCATTCCAGGGAAATGAGCTTTGCACGTTGCCAAGGTGAGAGAGGCGACCCCGCGGGCGGAAGATGCTTGCCAGTCCTTGATAAGATCCGGCACCATCCGCATAAGCTTGGTCATGCGATCGATCACGGTGGTTCCGGCTCTCTTCAAGTACATGGACTTGGCGATCCCGCGACAAGCTTCAAAGAGATCGTTGATGGATTTCCGCGCATCTTCATACGCTTCTGTCCTGGTGGCTTTCTCCGGGTCCCATTCGAATCCGAGAGCCGCTGTAAAACAAAATGGTGAGTTTCCTATGTGATAAAGGCAGAGTCAACATGAAGAAGCCGGAAACAACAAAAAGTTCCTACGGAAGGTCAGCTTGTCAATATCATCCGCCTCCGTCTCGAAAGTTTTAGCTTTCGCGACCAACGTCTTTATCCGCGCGTTGCTCTTCTTCAGCTTGTCGCCCAGCTCCGTGATGTCCTGAGCATGTTTTTCCTCTCGCTCCTTTTTCTCCCTTGCCTCCTTCTCGGAGGATTTTTTGAGAAAATCTTGCAGAGAGTCATGCTCGGCTTGCAGCACTTCAAGTTTAGCAGAAAGCTCGTCGATGGAAGGTTTCTTGGCAAGTTGTTCTGGAAGTCGGAAATATAGAAACATAGTTAGTTCGAAAAATATAGTTACATTGTAGAACCTGGGGGCTAAGCCAGAATCATTACCTTCATAGCTCTTGAGTAGGGTCTCCAGGATCGCAATGGCCTTCTGGCTTTCCGCGTCCCTCGTTTGAAGCATCTCGATTTCTTTCTTCTGCTCCAGCACATGGACGCGCAAGTCTTCATGCAGCTTCCGCGTGTTCTGAGATGCAGTTCAGAGTTAGACGGAAATTCAAAATTCTGGGGGCTGGACGTGAAGCTAAAATCCTTAGTGTATGAAAATTTTGAGTTTCCGCTAAGGTCTACAGTTAAAGACATTGTCTCATACATGTTACTCGGAAAATGCATAAACCAATGCTTAGAGGCTGGTGTTACCTGACGCACATTCTTGTGGTTGGCGAAGAAAACTTTGAGACCACTCTCAAGTTCGCTCAGCTCTTGCTCCTCCGTGTTCGCAGGTCCCCACACTTGGTCCATCATGCTGGAGATTTCCGCATGGCGCTGTGAGAGGGGAACTCTTTGCAGAACCGGAAAAAGATGAGGATGAGTCTGGGGCGTGCCGGTGGCACGGCTTAGGAATAACTTTTTTTCGACATCATTAGCCGGAGCTTCAGCCGAGGTAACAGGAGGTTGTTCAGGCGGAGGTGTAGGCGAGGACGCGCCCTTGCCGGAATCGCCTTTGCCGGAGTCGGTGGTTGGTTCCTCCGGGAGATCATCAAGGTTGATGACATCCTTCGGATCCGGCTTGGCAGAGGAAGAGGCTTTGGGCGGAACCTCCACTTCAGGAGTAACAGGAACAGAAGCCGGAGATGGCTTAGCTTTTTTCTTGGGGTTCTTGGCGATCTTGCTTCCGGAAGTTTTGCTGCATACAAGTAAAGGCGTGACACTTAGCAATTGCTTGATAGATAGTAGCAAAGAAATCTTTATACGGAAACGAAGCGCTCACGAGGACGTCATGAAAAACTGGTCGATGTTGGGTTGTGATTGCTTGCTGGTGTCGCTCTGCTTGAGGCACTTCTTTT
The DNA here is from genome assembly GCF_022539505.1 of Lolium rigidum. Classification (NCBI taxonomy): domain Eukaryota; kingdom Viridiplantae; phylum Streptophyta; class Magnoliopsida; order Poales; family Poaceae; genus Lolium; species Lolium rigidum. Next base: position 213,669,439 of record NC_061511.1, on the reverse strand, counting down.
CCTTCTCCGCCCTCCGGGTAGCCGCGGCATTTGCTGTTTCGCGGGCGCGTTTCGGAGCAGGGCCGGAGGGAGCAGTTCTTTTCCGCTTGGCAGGGCCTGAGCTCTCAGGGAGCTCCGCATCGGAAGCGGCTTCGGGGTCGTTGGTTCCGGAGTGAGGGACTCGGAGTAAGGTTCTGAGATCTTTCTCCTCTAGCTCCCCCAACTAAGCATGCGAACACTTAGACAATTTTTATAAAAGAGCAGCAGGAGAATTGGTGTTAGGTCAAGGTACATACCGCGATCCCGGAGCCATCGGTGTGGATATCCATGTTACACACGTGAATCCGGAGATCACGCGGAATCTTGATCAGAAGCCGGATCCGCTTATCCACGACGTCGGTAGAGAGATTGTCCTTGGAGGCGCGCATAACGTCGTCGCGTCCCGTGTACTGGAACATCTGGCGGTCCCGATGCTGCAACGGCTGGATCCGTCTCGTGAACCAGGACAGTGTAAGGTCCTTCCCTATCAAGCCATCTTCCGTCAGCTTGCAGATCCGCCTGACAGCTCGAGTCAATATAGGAGACTCGGACAAGTGTGGGCACTGGGTCCAGGCCGGAGTCTCGCTGGCGGGGCCGTCCTTGAAAGCTGGTAGCACCTTTGTGCTGGCCGGGTCGGAAACATCCTTCAGATAGAAGAAGCCTCCGGACCAGTGTCGTGCGGATTCGTGGCGGTCGGTGGGAGGATAGACGCGGCCAGGGCGGAGCTTGAATGTGATCGTTCCGCAGGTGGCCAGTGAGGAAGTTTGAGGAACCTTCTCCTTCTTAACGGAGAAGAAGTACCGGAAGAGGGAGAGTTCCGGGGTTACCCGGAGGTGGCCTTCACACAACGCCACATGGTTGCTAATGGTCAGTATGCTGTTTGGCGAGATATTGTGCGGCTGAAGCTCGTACGCCCTTAGAATTTCCAAGAAGAAATCGCTGGGCGGAAAGGAGAAGCCCCGCTCAACGAGCGCTTTGGTCACCACCATTTCTCCGGCTTCGGGAGCGGGAGTTAGCGAACCCGGAATTGTCCGCCAGGATGAGGGCTTCAAGAACCCCTCCGCCTCGAGGTTGCAGAGTTCAGTTTCCGTGGTGGTGCAGGGCCACCACTTTCCCTTGGCTTCGTTGTCTCGCACGCGAGCCTTTGATTTTTTGGCGGTTGCTTCCTATGCCTTCTTCTCCATCTGTTCTACCCCCGCGTTTCTTCCGGGTTGGCAGACGTCCCCTCGATGTTCTTGCCGGAATCCTTTGAGGGCTCCAGCTGAACCGAGATGAACGGGGGAGGGGCGGAAGAGATTGGCGTCGCCATGATCGGCTCGGTGGTGGGAGGCGGAGTCGAAGAAGACATCTACGAAGGAAAATGCGAAGATGACTAAGACTTAGCCGGATCCAATGTCAAAATACCTTGTTCATCCCTACCAACTACGGCGAGAAGACAAAGCATTGAGGGCTTGCCGGAATGGTTTCCGCGGTGGTCAGAGTCGCCGACGGCGAGGTTTTGCTGCGGTGGCTCGCTGAACTTAAGAACACGAAGAACAGCTCGCGGTGGTGGATCGGCTCCGGCGGAACTCCGGCGAAACTCCGGTGAACTCCGGTGCGGCGGAGGAGAAGCTCGGAGGCGGCGATGTGTGAGAGGTGAAAAGGGGGCGAATGGGGTGAACGGGGTGAAAGGCGGATATTTATAGGCTGAGGGAGGAGATTCGTGCTCCGCATCCTGTGGCCGGAACGCAAGCGTCGCGCCGTTGGATGATCGACACGTGTCAAAACCCTAAGCAGTGAAAATGGCTAAGGATAAGTTACCGCTCAAATTGCCCAAAAATGGCACCAAGAATGGCGGAACCGTTTGAACTTCTTGAGGTTCCGGGTAAAAATTTAAAAAGCTATCAACCCTTATCCAAGCAGGGAAGTAACCAGGAGACATGTTACAAACAGTGTTGTCGATGGATGAAGTCCCGCGGGATAGAGATATTTTCCGACTAAACGTTGGGAAAGGAGATAAGATGAAGTTGGAGTTCTTCAAGTTTCCCCATGTTGCCGAGATTGCAGGAAGTCACGAAGCTTTTAGCAAGGCGGAAACAAGAGGTGAATCTCGGAGAACTCTGGGGGCTACTGTTGTGGGTATACTTCATGGGTGTACCTGAAAGAACATTTCCCGCCCTTTTGGGTTTTGTGTGTTTGATGTCAACACTAGCTATATATTTATGTGTGTTGATGTAGACAGGTACAAGATTTCAAGATATATACTTGACTGGTGGTATGGTTTGTCTGTTCTGAAGTTGCTGGAGGTTTTTCATCTCTGGCGGAAGTTCCGGCCCCAGCTGGCGGAACTTCAGCCATGTTGCTTCCAGCAGTGGCCTCTCAGCGCAGTTCTCGTTGAAGTTTTTGTTCCCTGACCGGAAGTTCCGGTGAAGAAGGCCGGAAGTTCCGGTCAGCGGAACTTCCGCCCAACTTCCGGGCAAGTTCCGGAAACGTTGCAATTGTGGCTCAGTATGTCCAGTAAGGTTTTCTCGCAATTCCGGAACTTGGCCGGAACTTGGCCGGAACTTCCGGTCGCCGGAAGTTCCGCCCTAGTTCCGCCCCTATCTTTTTTGACCAGGTCGTCTGACGCAGAATCTTCCTGGCGGAAGTTCCGGCCCTGGCCGGAACTTCCGGTGTTACTGAAAATCGTCCAAACGGTCAGATCTGAGAGCTCCAATCATATAAATAGCTCTCTTCTCAAAGAGACAAGTTGCTCAATCATTGCACCAAAAATCTTCCAAGCTTCACCTCCATTAGAGCCACCTCAAGAACACAAGATTTTCAAGATCTCCTTCCTCCCCCAACCAAAGCTCTTGATCTTTGGAGATTCGAAGGAGAAGACACCGATCTACATCCTCACCGAAGCGATTTACATTTCCCCCTCAATTGTTTGAGGGCCCTCTTGCTAGTGTTCCTCTTTGGTTCCCTAGTTGATTGTTGTCGATGTGTTGTTGTTGATTGTTGTATTGTTACAGATTTGGGAGCCTCCAATTCGGTTGTGGATGTGTGCCCCAAGAACCTTGTAAAGGCCCGGTTTCCGCCTCGAGGAAATCCCTTAGTGGAAGTGGGTTAGGCCTTCGTGGCGTTGCCCATAGGAGATCTGAGTGAAGCCTTCGTGGCTGTTGGTTTGGCTTTCGTAGCAACCACACTCCTCCAAACATAGACGTACCTTCTTGCAAAGGAAGGGAACTACGGGAATCATCTCCGTGTCATCGCGTGCTCCACTCTCGGTTACCTCTATCCTATTCTATCTCCTATATATTGCGTAGCTATATCGTGCTTAGTTGTTAGACTTGTCATATAGGTAAATTCACTTAGTTGCATATCTAGAGAATTTACCTTTGTGTCAAACCTAAATTGAAAAAGAACTAAAATTGGTTAGCACCTATTCACCCCCCCCCTCTAGGTGCGGCATACGATCCTTTCAATTGGTATCAGAGCCTCGACTCTTATTTCGGGCTTAACCGCCTAAGAGTATGCCGGACGAGGAGCCTCCGACAGGGGCCGCTAAGATGGTCTCCATGGATGACTTCAATTCGTTGAGGTCCTCCATGGAAGCTCAAATGGAAAGCATGAAAAAAAATGATGTCCGAGCTTTTGACTCCGGTCCCTCCCAAGGCTCCCATCGTAGAGGTAAAGGACACAGGTGCGTTAGAAGAGGGAGATGCTTCGGCATTACCTTCCTCTACCAAACCCGTGGAAGGTGATAACTTAAACACTATCAAATCTCCCATTGCATCTCCTAGGGGAACTAGTGGAGGTGAGAGCTACAATCGAGTACCTCCGCTTTTCCTATCTCCCGATATACCGGTTCCCCATCCTCATATAAACATTCGGGGCGACCCTCCTAAGTTTTCCGTTAATGATTTTGATACTTGGCAATTTGAGTTTAGCTCTCATGTTCGCAGTGCCTCCAATGAACTTTGGAGAATCATCGTGGAAGGCTTCAAGCCTTACAACCCCGACAAGTTGACTAGAAGAGAAGCGGTTGATAGTCAACTCAACAACACCGCCTTGCACATGATTGAAACTAGTGTGGGGACAAAGGATTTGTCTCGTGTTCGGAATTTCACCATCGCCAAGGAAGCTTGGGATGGTTTGGCCGCTAGTTGCATTGGAAGTGAGAGCATGAGAAGGAACAAGTATAATGCTCTTCGGAATAAAGCCGAAGGTTTTATGAGGCTACCGGATGAAGATCATGAAGTCATGTATGGAATACTTCTCACCGTTGCCGATTCTTTCCGGAATGTTGGTGCCACCCACATCAATGACTCTTGGATCAAGGATAAGTACATCGATTGCATGATGCCGTTTGAACCCATTGATGTCAAGACTCTTGTCGGTAGAGAATGCTTTCCCTCTCTCACCTCTCAACAAGCCGTGCACGAGATGCAAGCTCTCAAGGTTCTTGAGCAAAACTCTCATGATTCTCGCAATCGGGCTCTTGGGATGTCAAAAGGGTCCAACCTTGCCTTGATCATCAAGTCCGTAGAACAAGTGATCCCTCAAGATCAATATAGGGCATCTTGGAGCATGTCCTATCCGGAAGACTTGGAACACCACTACCATGACCACATGGCATTCCATGCAAAAACCTTTTGGGTTGACCCATCCAAGGCCAAGGAAGACAACATCAAGAGAAACAACAAAAGTGGGTTCTCTAGCATGGGTCCAAGAACAAGATCATGCTACAACTGTGATGACAAGCGCCACTTCATCGCCGAATGTCCCTATGAGAATAGGGAGACTCATGGTGGAAGGCTCATTCCCAAGGACAAGAGCAAAGACTCAAAGGGCAAGTATTCAAAGGCCCCCAACAAGAAATTCTACAACAAGAGCAAGAAAGGAAAGAGGCCCTCAAGGATTGTGCTTGTGACTAAGGAAGAATATTCTTCCGATGAAGTTGAAAGTTCTAGTGATGATGAAGATGAAGAAAGCTCCAAGGAATTGGCCGCCATTGTCACTACCAACATTCCCTCTTCATCTCTCTTTGATTCCCCCAATGAGAGTACTCATATCAAGAATGCACATTGCTTCATGGCAAGGTCCACCTTGGACACATCTATTGTGCTATCAACTCAAGAATAATATACCTCCGGAGATGATGATGTTGATGATGAAGAAGATGCAACCTCGAATGGATTGGTTGCTCTTGCCTCCCTCTCCACTAACTCTTCATCACCAAGTGAATCCCCCAATGAGATCATTCATGTGGAGGAAGAAAATTGCCTCATGGCTAAATCTTCCGAGGTATCATCCCCTAACCCCTCTATGCCTAACACTTCAAATGATCTAGGGGTTGATCTTGCTAGTCTAAAAGTGAAACAAGAAATGCTAGATTTTGATAAGTTCATTCTTAACTTGGAAGGTAACACTAAAAAGCATGTTTCCAATCTCATGATTTGTTTAGCACAACAAAATGATACTCTTGAGAAAAAAATGTCAAATAGAGAGAGAAGACGCTCTTGAACTACATGCTCTTAGAAATGCTCTTGAGGAAAGTCAAGAAACCATAGCTTCTCTTGAAGAGAGGTTAGAAAATCTTGGAGATCCTCAAGATAAAATTAACAAGCTCACTAAAGCTAGAGATCTTGCTAGAGCTAAGTCTAAAGTGCTTTTAAAGGAAAAGGCCAAATTTGGTGTTGATCATGAGAAACTTGTGAGAGATCTAGATGATCTAGACAAGGCACACAAAGCCTTGAAGAGTGAATACTCTCTCCTCTCCAAGTCTTATGAGCAACTTCAAATTAGGCTTGCTTCATATGACATACCTAGTACCTCTACTCCTTCATGTGATCATGCAAATATTATTGAGGAAAATGCTAGGTTGAAGGATGAGCTTGCTAAGGCCTCCTCTCCCCAAAGTAAACGTTCCTTGGATGATCTTTTGAGTAAGCAAAGAACAAACAATGGGAAGGAGGGCCTTGGTTATAATGCCAAGGCAAACAAGGCAAACAAGCAAAAGGCCAAGCCCGCACAAGAAAAGAAGAAAGCTATCACTAATGGTGAAGCCCCCAAGGGCAAAACCATTAATGATGATGATGCGGGAATTGCTAACCCTCACTATGTTCTATTTAAAGATTATTATGGTGATGTTTATGCTAAATATGTTGGCCCATATGATGGTTATGTTGCTTGGTCTATTTGGGTCCCAAAGACCCTTGTTGCTAACAAAATAGGACCCATTGAGAAATGGGTACCTAAATCCAAGATTTGATCTCATGTAGGACTATGCCGCCGGAGGTTCAAAATGGGTACTTGATAGTGGATGTACAAGTCATATGACCGGCGGCAAGAACCTCGTCAAGGAGTTGAGGCCTAACATAAACAATATCACCGTCTCCTTTGGCGATAATTCTACATCCGAGGTATTGGGTTTTGGCAAGGTTGTGGTTGCACACAACATTACTCTTGTGGATGTCATGCTTGTCAAAACCCTTGGTTACAATTTACTTTCCGTTTCCGCCCTTGGCAAGATGGGTTTCGCCGTCTTTATTGATAATGATATTGTGGTCCTCTTGTGGAGCAAGACTCTAAAAGTCGCTTTCGTTGGGTATCGCGAACACAACTTGTATGTGGTGGACTTTTCGGGGACCACCACGACAAGTGTGATGTGCCTATTCGGAAAGGCGGATGTGGGTTGGTTGTGGTATCGCCGCCTAGCCCATGTCAACATGAGAACTTTGCAAAGTCTTCACAAGGGGAACCATATTGTGGGACTAATGGAAAATGTGTCTTTTGCCAAAGATCGTGTTTGTAGGGCTTGTGTTGAAGGCAAAATGCATGACTCTCCGCATCCAAGCAAAACTATCATCTCTTCCAAGAGGATCTTGGAGCTCCTTCATGTGGATCTCTTTGGTCCCGTCACTCATGCAAGTCTTGGTGCGAGGAAACATTGCTTGGTGATTGTTGATGACTACTCAAGATACACTTGGGTCTACTTTCTAAAGACGAAAGATGACACTCAACAAATATTCATTGACTTTGCTACCGAGGTGCAACGCCAACACAACTTCCTCATTATGGCAATAAGAAGTGGCAACGGCTCCGAGTTCAAGAACTATACACTCAATGATTTTCTTAGTGATGAGGGGATTCGACATCAATATTCCGCTGCTTACACCCCTCAACAAAATGGTGTTGCGGAGAGGAAGAACCGGACTCTTATGGATATGGCAAGATCTATGATGGCGGAGTATAAATCCCGCTATAACTTTTGGGCCAAAGCCATCTCCACCGCTTGCCACTCTTCTAACCGGCTCTATCTCCGCAAGGGCTTGAACAAGACTCCATATGAAATACTCACCGGGAACAAGCCTAATATTTCTTACTTCAAGGTGTTCGGGTGTAAGTGTTTCTACAAAATCAAAGGAGTTCGTTTATCTAAATTTGCTCCTAAAGCTTTGGAGGGTATATTTGTTGGTTACGGTGCCGAATCTCACACTTATAGAGTCTTTGATGTATCCTCCGGGATTATCATCGAATCTTGTAGTGTGAAGTTCGAAGAAAATGATGGCTCCCAAGTGGGGCAAGTTGATGTATATGCAGGTGATGAAATACCTCAAGATGCCATAGTAAGAATGGGTGTGGGATTTTTCCGCCTCATTGAGGGACACGGTGTGGCATCTCGGGAAGGATTATGCTCTACCACGGTGGAGCCCTCATCTTCTCAACATCAACAAACCCCATCTAGTGAAGCAAATGATGCACCAACCCAAGAACAAGAACAAGACTCTCCCTCTTGTGAGCAAGATCAAGTACAAGATCAACCAAGTTTTCATGATGGCTCCAATGAGGATCCAATCAATTCTTGTCATTCACCGAATATTGTTCAAGATCAAGCACATGAGGTTGAGCAATCTCAAGAAATTGAGGAAGCTCAAGTTGAAGGTCAAGACGGGGACCCAAATGATCAAGTTGATCAAGTGACACCTCCAAGGCCAAGAAAAACCAAGGAGGAGATCGAGGCCCGTCGTCTAGCAAGAAGAGATAGGAACCTTGAACTTTGTGGACACACTCATGACAAGGTCCTTGGTGATGTAAGGGCAAAAGTTTCCACAAGAAGGCAATTGGCTAACTTTAGCAATCATCATGCTTATATCTCCTTAGTGGAACCCAAGAAAGTATTTGAAGCCCTTGAAGATTCGGATTGGTTGGAAGCTATGCACGAAGAACTCAACAACTTCAAGCGCAACAAAGTATGGACCTTAGTAGAGAAGCCAAAGGGGTGTCGCAATGTTATAGGCACTAAATGGATTTTCAAGAACAAGCAAGATGAGTTTGGAAATGTTGCGAGGAACAAGGCAAGATTGGTGGCCCAAGGGTTCTCTCAAGTTGAGGGAATTGACTTTGGAGAAACCTATGCTCTCGTGGCTCGCCTTGAGTCCATCCGTATCCTTCTTGCTTATGCATCGCATCATAACTTTAAGTTACAACAAATGGATGTGAAAAGTGCATTTCTTAATGGTCCTTTGCATGAAGAGGTTTATGTTAAGCAACCCCGGGGTTTGAGGATCTCAACTTTCCTAACCATGTCTATAAGCTTGATAAGGCACTTTATGGTCTCAAACAAGCTCCTAGAGCTTGGTACGAGCACCTTAAGGAATTGTTGATAGACCGTGGATTTGATGTTGGGCTAATCGATCCCACTCTTTTTACTAAGAGGGTCAATGGTGAGCTTTTCGTTTGCCAATTATATGTTGATGATATTATCTTTGGCTCTACTAACAAAGCTTTCAATGATGAATTCTCAAAGCTTATGACCGATAGGTTTGAGATGTCTATGATGAGAGAGATGAAGTTCTTCCTTGGTTTTGAGATCAAGCAATTGAGAGAAGGAACCTTCATCAACCAAGCAAAATATCTCCAAGACATGCTCAAGAGGTTCAAGATGACCGAGTTGAAGGGTGTAGCCACTCCTATGGTTACTAAATGTCATCTTGCACTTGATCCCAATGGTAAAGAGGTGGATCAAAAGATATATCGCTCCATGATTGGATCCTTGCTTTACCTTTGTGCATCTAGACCGGACATAGTGTTGAGTGTTGGTGTGTGTGCAAGGTATCAAGCTTCTCCTAAGGAGAGCCACATGATGGCTCTCAAAAGAATCTTTCGGTATTTGGTTGATACCCCAAGATATGGTATTTGGTACCCCAAAGGCTCAAGTTTTATTCTCAATGGATACACCGATGCGGATTGGGCGGGAGACAAGGATGATAGGAAATCAACTTCCGGGGCTTGCCAATTCCTTTGTAGGTCCTTGGTGTGCTGGTCTTCTAAGAAGCAAAATTGTATATCTCTCTCCACCGCCGAAGCCGAATATGTTGCCGCCGCAAGTGGATGCACTCAATTGTTATCACTACTGCAGAAAGGCTTATAGCCTCCTGGTGTTTAGTGACAGGCAAAATTATGCCTGTCACTAGTACAAGCACTAGTGACAGGCTCATATAAGCCTGTCACTGGTAGAAAACACTAGTGACTAGCGCATAAAAGAGGCTGTCACTAGCATTTTTTCCGGGCAAGGCCAAATATGTTAGTGACAGGCTTCTGTAAAAGCCTGTCACTGTACCGGTATTTTTTCCGCCGATCAAAACATGTGTAAAACTAAGAATGATTTTAACTTAATCGGGTTTAATTGTTTGTTTTACCGCACGGCCTTCTTTGGTTTGAGTTCTAGCCAACCAGCACACTTAAGGTTTGATTTGTCATCACCGACGGCGAACAACGAAAACATATACGTACGGAGTGCTATCTGGAGCTGATCCTCCTCATTCCAATAGCTATTAGAGTCCTGCCGTTCAAGTTTTATTTGGTGGCGGAAAGGCTACAAACCATGGCCGGAAGAAGCAAGGTGCATGTGCGGCCGCCAGCTGCTCCTTGCGAGCCTACGGCAGAGGTATTGACGGTGGATATGAATACGAGAGGAATTGTATTATGATGACACGTATTTTTATATACTGTATATTTTTTACGCCAAAGGAGATCCAAAGTGGAGAATAAGAAGGGAACCGTTTGATGCCTTCCGGCTCGCGCGGCGCACGGATGGGCGCACACGTGAGGCGCAGGCAACTTCCTCTGCCCCCACTAATCGCGCTCAGTTTCCTAATCCCTTAGTTTCTGCCCTTTTTTTCTTAGAACCATCGCAATCACAAGACTTCCCATGTCACATCGCCGCTCTGCCGCCGCACGCGCGCCGCCGCGCTGCCGCCGCATGCACGCCTGCCCGCCGCCCCCTTCACGCCGCGACGCGAGCCTGCCCATCTCTGTCGCCGCTTCCCCGCCCGCGAGCCCGCTTGCCGCTGCCGCCCTGTATGCCGCCACGCGAGCCTGCCCGGCGCCGTGAGTCTGCCTCTGGTTTACTCGCAAGCGACCGCCGTTGACTTCGCCGTGCCGTGATTGCGCTGGCTTCCTTACTTGCGTCCTTGCTCACCATTCTTTCCCTGTCCCAGCCCATCTGCTCTCTTGACTTGATCCGCTGGCGCCGGTGAGGAAGCTTTACGATGGAGGCGTGCAGGCGATGTGCCGGTCAACTTCCTTATCAATAGGAAGGTGGACTCTGTAAAATGGTGAGTTTGATCCTGTCAGTTGTGTTCGCTGCAGCGATATATATTTTATTTTACAAAGAACACACGCCTGCCATATAAATTTGTTCAGTTCTGTGTACCTCTTCTTTGACAAGAATATATTGGAAACGTTGATGCAGGTTATTCAAAATCAGTGTTATATTGTCTTATCTCATGCAGTCCGTCTCGCCCGATCTGGTTCAGTTGAGTTGACTAGCTCGATATATGACCTGAGATGTGTTGGCTTCAGCTACTGCAATTAGCAACCGTTTTGCTGTTTTGGGCAGAAATTTCCCTTGTCCCCGGATTGATTCAGGTTCGGCTAATGATGTGTAGAGAGAGCTACTGGCAAGCAACATTGTCTTATATATTAACTGTTCTTTTTGCAAACGCAGGATGTATCATTCAGGTTTTGTGTGTGTCCTAAACTCCTAATACTAAACGGTGCTACTGCCCAAGAAGCCCATGGAGGTATGTGCCATAGGAAACATATTTTCAGGGTGTATAATTGATTTTTGACAAACCTTTTGGTATAATTAATTTGTTAGGAAATGACAGTTGTTGTTCAACATTCAATTGTGTAATGACCTATATCCCTTGTTGTCTCATGTATTTACTTTGAAATCACAGTCGACTACATACGTAGGAGGTTCCTAGTCGGATGCAGCCTCACAGTTGACCCCTTCTATACCTACAGGTCACCATCAGGTCACTCTTTCTCTCTCTTAGTTCACTTACGAACTCCTTTTTCTCGTGGTCAATTGTTGGCTGAGAAGGCGCATCTGAAACTCACGGAGTTAATCCTTGGTGTGGAAAATAGATGGTCCCAAGCCCCAATTGAATCGTTTAATCATGTACTTTGTGAGTCGTTCTTGTATATGCGTAAACATTTTGTGTGGACATAAATAATTCGTGAATCAAATCATGATTCAGAGCTCGCTAAGTTTACTTTGATCTCTGTATATAGTTATAAAATGAAGAAAAAAAACACTTCTGTAATTGCACCCTGCACATTGTAATATGATGGGATTGTTTGGTATATTTATTATCTGTCCGGCGAGAACTGGAACAATCATGACAATCTAGATAGATCCTTCAAGAAACATTTGATGTACTCGACACACTTCAGATGACTACTAAATTAATTGATGTATAACTTGCTACACGTAGGTTATTATATTATTTTATAGCACATGCTATGAAACTGTGTGTGATTTATATTGAATCTTGTGATTTTATTCAACTGATCTTACTATGAATCAGTTTTTAAACTTATCCAGAATTAGTTTTGTGTGTAGGTGGCTACCAGCTATAGAAGATGGTCGCCGGCCAAAATGTCAGCTTGTCTGAATGTGATTGCAGGACTTGGGACATGAGCTTCTCAAAGCATGAACCATGAATCACATAGGGACTTTCCGTTTCAAGTTCAGCAATTGCAGATGAATGAGGGAAAAAAAGATCAGCCGCGCAGCAAGATGCCTCAGTTTTGCCCGCAAGATTAGAATTTATATTTTGTAAAACTTCTCTATGTTATTGCGGGATTGGAGTACTTTAGTATTGTGTTTTCGTTGAATTTTGTATGATATTATGCTTACTGGATGCTATATTGTACCTTCTTGTTACTGCATATTCGTTGAAAACGCTTTTATTTTTTTTATACCGAAATTCATATATCAGTGACAGGCATGATAATGTGCATGTCACTATAAAACCTCACAGGGCTGCAGCCTTTGATCGTAACCAGTGACATGCATCTCTTTTGCCTGTCACTATTATACACATACTAGTGACATGCATTGTACCTGTCACTAGTAATCTCATACCAGTGACTAGTCATTAGTGACAGGCGCTTTGCCCGTCACTAATGGACCTTTTGAGCCTGTCACTGATGACCTATTCTGTAGTAGTGTGGATGAGGCAAACTTTAAAGGAATACGGTGTCATTTGTGACAAAGTGCCTCTATTATGTGACAATGAAAGTGCCATCAAGATTGCCTATAATCCGGTGCAACATTCAAGAACGAAGCATATTGAGATCCGGAATCATTTCATTAGGGATCATGTTGCCCGTGGTGATATTGAGCTTATCTATGTTCCTACCAAAGATCAACTTGCCGATATATTCACGAAGCCTCTTGATGAAGCAAGATTCTCTTATTTGAGGAATAAGCTAAATATCATTGATTCAAGGAGTATAGCTTGACCATCTTGCAAACACACCTTTGTCTCAAAACTTTATTTGGTTTAGATGTGGGCATGGAAATAGGGGAGTGCGGTTTAAATTATTGAGCTATCCCTCCCCCCATAATGTCAACATTAAGAAATCATTCTCGTTATATCATATGTTGATATGTGAGCTTTAATGATGAGTAGTGGTTTGGACCCAAGATATATCTTCGCGGTTCCATGCCATAACACTCATATATGGTGGCCTAGGCCACCACACTCTTCTTTGTGAAGAGTTGGAGTAATTTGGATCTTCATTGGTTTTTATTGACATCTCCTTGTTTTTATGGGAAATCGCTCATTTTTGGCCTTCATTTGCATTATTTGCAAAAATGAGTGATCATGTACCATCTTACAGTTTGGATCATCTGTCCTAAGCCTATCTCATCTAAGCCATATCCTCTTCCCTCTCCAATTGCACCATTTACCTGTCAATTTCCTTTTTCTGGCATTTTTTCTGCTTCACCGGAAGTTCCGGTCGTTACGACCGGTACTTCCGGCTGGATTCCTCCTGCCAGATTCTGCCCGCTGTTCCTGATCAGTTGGTGCGATTTCTGTGGGACCGGAAGTTCCGGCTCCAACGAGCGGAACTTCCGCCCTTACGATACCTCCACTTAACCGGTCGGGAACGGGGAGGCAGTTCCTGCCCCCCCTTTTTTCCCCAAACTAGATCTGTTCGTGCTCTCTCACTTCACGTGGTGGCTGCATCCTCTCTGGCCAAGATCTGCTTCCTCCGGCGACCTCCGCCGGATCGGCTCCGTGGATTGGCATCCCCTCCCTCTCCTCCACCATGGCTCCTCCCGGTTTGTGCCCTTTCCCTCTCTATGTGTGGGTAGACCTCACTAGATGAACTATAGGGCATACTCTAAGTTAAGCTATGGTAGAACATCTCTAGATGCCTTTTCCCTACTAGATCTTGCATAGGATGTTGTGGTAGTGCAGTTCACAATGTCATTGCCGCGAATCTGGTGAGAAACTTCGCTGTCCTCGAACAGCCGGATGTTCCGGCCTTCTGCGCCGGAACTTCCGTCGGGGCGGAACTTCCGCCGGTTCTCACCGGAACTTCCGGCCTGGCCTGTTTTCTGTTGTGTACTCAATATTCTGTGCAGGCTCTGGTTTTTGACCTCCTTGTTTGTGTGCACTCATTTTATCTGTTCTATCATCATGGTTGTATCCCAGGTGGCTCCAAGAAGAGAGGCAAGGATCATGTGGATGAGATTGAAGAAGAGGTTGAGCGCACTCGACCATCCAAGCTCACGGCTCGTCAACAATCGGCTCAAAGGCATAAGTCACCCGCAGTTCGAGGCAAGAATGTTCATGTGTCAGTGAAGAACATGCAGTATCTTGAGTACAAGGAGCTCCGGGATGTGAACCCTTATGTCATCCCTCGGAACAATAGGGTCACGGACAAGCGTTTCCACAACAAGACTCAAGAGGAGATCTTCTATGAGGTCTATGTGCCCTTGAAGAAGGGTGTAGCCCCTCAACATGCCATTGACACCGCCAAGATGGCCGCCACAAGATACTTTGAAGAAGCATATGCTATGTGTGGTGAGTTTGGGCTCTATCCCATTATGGAGCTCAACAAGGACTACGACATCGGGTTGATTCAACAATTCTATGCCACCGTTCACTTTGATCAAGATTAAGCTAGAACTTTCCGGTGGATGTCTCATGAAACCCTCCTTGAGTCTAACTTGGCAAAGTTTGGAAATGCTCTTGGATACGCTCGTTTTCCGGGCGTGAATGCAAATGGTTGGAGGTGTCATGATAGTTCATTTGCTCAAACCAAGGAAGTCTTGGAGCACCTCTATATCAAAGGTTGAGGTATTCCGGGCAAGAGTGCGGATCTTCTCCCTACTTGGGACATCATGCTTCGTGTCTACCGGGAAACCATTGGACCCAAGGGTGGCAACCTTGATGAGTTGCATTTATATGAAGTGGATCTTATGGCAAACTCCTTTGCTAAGAAGGGCACCGGTGAGAGGCTTGATGTGATGGACTACATCTACAATGAGATGTGGTCATGTGTGATGGAGAAAAAGCTTCCCTCATTTTCTCCTTACATTATGAACCTCATTGAAGACACTTGGGTTGATACTTGTCAGACTACCCTCCTTCACTCTATTCCTCTCAACATCACATCCCATGAAGTGAAGGTTCTTAGGACCAAGCGCCACAACTCGCCCATTGAAGATGTTCCCCCCATGGATGAGAAGCCACCTAGCTGGGCTTCTAAGCTTGCTCGCCGCATGCGTCAGATATTTTGTCTCACCTCGGCTGTCAATCACCGTCAGTATCAGCAGCATGCCGAGGCCAAGAAGTCTCGGGTTCGTCAGAAGAGCATTATGAGGGCTTTAGATGTGGAAGTGTCTCCTCCCGGATGCGAGGAGAATATCACTCCGGAGGCTGAGTGGGTTTCTCAGCATGGTGTTCCTCTCCCTCCTGATGGTCTCGAGATCGAGTGTCCTCCTCGCACTCCACCCTACCCCGGCGCTCCATCAGATCTTCCTCCCGGCTGGGCTAACGCCGACCCTTGGGGCGTGTAGTTTCTCCTTTCCCTTTTTGGTTCCTTGGTGCCAAAGGTGGAGAGTGAGACCTTATTAGGTTGCTCT
Source organism: Lolium rigidum (assembly GCF_022539505.1). Taxonomy (NCBI): domain Eukaryota; kingdom Viridiplantae; phylum Streptophyta; class Magnoliopsida; order Poales; family Poaceae; genus Lolium; species Lolium rigidum. The sequence continues at coordinate 213,654,000 of NC_061511.1, read as the reverse complement.
CCGTTGGGTATTTGCATGGGGGAGTCACAAGCTCGTATTGGCTTTGATTTTTATCGCGTGTGACTCCATTTAGCTTGGTTGTGTCAAACTATGTTCTTAGCTTTTATGTGGTTTGTGGACCTTATCTATGTGTATGGAACCTTATCGTTGTGTATGGTAAACTCCGGATGTGAGTCTTCTATGGTTATCTATGTGTGCATGATCTATTTATATATATGCTTATCACTATGTTGTATTGCTAACCCATGGAAGACGGATGCAAGATATAGGGGGAGCTTCTTATGTTGTATTGCTCATAAATAGGGGGAGCTCCTCTATATCTCTCACATTCTTGGTGTTTACGTTATTCATTCCTTGCAAATACTTGTGTTGTCATCAAACACCAAAAAGGGGGAGATTGAAAGAACATTTCCCGCCCTTTTGGGTTTTGTGTGTTTGATGTCAACACTAGCTATATATTTATGTGTGTTGATGTAGACAGGTACAATATTTCAAGATATATACTTGACTGGTGGTATGGTTTGTCTGTTCTGAAGTTGCTGGAGGTTTTTCATCTCTGGCGGAAGTTCCGGCCCCAGCTGGCGGAACTTCCGCCCTGTTGCTTCCAGCAGTGGCCTCTCAGCGCAGTTCTCGTTGAAGTTTTTGTTCCCTGACCGGAAGTTCCGGTGAAGAAGGCCGGAAGTTCCGGTCAGCGGAACTTCCGCCCAACTTCCGGGAAAGTTCCGTAAACGTTGCAATTGTGGCTCAGTATGTCCAGTAAGGTTTTATCGCAATTCCGGAACTTGGCCGGAACTTCCGGTCGCCGGAAGTTCCGCCCTAGTTCCGCCCCGATCTTTTTTGACCAGGTCGTCTGACGCAGAATCTTCCTGGCGGAAGTTCCGGCCCTCCTGGCCGGTACTTCCGGTGCAGGCCGGAACTTCCGGCCCTCCTGGCCGGAACTTCCGGTGTTATTGAAAATCGTCCAAACGGTCAGATCTGAGAGCTCCAATCATATAAATATCTCTCTTCTCCAAAGAGACAAGTTGCTCAATCATTGCACCAAAAATCTGCCAAGCTTGACCTCCATTAGAGCAACCTCAAAACACAAGATTTGCAAGATCTCATTCCTCCCCCAACCAAAGCTCTTGATCTTTGGAGATTCGAAGGAGAAGACACCGATCTACATCCTCACCGAAGCGATTTACATTTCCCCCTCATTTGTTTGAGGGCCCTCTTTCTAGTGTTCCTCTTTGGTTCCCTAGTTGATTGTTGTTGATGTGTTGTTGTTGATTGTTGTATTGTTACAGATTTGGGAGCCTCCAATTCGGTTGTGGATGTGTGCCCCAAGAACCTTGTAAAGGCCCGGTTTCCGCCTCGAGGAAATCCCTTAGTGGAAGTGGGTTAGGCCTTCATGGCGTTGCCCATAGGAGATCTGAGTGAAGCCTTCGTGGCTGTTGGTTTGGCTTTCGTAGCAACCACACTCCTCCGAACGTAGACGTACCTTCTTGCAAAGGAAGGGAACTACAAGAATCATCTCCGTGTCATCGCGTGCTCCACTCTCGGTTACCTCTATCCTATTCTATCTCCTATATATTGCGTAGCTATATCGTGCTTAGTTGTTAGACTTGTCATATAGGTAAATTCACTTAGTTGCATATCTAGAGAATTTACCTTTGTGTCAAACCTAAATTGAAAAAGAACTAAAAATTGGTTAGCACCTATTCACCCCCCTCTAGGTGCGGCATACGATCCTTTCAGTACCATCGACAGTGCCTATATCCGCAAGCCCGGGTGGCTCACAGACGGTGATGTGGCATGTGGCCCATCGAGCGGCCCAATTGCTGTTGATCATGAAGGATGAAGTCTAGCCCAGGATCAGGAAGCCGGATCCTAACCGACCTTCGGAGAAAGCCGGATCCGTAGAGGCCCATGTGGAACCTGGATCCAGTACGACGTAGATGGAAGGCGGATCCTTGACGTACACGGCAAGACATTGTATCGTAGTTAGGCAACCTGTAATCCGGCTAGGACTCTCCATGTAAACCCTAGATCCGTGTGCCTTTATAAGCCGGATCCCGGGAGCCCTAGAGGAACAACCACAACTCATTGTAACAACGCGAAAGCGCCCAGATAATTCCAGACAAGCAGCAGTAGGCCTTGCCATCGTGCAGGTGGTCCGAAGCTGGGTAAATCGCGTACCACCATCCCGAGGACTCTCCGCCCAATGGCCCCTACTTCTTCTCCCCTCCATGAGGATCCCTCCTCTGGAGTACCGTCGAATAGGCAACGACATATGCCATGCATGCTGCAATGCACATACGAACTGCCATCTGGACAACACGACCGAGAGGGAGGATATGGTGATCCTTGAGAAGCGGCGCACGGGTAGTACATTCCTTTTCCTACGGCGGGGGAATATAGTAGAGAGGAGAGTGTGGTTTACCTCCACCCATGGCATATGAGAAAGAGGAGCCGAGGTTGGAGAAGAGTTAGTATAGACCATTCCCTCGCTGAAGACGGTGCATAAGATGTAGAAGGTGAGCTCCTCCTCCAGATGACGACAATGGCCTGATCACCTCATTAGATGGAATGGTTTTCAGCCGGTAGGTAGATCCGCGTCCCCACCGCTGCGCGGTGTTGAAAGGGAAAATGGGGATTTTTCGTTGGGACAAATGTGGCAAGTGGCCGAATTTAGGTTGTGCCACCAAGTTTTCCCGCAAAACCCAACAGGGATTTCTCAGTCTCCCGCCACCTCGCGCCCAGCTCCCGCGGTCATTTCGTCTCCACTTTTCCAGCCGCTTATTCTGGAGAAACTGCCAATTTGGCACATCCCTTGGCTAGAGAGTGCTTTAAATAGTGTGTATGCCATAATGCATATCTCTCCCAACCAGCCAATCCATTTTTTTATCCTGCGAGCCTGAGTAGGAGTCATTTTCAATTGGTGGGTAGATCCAAGTCCCACCACCGCATGGTGTTGAATGGGAAAGGGGGATTTTTTGTTGGCGCAAATGTGGCAAGTGGCCGAATTGACGATGTTCCACCAAAGTTTTCCCGCAAAACCCAACAGGGATTTCTCAGTCTCCCACCACCTCGGGTCCAACTCTCACGCTCACGTCATCTCCACTTTTCGCACCGCTTATCCTGGAGAAACTGCCAATTTGGCACGTCCCTTGGTCGGAGAGTGCTTTAAATAGTGTGTATGCCATAATGCAGATCTCGCCCAACTATCCAATCCATTTTTTTATCCCACGGGCCTTAGTAGAAGGAATCATTTTCAACCGGTGGGTAGATTCGTGTCCCCGCCGCTGCGTGGTATCAAAAGAGAAAATATGGATTTTTGTTGGCGCAAATGTGGCAAGTGGCCGAATTGAGGATGTGCCACCAAGTTTTCCCACAAAACCCAGAAGGGATTTCTTGGGTCTCCCGCCACCTCGCGTCCAGCCCCCGCGTTCGCTTCGTCTCCACTTTTCGCACCGCTGACCGTGGAGAAATTGCCAATTTGGCACGTCCCTTGGTTGCAGAATGTTTTAAATAGTGTGTATGGGATAATGCAGATCTCGCCCAACCATCCAATCCAACTTTTTTTTATATTGACTGTCTGAGTTGAAGGAATCATTTTCAACCGATGGGTAGATCTGCGTTCACACCGCCGCGCAATGTCAAAAGGTAAAATGAGTTTTTTTTTGTTAGCGCAAACATGGCAAGTGGCTGAATTGAGTATGTGCCACCAAGTTTTCCCGCGAAACCCAGCATGGATTTCTCAATCTCCCGCCACCTCGCGTCCAACTCCCGCACTCACGTCGTCTCCACTTTTCACGCTGCTGATCCCGGAGAAACTGCCAATTTCGCACGTCTCTTGGCTGCACAATGCTTTAAATAGTGTGTATGTCATATATAATGCATATCTCGTCCAACCATCCAATCCATTCTTTTTATCCCGCGGGCGCAACCTACCATAGACGCGCGTGTTATAGGCTCTATGCCATGCATGATGCATGTACATACGAACTGTCATTTGGACGACACGACCGAAAGAGAGGGTATAGTGATCCTTGAGCAGCGGCACACGGGTATCACACGCCTTTTCCTATGGGGAATCTGCTAACGGTGGGGGAAGCTAGTATAGGAGTAGAGTGTTTTTTACCTCCACCCATGGTACATGAGGGGGAGGAGCCACGGCCGGAGAAGAAGTAGAATAGCCCCTTCCCTCGCTCAAGACGCTTCCGAAGACGAAGAAGGCGAGCTCCTCCTCCGGATGATTTTTTCCAAACGATCTGAGGATCGGATTTTCATTACCCAGAGATAACGAAACAACGAGTATCATGCCATATCCTGGCAAGTTAAGGGGGTAACCCAACTGGAACGAAACTACAACTAACATATGTACAAATCGTCGCCTAATGCTAGCGAACAAAACACAGAAGGAGTTTCAACCACAAACAGCCAACATGCAACATATAACGGGGCTCAAAACGACAGTTTTAACTTCTTGACAAAGAAAGCTCCAACGAATCAACGTCATCAGGCATTGTCATCAAGATCCTCCGCCTCCATATCTTCCTCTTCAACAACAGAATCGCACGCCTTTCTGATCTATAGAGGTCTTTGCATCTGTCCAGGCCTATCTCGAGCTCTCCCGGTAACGGATGAAGCAGTGGCTAGCTTCAGCAATCCATCAGCACCCGATCGAAAGTCCTCAGCGTCTTTCTCACCATGTAAACCTGCCCAGTATTTCATAAAGACAATAGAGTAACTTATCAGTTCTACAGGGTTCTTGATCAATATATGATCAAAACAAGATCGATTCCTGAGCTTCCAAATCGCCCAACATATCGCAGCCAACCCCGCAATTTGCGTGTTTCTGCTGGTAGGGATGTATTGAGGGAGCCACCAGAAAAACTGTGTGAATGAGCCTGGTCTCGATTTTGCCCCAACCAAATTTCCAACAACGCTCCAAACAAATTTTGCAGCAGGACAAGAGAAAAAGAGATGAGAAATGGATTCAGGGTTTCTACAGAATTGACAGGCAGCACTCCCCTGCCAGTTTCTTCTCTAGAGATTGTCCTTTGTGGCAATAGCATTGTGCCAAATCATCCACAACCAGATCTTAATTTTCAAGGGAATCTTGCTCTTCCAAAGATGTTTAAAGGATCTATCTATGTCATTGTTGCACAGGTGAGTGTATATAGATTTGACAGAAAATTTACCACCTTTTGTCCACTTCCAATGGGGTTTGTCCTGCATATCAGTTAAGACAGTTTGTGATATAATCTGATGTAAACCATGAATCTGCCAAGCAATATCAGGTGTTATCCATCTTCTGAAGGAAAAAATTCCAGTTCATGTTTGCAGCAGCAGCAACTGTCACATTTTGTTCAATGCAGATATCAAAGATTTCAGGGAATCTGTCCATCAAGGGCATTTGATCACACCAGGCATCACACCAGAAACTTTTGTCCCTGCCATTCCCCACCTTCATCCTTCTCCCTTTCAAATAAAACTGTTTCACATGCTGCATATCTGACCACAATGGGGAGTCTCCAGGTTTCTTCCTTGTGTAAAAAATACCACCACTACTCATATATTTCTGCTTCATCAGGTCTTGCCAGGGCCCTGACTCATTCTCCATTTTCCACCACCACTTACACATTAAACTGATGTTGAAAAAATGTAGATTTTTAATCCCCAGACCACCTTTTTTCTTTGGTTTGCAAATCCACTTCCATTTGACAAAATGGTATTTCCTTTTGTCAGCACTACCAACCCATAAAAGGATCTGATAGGCTTGTCTATTTGTTCAATGGTTGATTTATGCAGCAATCTCATGGATATCTGATAGACAGCCACACTTGAAAGACATGCATCAATTTTAACCACTCTCCCACCAATGGACATAGCATTTCCCACTCAACCACTCATCTTTTTCTTTGTTTTTCCCCAAGGAATTTCATCTCAGCAACTGTTGGCCTCCTTGCACAGACAGAGGTGCCCAGATATTTTATGGGCCAACTACCTTGCTGACAGTTAAAGAGAGAGGCAAAAAACTGGGCTTTTATCTCATCATCCAGCACCATCATGACTTCACTTTTCTCAAAATTGATTTTAAGTCTAGACATAGTTTCAAAAATGTATATGATGAGTTTCAAATTCACAGCCTGTTCAACATTATCTTGTATGAGAAGGATGGTGCCATCAACATACTGAATTAGGGCAATACCTTTTTCCACCAAATTACTGGCCAGCCCTGTGATGAGACCCTTCTGTTGTGCCAGAGATATCATCTTGGACAAGATGTTAGCTGCCATATTGAAGAGAAAAGGGGCAAAGGGGTCCCCTTGTCTTACACCTTTACATCTAGCAAAGTAAGGACCAATATTATCATTTACTTTCACACTCAGAGTGCCATTTGTCACCACATTTTTTATCCAGACCAGCCAGCTGTCACTAAAGCCTTTCTGTGAACAACAATCAAACAAAAAGTTCCAATTCACTTTGTCATAAGCTTTCTCAAAGTCAATCTTCAACACCACACCCTGTTGTTTCCTGTATTTACTTTCTCTCAGTACTTCCTGGAGTAGCATGACCCCATTTGTGATATATCTACCTTTAATGAAAGCAGTTTGATGTTGGGATAACAACTTTTCCATGATTGGTGTGGCTCTGATAGTAAGGGTTTTGGTGAAGATTTTGAACAGAACTTGTAACAAACAGATAGGCCTGTATTTTTGGATTATGTCAACCTCTTCCCCTTTTGGAATTAAGGTAATAATACCATAATTAATACCAGCAAGATCAATCTTGTGATCAAACACATCATGAAACACAGCCATAATATCTTCTCTGATTATTTCCCAGCAAACCTGGTAAAATTCAATAGGGAATCCATCCTGACCTACTGCTTTATTTTTCTCCATTTGATCCACAACATCTTTAACTTCATTTTCAGTGAATCTTTTACCCAGAGCTTCCCTATCAATGTCATTGAGTTTTTCTGCATTGTTCCATATTTCAGCATTCAATCTAACCCCTCTGTCCTCTGCAAGGCCAAAAAGATTTTTGTAGAACTAGGTGGCACGACTCAGCAAAGCATCATCTCCTTGAATCACAGAGTCACCATTTTTCAAAGAAAAAATCTTAGATTTTCTTTTACAGCCATTTGCCATTCTATGAAAATAAGTTGTGTTACTATCACCTTTCAACAACCAATTGTCTCTTGCCCTCTGGCACCAGAAACATTCTTCTCTGTCTAGAATATCAAGCATTTCTTGCTGAAGCTCGGTTCTTTTTTGAATATCATTAGCAGTCAAAGGTGAGCATTCTTCTTTCAAGTCCAGATCAGCAAGCAATTGTGAAATTTCACATTTCCTTTTTTTATTCCCCCCTTAAATTGTGTCCCCAACCTTTCAAGCTATGTTTGACAGCCTTAAGTTTTTTCTGAACTCTGTCTAAGCTGTTTCTTGCCATGATATTCTGCTGCCAAGCTTGACCTACTATGTCAAGAAAATCTTCCTCCTTTATCCAATTCTTGTCAAATCTGAATTCATACTTTTTCTTTTGTTTATTCTCCATGGTATCAAGGATTAGAGGATTATGGTCAGATATATCTCTACTCAATTTATGAACAGTTGTCAAGGGAAACAAATCTTCCCATTCACTGCTCGATCATCAAAAATCTGTCTAACTTCTCAAGAGTGGGATCAACTTGATAGTTTGTCCAAGTGTATTGGCCACCAGATAGATGAATCTCTCTCAAAGCATATGTGTTAATGATTGAGTTAAACATATTTGTCCATCTGTTGCTTCTCATACTCTTGTTCTTTTCAGAGGAAAATCTGAGAATATTGAAATCACCCCCTATGAGTAAAGGATGTCTTTGACCACTACACACCATGCCAAGCTCTATCAGGAAATCTTCTTTGTCACAAATTTGAGCAACACCATACACAATTATCAAGCACCCATTCACTCTGAGCTTAAGATCTATCAAAGTAACTTTGATGAAAATCTACCAACCAAAATATCAGTGATAGAAAATCTGGATAGCCTAAAACCACCTAGAATTCGACCACTTCTACCTATAGAACCAATCCACTTCCAATCAAACAGCCCCGGTGGATCAATAGTCCTGAAAAAAGCAGGAGAGAAATCTTTCTTGATTGTTTCTTGTAACCCAAGGAAGTCAACATATTGCTCTTTGATAAAATCAGCCAAAAAGCAGCTCATGCCCTTCTTCCCCACACCCCTGCAGTTAAGAGTTGCTCCTATCATAAGTATCTAGGATTTTTCCTCCTACATCTGGGTCCAGTGACAATGCCACACAAAGGGTGATCATTTCTCACTTTCTCCAAGGCAGCACTTGATTTCGATTGTGCCCCTTTATGAGAATCTTCTGATTTTGCTGGTGACTCTCTTCTTCTCACATATTTGACCAAACTTCTTCTTCTTTTCCTATTTTTTTGGACCACACAGGTGTAAAATCATCTTCATCTCCCAAATCTTGGTCTCTCCCGAAACCTAGAAGCAAGACCCTTTCTATATCAGACTCAGTGTCTGGCTCAGTGGTAGATTGGGCTATAGCAATTGCATGTCTAGCTTGTTCTAAATCTTCCAGGTAATTTATATTTTCCATAGTAAAAGTTTCGGGATTAACTCCATTTCAAGGGCTCTTTCATGAATAACATCATCATTAAGTAAAGCAAAAGAGTTATGAGAAGTTAGATTTGTACCTGACACATCTCTTGCAACAACATTTTTACTTGCTCTGTCAGAGATCCTGGTGGAGTGCAAGTCTTGTGAGATAATCCTGGAGCTCATACGGATTGTTTGTTGGCCACCACCTGCTTGAGGTGAACAATCATTAATTCTTGTCTCATTTGGCTCCACATCTATAGGATTGTCAAACAGAGATAGGGGTTCTTCTTGAGTGCCATCAGCTTCAGGTTGAGATCCTTCAGCAGGAATAACTACATCAGCTCTCTCACATCGAGGAGAAGGAACACCTAGAGCAAGTATTCCTTGACCAGGGTTGATGTACTGCATAGGTGTTGCAACACCCTCAGAGTTTGTGCTGTCATAGTCAACTTTCTCTTCAGATACATCTCCTTCATTAGTTGCCTCAAGAATGGGCCCCAATTCTTTCATGTATTGCTTCTGGAACATATAAGACTTATCACTGCCAGATTTTGATAAGGTATGTAGGAATTTAGCATAGGATGGAGAAACAGATGCACTAGATGAAGCTTGCCCAGGAGACAGAGCACCTGGAGCAAAAGCACCCACCACAGAGTTGTGAACATCAGATAGAGGCAAAGTCTCAGTAGTTTTTTCAGTTGGTGGTTTGGAACATCAGATAGAGGCAAAGTCTCAGTAGTTTTTTCAGCAGAAGGAAACCTTGTCCTAAATTTTGTGGGTGAAACTTCTTTAGCAAAGAATCTCCAATTTATCTTCATGGATTTTGCCCAGTCATTGAACTCGTGCTCAATATTCCTGCAATTTACTTCCCCCTTGTCCACATTAATGTGAGCATAATTCAGCTGCTCCACAGGATGAGATTCTGCTTCTGGAACAGGGATTGAGTAAAACACAGATCCAAATTCTTCACTGCCGTAGAAAGGTGCCTTGTAATCCCAAGGCTCCATAGTTTGGCAAACGTCAAAATGATGTTCCCCACAACAATGCATACAAGACCCTTTGAACTTGGTGAATCTATTATCGGCAGGTTTAGCAGCAGGAAAATTTAAGCCAAGACCAGGTGGAGGTACAGAGGACCCCACCGGATCTGGCACAGCAGCAACAGTCGGAGAGATGGAAGCTGACTGTGGTTAATTCAAACTAGCATCCCTCCTATCAGATCCTACAGCTGCAATCGGAGTTGGAATAGAAGAGGAGTTGTTCAGACTTACATCAATGGACCTATTCAGATCTTCCAGGTGGGACGAAGCACCAGGCAGCATCTTAGATCGGTGCGCCCAGCGGTCGCGTGTGCGCAGTTCTTCCTCCTTGCGCCGCTTGTCCTCCAAGGCCCTTTCACGAGGCACCCTCTCGGAGATGCGGGACGCTTCCCGGCGGCGGTCTTCATACAAGCGACGATGCTCCTTGATACGTCTCAAACGTATCTATAATTTCTTATGTTCCATGCTAGTTTTATGACAATACTCACATGTTTTATACACACTTTACATTATTGATACGCATTTTCCGGCACTAACCTATTAACGAGATGCCTAAGCGCCAGTTCCTGTTTTGTGTTGTTTTTGGTTTCAGAAATCCTACACAGGAAATATTCTCGGAATTGGACGAAACGAACGCCCAGGGTCTTATTTTTCCACGGAGCTTCCAGAAGACCGAAGAGGATACGAAGTGGGGCCACGAGGTGGCGACACCACAAGGCGGCGCGACCAAGGAGGGGCCCGCGCCGCCCTATGGTGTGGGCCCCTTGTGAGCCCCCCGACTCTGCCCTTCCGCCTACTTAAACTCTCCGTCACGAAAACCCTATTACCGGGAGCCACGATACGGAAAAAGTTCCAGAGACGCCGCCGCCGCCAATCCCATCTCGGGGGATTCAGGAGATCGCCTCCGGCACCCTGCCGGAGAGGGGACTCATCACCCGGAGGACTCTACATCACCATGATCGCCTCCGGACTGATGTGTGAGTAGTTCATCCTTGGACTATGGGTCCATAGCAGTAGCTAGATGGTTGTCTTCTCTTCTTGTGCTATCATGTTTAGATCTTGTGAGCTGCCTATCATGATCAAGATCGTCTATTTGTAATGCTACATGTTGTGTTTGTTGGGATCCGATGAATATGGAATACAATGTCAAGTTGATTATTGATCTATCATATATGTGTTGTTTATGTTCTTGCATGCTCTCCGTTGCTAGTAGAGGCTCTGGCCAAGTTGATACTTGTGACTCCAAGAGGGAGTTTTTAAGCTCGATAGTGGGTTCATGCCTCCATTGAATCTAGGACAGTGATAGAAAGTTCTAAGGTTGTGGATGTGCTGTTGCCACTAGGGATAAAACATCAATGCTTTGTCTAAGGATATTTGTGTTGATTACATTACGCACCATACTTAATGCAATTGTCTGTTGTTTGCAACTTAATACTGGAAGGGGTGCGGATGCTAACCTGAAGGTCGACTTTTTAGGCATAGATGCATGCTGGATAGCGGTCTATGTACTTTGTCGTAATGCCCTAATTAAATCTCATATTAGTCATCGTGATATGTATGTGCATTGTTATGCCCTCTCTATTTGTCAATTGCCCAACTGTAATTTGTTCACCCAACATGCTATTTCTTATTGGAGAGACACCACTAGTGAACTGTGGATCCCGGTCCATTCTTTTACATCTGAAATACAATCTACTGCAAACTTTGTTCTTTGTTGTTCTTCGCAAACAAACATCATTCTCCACACCATACGTTTAATCCTTTGTTTACAGCAAGCCGGTGAGATTGAACACCTCACTGTTAAGTTGGGGCAAAGTATTGTGATTGTGTTGTGCAAGTTCCACGTTGGCGCCAGAATCCCTCGTGTTGCGCCGCACTACACTTCTTCACCAACAACCTTCACGTGGCCTTCATCTCCTACTGGTTCGATAACCTTGGTTTCTTACTGAGGGAAAATTTGCTGTTGTACCGATGTCTACGCACGCTTCTATTCCTGTAGACAGTGTTGGGCCTCCAAGAGCAGAGGTTTGTAGATCAGTAGCAAGTTTCCCTTAAGTGAATCACCCAAGGTTTATCGAACTCAGGGAGGTAGAGGTCAAAGATATCCCTCTCAAGCAACCCTGCAATTACGATACAAGAAGTCTCTTGTGTCCCCAACACACCTAATACACTTGTCAGATGTATAGGTGCACTAGTTCGGCGAAGAGATAGTAAGATGCAAGTGATATAGATGAATATGAGTGGTAATAGCAATCTGAAATAAAAATGGCAGCAAGCAAACATGTAGCAGAACTTGTTGGAAACGGTGTTTCAATGCTTAGAAACAAGGCCTAGGGATCATACTTTCACTAGTGGACACTCTCAACAATGATCACATAACTGAATAAATAAATGCTAATCTCAAACACTCTCTTGTTTGATAACAAACACCATTCATTGTGTAGGGCTACAAGAGCACCCTCAAGCCGGAGTAAACAAGCTCCACAACTTCATAAAGGAATCACACACGATGCACACACCGTCACTGTCACACCGTGGAGAGTAATTCCGGAGTTCATATTAAAGTAACCTCTAGAGTACATAGTAATAGTTAACTTCATAATCTACAAGAGATTACAATCATAACCTACGCCAAGTACTACATGATGCACACACTGGCAACATTACATCATGGAGGAGGAATAGACTACTTTAATAACATCACTAGAGTAGCACATAGATTAATAGTGATACAAAGCTCATGATCACATAAAGATCACATGGGAGAGAGAGATGAACCACATAGCTACCGGTAGAGCCCTCAGCCTCGGGGGAGAACTACTCCCTCCTCATCATGGGAGACAGCAGCGGCGATGAAGATGGCGGTGGTGTCGATGGAGATGACTCCGGGGGCAATTCCCCGTCCCGGCGGCGTGCCGGAACAGAGACTTCTGTCCCCTGAAACGGAGTTTCGCGATGGCCGCGACGTCCCTGGAGTCTTTCTGGAGTTTCGTCAATTGGTGTAGGGTTTTCATGTCACGGGGGATAATATAGGTGAAGAGGTAGCGCAAGGAGGTGCCTGGGGGGGCCCACCCCATAGGGCGGCGCGCCCCCCTCTTGGCTGCGCCGGCCTATGGTGTGGGGGCCCTGGGCCTCCACTCCGTCTCCCCTTCGGTGTTATGGTCCGTCTCGGTAAAATAAGATGTTTGGCTTTTGTTTCGTCGAATTCTGAGAATATTGCCCGAACAGCCTTTCTGGAACCAAAAACAGCAGAAAACAGGAACTGGCACCTCGGCATCTTGTTAATAGGTTAGTTCCGGAAAATGCATAAAATCATTATAAAGTGTGAGCAAAACATGTAGGTATTGTCATAAAACTAGCATGGAACATCAGAAATTATAGATACGTTGGAGACGTATCATGTACGCATCACACCTTCCTCTTGGGGTTCCCAACAGACGTGTGTCTCATGCGCCATCAAGCAATTTTTCTGGCGCCGTTGCCGGGGAGATCAAGACACGCTGCAAGGGGAGTCTCTCACATCCAATATCTTTACTTTGTTTTTGTCTTGCTTTACTTTACTTTATTTACTGCTTTGTTTGCTTTCTCTATATCAAAAATACAAAAAATTAGTTACTTGCATTTACTTTATTTATTTTCTTTCTTGTTTGCTTTATATCAAAAACACAAAAAATTAGTTACTAGTTTTACTTTATTTTATTCTGTTCTGCTTAGTTTATTTTTATTACTGTTAAAATGAATACTCCTGAGAACACTAAGTTGTGTGATTTCACTAGCACCAATAATAATGATTTTATATGCACACCTATTGCTCCACCTGCTACTACAGCATAATTTTATGAAATTAAACCTGCTTTACTAAATCTTGTTATGAGAGAGCAATTTTCTGGTGTTAGTTCTGATGATGCTGCTACCCATCTTAATAATTTTGTTGAACTTTGTGAAATGAAAAAGTATAAGGATATAGATGGAGACATTATAAAACTAAAATTGTTTCCTTTCTCCTTGAGAGGAAGAGTTAAAGACTGGTTGCTATCTTTGCCTAAGAATAGTATTGATTCATGGACTAAATGTAAGGATGCTTTCATTGGTAGATATTATCCTCCCGCTAAAATTATATCTTTGAGAAGTAGCATAATGAATTTTAAACAATTGGATAATGAACATGTTGCTCAAGCAGGAAAGAATGAAATCTTTAGTAAAGAATTGCCCTACCCATGGACTAACTACTTGGATGATCATCCAAACCTTCTATGCAGGATTAAAATTTTCTTCGAGGAACCTATTGGATTCAGCTGCTGGAGGTACTTTTATGTCCATCACTTTGGGGGCGGCAACAAAGCTTCTTGATAATATGATGATCAATTACTCTGAATGGCACACGGAAAGGACTCCACAAGGTAAGAAGGTAAATTCTGTTGAAGAAACCTCCTCCTTGAGTGATAAGATTGATGCTATTATGTCTATGCTTGTTAATGGTAGATCTAATGTTGATCCTAATAATGTTCCTTTAGCTTCATTGGTTGCTCAAGAAGAACATGTTGATGTGAACTTCATTAAAAATAATAATTTCAACAACAATGCTTATAGGAATAATTCTGGTAACAACTATAGGCCATATCCTTCTAATAATGGTAATGGTTATGGTAATTATTACAACAATAGTAGGAGTGTACCCTCTGGTCTTGAAGCCATGCTTAAAGAATTCATTAGTACACAAACTGCTTTTAACAAATCTGTTGAAGAAAAGCTTGGTAAAATTGATATTCTTGCTTCTAAGGTTGATAGTCTTGCTGCTGATATTGATCTTTTAAAATTGAAAGTTATGCCTAATGAAGATAAAGATATTAAGTCATTTGCTACAGCAAACGCCATACAAGTTCGAATTAATGAAAATATTAGATTGATGGTTGAATTGCATGCTAGGTGGGAAAGAGAAGAAAAACTAGCTAAAGAGAATAATGTAGCTAAAGTTTGGACTATTACCACCACTAGTAATGATGATGATTCACATGTTGCTAAACCTCCTACAATCAATGGTAAAATAATTGGTGTTGGCAATGTTTCTACTCCTAGTGCAAAGCGTGCAAAACTGCCTGAAAGTGCTAAAACTGCTGAAACTGCTTGTGATAAAACTGCTGAAATTTTTCAAAATATTGGGGACATTGATCCCATTGCTTTAGATCATAATGGTTTAGATTTTGATGATTGTCATATCTCTGAAGTTATTAAGTTCTTACAACAACTTGCTAGAAGTCCCAATGCTAGTGCTATAAATTTGGCCTTTACAAAACATATTACAAATGCTCTCATAAAAGCTAGAGAAGAGAAATTAAAACTTGAAACTTCTATTCCTAGGAATTTGGAAGATGGTTGGGAGCCCATCATTAAAATGAGGGTCAATGATTTTGATTGTAATGCTTTGTGTGATCTTGGTGCAAGTATTTCTGTTATGCCTAAGAAACTCTATGATATGCTTGACTTGCCACCATTGAAAAATTGTTATTTGGAAGTTAATCTCGCTGATAATTCTATAAAGAAACCTTTGGGGAGGATTAATAATGTTCACATTACGGTTAATAATAAACTTGTCCCCGTTGATTTTGTTGTCTTGGATATTGAATGCAATGCATCTTGTCCCATTATTTTGGGAAGACCTTTTCTTCGAACTGTTGGTGCTATTATTGATATGAAGGAAGGGAATATTAAGTATCAATTTCCTCTCAAGAAAGGTATGGAACACTTCCCTAGAAAGAGAATTAAGTTACCTTTTGATTCTATTATTAGAACAAATTATGATGTTAATGCTTCATCTCTCGATAATACTTGATTCACACTTTCTGCGCCTAGCTGAAAGGCGTTAAAGAAAAGCGCTTATGGGAGACAACCCATTATTTTACTTCTGCACTTTTATTTTATATTTGAGTCTTGGAAGTTGTTACTACTGTAGCAACCTCTCCTTATCTTTATTTTATTGCATTGTTGTGTGATACGTCTCCAACGTATCGATAATTTCTTGTGTTCCATGCCACATTATTGATGTTATCTACATGTTTTATGCACACTTTATGTCATATTCGTGCATTTTACTGGAACTAACCTATTAACAAGATGCCGAAGTGCCGCTGTCTTGTTTTCTGCTGTTTTTGGTTTCAGAAATCCTAGTAAAGAAATATTCTCGGAATTGGACGAAATAAAAGCCCAGAGGCCTATTTTCTCACGAAGCTTCCGAAGTCCGAAGGAGAGACGAAGAGGGGCCACGGGGCGCCAAACCCTAGGGCGGCGCGGCCCCCTTGGCCGCGCCGGCCTGTGGTGTGGGCCCCCTGTGCCGCCTCTTGACCTGCCCTTCCGCCTACAAATAGCCTCCGTGACGAAACCCCCAGTACCGAGAGCCACGATACGGAAAACATTACAGAGACGCCGTCGCCGCCGATCCCATCTCGGGGATCTCGGAGATCGCCTCCGGCACCCTGCCTGAGAGGGGAATCATCTCCCGGAGGACTCTACGCCGCCATGGTCGCCTCCGGAGTGATGAGTGAGTAGTCTACCCCTGGACTATGGGTCCATAGCGGTAGCTAGATGGTTGTCTTCTCCCCATTGTGCTATCATTGTCGGATCTTGTGAGCTGCCTATCATGATCAAGATCATCTATATGTAATTCTATATGTTGCGTTTGTTGGGATCCGATGAATAGAGAATACTTGTTATGTTGATTATCAAAGTTATGCTTATGTGTTGTTTATGATCTTGCATGCTCTCCGTTATTAGTAGATGCTCTGGCCAAGTAGATGCTTTTAACTCCAAGAGGGAGTACTTATGCTCGATAGTGGGTTCATGCCCGCATTGACACA